>NC_091124.1:166780839-167113839 GCF_040183065.1 Periplaneta americana
GATAGATAGATAGATAGATAGATAGATAGATAGATAGATAGATAGATAGATAGATAGATAGATAGATAGATAGATAGATAGATAGATAGATAGATAGATAGATAGATAGATAGATAGATAGATAGATAGATAGATAGATAGATAGATAGATAGATAGATAGATAGATAGATAGATAGATAGATAGATAGATAGATAGATAGATAGATAGATAGATAGATAGATAGATAGATAGATAGATAGATAGATAGATAGATAGATAGATAGATAGATAGATAGATAGATAGATAGATAGATAGATAGATAGATAGATAGATAGATAGATAGATAGATAGATAGATAGATAGATAGATAGATAGATAGATAGATAGATAGATAGATAGATAGATAGATAGATAGATAGATAGATAGATAGATAGATAGATAGATAGATAGATAGATAGATAGATAGATAGATAGATAGATAGATAGATAGATAGATAGATAGATAGATAGATAGATAGATAGATAGATAGATAGATAGATAGATAGATAGATAGATAGATAGATAGATAGATAGATAGATAGATAGATAGATAGATAGATAGATAGATAGATAGATAGATAGATAGATAGATAGATAGATAGATAGATAGATAGATAGATAGATAGATAGATAGATAGATAGATAGATAGATAGATAGATAGATAGATAGATAGATAGATAGATAGATAGATAGATAGATAGATAGATAGATAGATAGATAGATAGATAGATAGATAGATAGATAGATAGATAGATAGATAGATAGATAGATAGATAGATAGATAGATAGATAGATAGATAGATAGATAGATAGATAGATAGATAGATAGATAGATAGATAGATAGATAGATAGATAGATAGATAGATAGATAGATAGATAGATAGATAGATAGATAGATAGATAGATAGATAGATAGATAGATAGATAGATAGATAGATAGATAGATAGATAGATAGATAGATAGATAGATAGATAGATAGATAGATAGATAGATAGATAGATAGATAGATAGATAGATAGATAGATAGATAGATAGATAGATAGATAGATAGATAGATAGATAGATAGATAGATAGATAGATAGATAGATAGATAGATAGATAGATAGATAGATAGATAGATAGATAGATAGATAGATAGATAGATAGATAGATAGATAGATAGATAGATAGATAGATAGATAGATAGATAGATAGATAGATAGATAGATAGATAGATAGATAGATAGATAGATAGATAGATAGATAGATAGATAGATAGATAGATAGATAGATAGATAGATAGATAGATAGATAGATAGATAGATAGATAGATAGATAGATAGATAGATAGATAGATAGATAGATAGATAGATAGATAGATAGATAGATAGATAGATAGATAGATAGATAGATAGATAGATAGATAGATAGATAGATAGATAGATAGATAGATAGATAGATAGATAGATAGATAGATAGATAGATAGATAGATAGATAGATAGATAGATAGATAGATAGATAGATAGATAGATAGATAGATAGATAGATAGATAGATAGATAGATAGATAGATAGATAGATAGATAGATAGATAGATAGATAGATAGATAGATAGATAGATAGATAGATAGATAGATAGATAGATAGATAGATAGATAGATAGATAGATAGATAGATAGATAGATAGATAGATAGATAGATAGATAGATAGATAGATAGATAGATAGATAGATAGATAGATAGATAGATAGATAGATAGATAGATAGATAGATAGATAGATAGATAGATAGATAGATAGATAGATAGATAGATAGATAGATAGATAGATAGATAGATAGATAGATAGATAGATAGATAGATAGATAGATAGATAGATAGATAGATAGATAGATAGATAGATAGATAGATAGATAGATAGATAGATAGATAGATAGATAGATAGATAGATAGATAGATAGATAGATAGATAGATAGATAGATAGATAGATAGATAGATAGATAGATAGATAGATAGATAGATAGATAGATAGATAGATAGATAGATAGATAGATAGATAGATAGATAGATAGATAGATAGATAGATAGATAGATAGATAGATAGATAGATAGATAGATAGATAGATAGATAGATAGATAGATAGATAGATAGATAGATAGATAGATAGATAGATAGATAGATAGATAGATAGATAGATAGATAGATAGATAGATAGATAGATAGATAGATAGATAGATAGATAGATAGATAGATAGATAGATAGATAGATAGATAGATAGATAGATAGATAGATAGATAGATAGATAGATAGATAGATAGATAGATAGATAGATAGATAGATAGATAGATAGATAGATAGATAGATAGATAGATAGATAGATAGATAGATAGATAGATAGATAGATAGATAGATAGATAGATAGATAGATAGATAGATAGATAGATAGATAGATAGATAGATAGATAGATAGATAGATAGATAGATAGATAGATAGATAGATAGATAGATAGATAGATAGATAGATAGATAGATAGATAGATAGATAGATAGATAGATAGATAGATAGATAGATAGATAGATAGATAGATAGATAGATAGATAGATAGATAGATAGATAGATAGATAGATAGATAGATAGATAGATAGATAGATAGATAGATAGATAGATAGATAGATAGATAGATAGATAGATAGATAGATAGATAGATAGATAGATAGATAGATAGATAGATAGATAGATAGATAGATAGATAGATAGATAGATAGATAGATAGATAGATAGATAGATAGATAGATAGATAGATAGATAGATAGATAGATAGATAGATAGATAGATAGATAGATAGATAGATAGATAGATAGATAGATAGATAGATAGATAGATAGATAGATAGATAGATAGATAGATAGATAGATAGATAGATAGATAGATAGATAGATAGATAGATAGATAGATAGATAGATAGATAGATAGATAGATAGATAGATAGATAGATAGATAGATAGATAGATAGATAGATAGATAGATAGATAGATAGATAGATAGATAGATAGATAGATAGATAGATAGATAGATAGATAGATAGATAGATAGATAGATAGATAGATAGATAGATAGATAGATAGATAGATAGATAGATAGATAGATAGATAGATAGATAGATAGATAGATAGATAGATAGTAGATAGATAGATAGATAGATAGATAGATAGATAGATAGATAGATAGATAGATAGATAGATAGATAGATAGATAGATAGATAGATAGATAGATAGATAGATAGATAGATAGATAGATAGATAGATAGATAGATAGATAGATAGATAGATAGATAGATAGATAGATAGATAGATAGATAGATAGATAGATAGATAGATAGATAGATAGATAGATAGATAGATAGATAGATAGATAGATAGATAGATAGATAGATAGATAGATAGATAGATAGATAGATAGATAGATAGATAGATAGATAGATAGATAGATAGATAGATAGATAGATAGATAGATAGATAGATAGATAGATAGATAGATAGATAGATAGATAGATAGATAGATAGATAGATAGATAGATAGATAGATAGATAGATAGATAGATAGATAGATAGATAGATAGATAGATAGATAGATAGATAGATAGATAGATAGATAGATAGATAGATAGATAGATAGATAGATAGATAGATAGATAGATAGATAGATAGATAGATAGATAGATAGATAGATAGATAGATAGATAGATAGATAGATAGATAGATAGATAGATAGATAGATAGATAGATAGATAGATAGATAGATAGATAGATAGATAGATAGATAGATAGATAGATAGATAGATAGATAGATAGATAGATAGATAGATAGATAGATAGATAGATAGATAGATAGATAGATAGATAGATAGATAGATAGATAGATAGATAGATAGATAGATAGATAGATAGATAGATAGATAGATAGATAGATAGATAGATAGATAGATAGATAGATAGATAGATAGATAGATAGATAGATAGATAGATAGATAGATAGATAGATAGATAGATAGATAGATAGATAGATAGATAGATAGATAGATAGATAGATAGATAGATAGATAGATAGATAGATAGATAGATAGATAGATAGATAGATAGATAGATAGATAGATAGATAGATAGATAGATAGATAGATAGATAGATAGATAGATAGATAGATAGATAGATAGATAGATAGATAGATAGATAGATAGATAGATAGATAGATAGATAGATAGATAGATAGATAGATAGATAGATAGATAGATAGATAGATAGATAGATAGATAGATAGATAGATAGATAGATAGATAGATAGATAGATAGATAGATAGATAGATAGATAGATAGATAGATAGATAGATAGATAGATAGATAGATAGATAGATAGATAGATAGATAGATAGATAGATAGATAGATAGATAGATAGATAGATAGATAGATAGATAGATAGATAGATAGATAGATAGATAGATAGATAGATAGATAGATAGATAGATAGATAGATAGATAGATAGATAGATAGATAGATAGATAGATAGATAGATAGATAGATAGATAGATAGATAGATAGATAGATAGATAGATAGATAGATAGATAGATAGATAGATAGATAGATAGATAGATAGATAGATAGATAGATAGATAGATAGATAGATAGATAGATAGATAGATAGATAGATAGATAGATAGATAGATAGATAGATAGATAGATAGATAGATAGATAGATAGATAGATAGATAGATAGATAGATAGATAGATAGATAGATAGATAGATAGATAGATAGATAGATAGATAGATAGATAGATAGATAGATAGATAGATAGATAGATAGATAGATAGATAGATAGATAGATAGATAGATAGATAGATAGATAGATAGATAGATAGATAGATAGATAGATAGATAGATAGATAGATAGATAGATAGATAGATAGATAGATAGATAGATAGATAGATAGATAGATAGATAGATAGATAGATAGATAGATAGATAGATAGATAGATAGATAGATAGATAGATAGATAGATAGATAGATAGATAGATAGATAGATAGATAGATAGATAGATAGATAGATAGATAGATAGATAGATAGATAGATAGATAGATAGATAGATAGATAGATAGATAGATAGATAGATAGATAGATAGATAGATAGATAGATAGATAGATAGATAGATAGATAGATAGATAGATAGATAGATAGATAGATAGATAGATAGATAGATAGATAGATAGATAGATAGATAGATAGATAGATAGATAGATAGATAGATAGATAGATAGATAGATAGATAGATAGATAGATAGATAGATAGATAGATAGATAGATAGATAGATAGATAGATAGATAGATAGATAGATAGATAGATAGATAGATAGATAGATAGATAGATAGATAGATAGATAGATAGATAGATAGATAGATAGATAGATAGATAGATAGATAGATAGATAGATAGATAGATAGATAGATAGATAGATAGATAGATAGATAGATAGATAGATAGATAGATAGATAGATAGATAGATAGATAGATAGATAGATAGATAGATAGATAGATAGATAGATAGATAGATAGATAGATAGATAGATAGATAGATAGATAGATAGATAGATAGATAGATAGATAGATAGATAGATAGATAGATAGATAGATAGATAGATAGATAGATAGATAGATAGATAGATAGATAGATAGATAGATAGATAGATAGATAGATAGATAGATAGATAGATAGATAGATAGATAGATAGATAGATAGATAGATAGATAGATAGATAGATAGATAGATAGATAGATAGATAGATAGATAGATAGATAGATAGATAGATAGATAGATAGATAGATAGATAGATAGATAGATAGATAGATAGATAGATAGATAGATAGATAGATAGATAGATAGATAGATAGATAGATAGATAGATAGATAGATAGATAGATAGATAGATAGATAGATAGATAGATAGATAGATAGATAGATAGATAGATAGATAGATAGATAGATAGATAGATAGATAGATAGATAGATAGATAGATAGATAGATAGATAGATAGATAGATAGATAGATAGATAGATAGATAGATAGATAGATAGATAGATAGATAGATAGATAGATAGATAGATAGATAGATAGATAGATAGATAGATAGATAGATAGATAGATAGATAGATAGATAGATAGATAGATAGATAGATAGATAGATAGATAGATAGATAGATAGATAGATAGATAGATAGATAGATAGATAGATAGATAGATAGATAGATAGATAGATAGATAGATAGATAGATAGATAGATAGATAGATAGATAGATAGATAGATAGATAGATAGATAGATAGATAGATAGATAGATAGATAGATAGATAGATAGATAGATAGATAGATAGATAGATAGATAGATAGATAGATAGATAGATAGATAGATAGATAGATAGATAGATAGATAGATAGATAGATAGATAGATAGATAGATAGATAGATAGATAGATAGATAGATAGATAGATAGATAGATAGATAGATAGATAGATAGATAGATAGATAGATAGATAGATAGATAGATAGATAGATAGATAGATAGATAGATAGATAGATAGATAGATAGATAGATAGATAGATAGATAGATAGATAGATAGATAGATAGATAGATAGATAGATAGATAGATAGATAGATAGATAGATAGATAGATAGATAGATAGATAGATAGATAGATAGATAGATAGATAGATAGATAGATAGATAGATAGATAGATAGATAGATAGATAGATAGATAGATAGATAGATAGATAGATAGATAGATAGATAGATAGATAGATAGATAGATAGATAGATAGATAGATAGATAGATAGATAGATAGATAGATAGATAGATAGATAGATAGATAGATAGATAGATAGATAGATAGATAGATAGATAGATAGATAGATAGATAGATAGATAGATAGATAGATAGATAGATAGATAGATAGATAGATAGATAGATAGATAGATAGATAGATAGATAGATAGATAGATAGATAGATAGATAGATAGATAGATAGATAGATAGATAGATAGATAGATAGATAGATAGATAGATAGATAGATAGATAGATAGATAGATAGATAGATAGATAGATAGATAGATAGATAGATAGATAGATAGATAGATAGATAGATAGATAGATAGATAGATAGATAGATAGATAGATAGATAGATAGATAGATAGATAGATAGATAGATAGATAGATAGATAGATAGATAGATAGATAGATAGATAGATAGATAGATAGATAGATAGATAGATAGATAGATAGATAGATAGATAGATAGATAGATAGATAGATAGATAGATAGATAGATAGATAGATAGATAGATAGATAGATAGATAGATAGATAGATAGATAGATAGATAGATAGATAGATAGATAGATAGATAGATAGATAGATAGATAGATAGATAGATAGATAGATAGATAGATAGATAGATAGATAGATAGATAGATAGATAGATAGATAGATAGATAGATAGATAGATAGATAGATAGATAGATAGATAGATAGATAGATAGATAGATAGATAGATAGATAGATAGATAGATAGATAGATAGATAGATAGATAGATAGATAGATAGATAGATAGATAGATAGATAGATAGATAGATAGATAGATAGATAGATAGATAGATAGATAGATAGATAGATAGATAGATAGATAGATAGATAGATAGATAGATAGATAGATAGATAGATAGATAGATAGATAGATAGATAGATAGATAGATAGATAGATAGATAGATAGATAGATAGATAGATAGATAGATAGATAGATAGATAGATAGATAGATAGATAGATAGATAGATAGATAGATAGATAGATAGATAGATAGATAGATAGATAGATAGATAGATAGATAGATAGATAGATAGATAGATAGATAGATAGATAGATAGATAGATAGATAGATAGATAGATAGATAGATAGATAGATAGATAGATAGATAGATAGATAGATAGATAGATAGATAGATAGATAGATAGATAGATAGATAGATAGATAGATAGATAGATAGATAGATAGATAGATAGATAGATAGATAGATAGATAGATAGATAGATAGATAGATAGATAGATAGATAGATAGATAGATAGATAGATAGATAGATAGATAGATAGATAGATAGATAGATAGATAGATAGATAGATAGATAGATAGATAGATAGATAGATAGATAGATAGATAGATAGATAGATAGATAGATAGATAGATAGATAGATAGATAGATAGATAGATAGATAGATAGATAGATAGATAGATAGATAGATAGATAGATAGATAGATAGATAGATAGATAGATAGATAGATAGATAGATAGATAGATAGATAGATAGATAGATAGATAGATAGATAGATAGATAGATAGATAGATAGATAGATAGATAGATAGATAGATAGATAGATAGATAGATAGATAGATAGATAGATAGATAGATAGATAGATAGATAGATAGATAGATAGATAGATAGATAGATAGATAGATAGATAGATAGATAGATAGATAGATAGATAGATAGATAGATAGATAGATAGATAGATAGATAGATAGATAGATAGATAGATAGATAGATAGATAGATAGATAGATAGATAGATAGATAGATAGATAGATAGATAGATAGATAGATAGATAGATAGATAGATAGATAGATAGATAGATAGATAGATAGATAGATAGATAGATAGATAGATAGATAGATAGATAGATAGATAGATAGATAGATAGATAGATAGATAGATAGATAGATAGATAGATAGATAGATAGATAGATAGATAGATAGATAGATAGATAGATAGATAGATAGATAGATAGATAGATAGATAGATAGATAGATAGATAGATAGATAGATAGATAGATAGATAGATAGATAGATAGATAGATAGATAGATAGATAGATAGATAGATAGATAGATAGATAGATAGATAGATAGATAGATAGATAGATAGATAGATAGATAGATAGATAGATAGATAGATAGATAGATAGATAGATAGATAGATAGATAGATAGATAGATAGATAGATAGATAGATAGATAGATAGATAGATAGATAGATAGATAGATAGATAGATAGATAGATAGATAGATAGATAGATAGATAGATAGATAGATAGATAGATAGATAGATAGATAGATAGATAGATAGATAGATAGATAGATAGATAGATAGATAGATAGATAGATAGATAGATAGATAGATAGATAGATAGATAGATAGATAGATAGATAGATAGATAGATAGATAGATAGATAGATAGATAGATAGATAGATAGATAGATAGATAGATAGATAGATAGATAGATAGATAGATAGATAGATAGATAGATAGATAGATAGATAGATAGATAGATAGATAGATAGATAGATAGATAGATAGATAGATAGATAGATAGATAGATAGATAGATAGATAGATAGATAGATAGATAGATAGATAGATAGATAGATAGATAGATAGATAGATAGATAGATAGATAGATAGATAGATAGATAGATAGATAGATAGATAGATAGATAGATAGATAGATAGATAGATAGATAGATAGATAGATAGATAGATAGATAGATAGATAGATAGATAGATAGATAGATAGATAGATAGATAGATAGATAGATAGATAGATAGATAGATAGATAGATAGATAGATAGATAGATAGATAGATAGATAGATAGATAGATAGATAGATAGATAGATAGATAGATAGATAGATAGATAGATAGATAGATAGATAGATAGATAGATAGATAGATAGATAGATAGATAGATAGATAGATAGATAGATAGATAGATAGATAGATAGATAGATAGATAGATAGATAGATAGATAGATAGATAGATAGATAGATAGATAGATAGATAGATAGATAGATAGATAGATAGATAGATAGATAGATAGATAGATAGATAGATAGATAGATAGATAGATAGATAGATAGATAGATAGATAGATAGATAGATAGATAGATAGATAGATAGATAGATAGATAGATAGATAGATAGATAGATAGATAGATAGATAGATAGATAGATAGATAGATAGATAGATAGATAGATAGATAGATAGATAGATAGATAGATAGATAGATAGATAGATAGATAGATAGATAGATAGATAGATAGATAGATAGATAGATAGATAGATAGATAGATAGATAGATAGATAGATAGATAGATAGATAGATAGATAGATAGATAGATAGATAGATAGATAGATAGATAGATAGATAGATAGATAGATAGATAGATAGATAGATAGATAGATAGATAGATAGATAGATAGATAGATAGATAGATAGATAGATAGATAGATAGATAGATAGATAGATAGATAGATAGATAGATAGATAGATAGATAGATAGATAGATAGATAGATAGATAGATAGATAGATAGATAGATAGATAGATAGATAGATAGATAGATAGATAGATAGATAGATAGATAGATAGATAGATAGATAGATAGATAGATAGATAGATAGATAGATAGATAGATAGATAGATAGATAGATAGATAGATAGATAGATAGATAGATAGATAGATAGATAGATAGATAGATAGATAGATAGATAGATAGATAGATAGATAGATAGATAGATAGATAGATAGATAGATAGATAGATAGATAGATAGATAGATAGATAGATAGATAGATAGATAGATAGATAGATAGATAGATAGATAGATAGATAGATAGATAGATAGATAGATAGATAGATAGATAGATAGATAGATAGATAGATAGATAGATAGATAGATAGATAGATAGATAGATAGATAGATAGATAGATAGATAGATAGATAGATAGATAGATAGATAGATAGATAGATAGATAGATAGATAGATAGATAGATAGATAGATAGATAGATAGATAGATAGATAGATAGATAGATAGATAGATAGATAGATAGATAGATAGATAGATAGATAGATAGATAGATAGATAGATAGATAGATAGATAGATAGATAGATAGATAGATAGATAGATAGATAGATAGATAGATAGATAGATAGATAGATAGATAGATAGATAGATAGATAGATAGATAGATAGATAGATAGATAGATAGATAGATAGATAGATAGATAGATAGATAGATAGATAGATAGATAGATAGATAGATAGATAGATAGATAGATAGATAGATAGATAGATAGATAGATAGATAGATAGATAGATAGATAGATAGATAGATAGATAGATAGATAGATAGATAGATAGATAGATAGATAGATAGATAGATAGATAGATAGATAGATAGATAGATAGATAGATAGATAGATAGATAGATAGATAGATAGATAGATAGATAGATAGATAGATAGATAGATAGATAGATAGATAGATAGATAGATAGATAGATAGATAGATAGATAGATAGATAGATAGATAGATAGATAGATAGATAGATAGATAGATAGATAGATAGATAGATAGATAGATAGATAGATAGATAGATAGATAGATAGATAGATAGATAGATAGATAGATAGATAGATAGATAGATAGATAGATAGATAGATAGATAGATAGATAGATAGATAGATAGATAGATAGATAGATAGATAGATAGATAGATAGATAGATAGATAGATAGATAGATAGATAGATAGATAGATAGATAGATAGATAGATAGATAGATAGATAGATAGATAGATAGATAGATAGATAGATAGATAGATAGATAGATAGATAGATAGATAGATAGATAGATAGATAGATAGATAGATAGATAGATAGATAGATAGATAGATAGATAGATAGATAGATAGATAGATAGATAGATAGATAGATAGATAGATAGATAGATAGATAGATAGATAGATAGATAGATAGATAGATAGATAGATAGATAGATAGATAGATAGATAGATAGATAGATAGATAGATAGATAGATAGATAGATAGATAGATAGATAGATAGATAGATAGATAGATAGATAGATAGATAGATAGATAGATAGATAGATAGATAGATAGATAGATAGATAGATAGATAGATAGATAGATAGATAGATAGATAGATAGATAGATAGATAGATAGATAGATAGATAGATAGATAGATAGATAGATAGATAGATAGATAGATAGATAGATAGATAGATAGATAGATAGATAGATAGATAGATAGATAGATAGATAGATAGATAGATAGATAGATAGATAGATAGATAGATAGATAGATAGATAGATAGATAGATAGATAGATAGATAGATAGATAGATAGATAGATAGATAGATAGATAGATAGATAGATAGATAGATAGATAGATAGATAGATAGATAGATAGATAGATAGATAGATAGATAGATAGATAGATAGATAGATAGATAGATAGATAGATAGATAGATAGATAGATAGATAGATAGATAGATAGATAGATAGATAGATAGATAGATAGATAGATAGATAGATAGATAGATAGATAGATAGATAGATAGATAGATAGATAGATAGATAGATAGATAG
Organism: Periplaneta americana; assembly: GCF_040183065.1. Taxonomy (NCBI): domain Eukaryota; kingdom Metazoa; phylum Arthropoda; class Insecta; order Blattodea; family Blattidae; genus Periplaneta; species Periplaneta americana. The sequence continues at coordinate 166,793,416 of NC_091124.1, forward strand.
ATAGATAGATAGATAGATAGATAGATAGATAGATAGATAGATAGATAGATAGATAGATAGATAGATAGATAGATAGATAGATAGATAGATAGATAGATAGATAGATAGATAGATAGATAGATAGATAGATAGATAGATAGATAGATAGATAGATAGATAGATAGATAGATAGATAGATAGATAGATAGATAGATAGATAGATAGATAGATAGATAGATAGATAGATAGATAGATAGATAGATAGATAGATAGATAGATAGATAGATAGATAGATAGATAGATAGATAGATAGATAGATAGATAGATAGATTTATTGATATAGTTCACAAAAGTACAAAACTTAATAATTTAACAAAAGATCTATATACAAATGTAGTTCTACATAATAAATATACAATTTCCTAAACTAATTAATCTATCGCAAATCTCAATAATTTATTGGTTCAAACTTGCACTTACGTACTATACTCACTAACTCAGTGCTGTTTACTATATGCGGCCTTGATTCTGTGTGGAGGACAGTTGGAACTTCATTACTAGAAAGGGTGGGAGGGAAGTACATTCAAGAACTCAGGTATCTACAATAAAAATTGAAGTAAAAATAAAATGATGTCCCTGTATAACTGAAACAAAGGAAGAAAGCTAATGTTGACGGAATATTAAGTAACAACGACTTTCGCATTTGATTGCTATGGCAACGAAAGTGCAAAATAATTATTTATAACAGAACTGAAATGAGATTTACATGGAACATGCATCAGTTAAGTGTAAGAAAAGAGAATGTCGGTGAGTTTTATGAAGAAAAGTATGATACACTCCTTATGGAAGCCTTATTTACAAACTGTCAGTTATCATTAAGTCGTCTGAAGGATTTTAAATAACAAATGATCTCTAGAATTTTCTCGGAAGAATCTCTGGAGTTTTCACTATCTTTATCTTCATTAAGAGGCCGAAATGTCACAAAAGTTTTATCTTAATAAGAGGTTAGATACACGAAGAAGATTCCTTTTTATGAGGCGGCCGTATTAAGCAAGGAGCTTCTGATTTAAGAGATAGAAACTAAAAACTCTACCAGAGTAACATTTTGTTGAAGTCTTCCGAAGTGGTTGAAACTGTTGCGCCTCTAGCTATAAACCTGGTGAACACAGTTCGATTTCCGGGAGGAAAGTCAAGGTTTATTTTCTTCCCACAAGAAATACATATTGTGTTTTAGGGACTTTCACTGCTTGTGAATATACAATATTAAGAGATAGGAAAGTCAAGGTTTATTTTCTTCCCACAAGAAATACATATTGTGTTTTAGGGACTTTCACTGCTTGTGAATATACAGTATTAAGAGATAGGAACTAAAATGCTCTACCTAAGTAATACTTTGTTGAAGTCTTCCGATGCGGTTCAAACTGTAATGTCTCTAGCTATAAACCTGGTGGACAAGATTCGATTTACTTGAGTAAAGGTGAGATTTATTTTCTTCGGAATATGTATGGTAAGAACTTACTTGTGTTAAATTTTAACGTACCTTGTTAACATGTTTCGACCTATTTTCGGTCATCTTCGGAACTGGTCGTTGTTGGTCTTGGCGCCTCTTGTTTCCTGTGTGGGTGCGTTCGTAGTGTAGAGTCAAAGAGTGTGTGTGTTTTGAAATTGAGTTGTGTGTTGAGAATATCGTTGGGGTGTGTTTTCGTGTGTCTGTATATTTCATATTGTTCTAGTGTGTTGAGTTTCTGGATTTTTGGTTGGATGTGCAGTATTTCCTTGTCTGTGTTGATGTCTCTGTAGGTGTGGTTGGCATTTGTGATGTGTTCTGCATATGTGGAGGTGTTTTGTAATTTTGTTATGGCTGTGATGTGTTCTTTGTAATGTGTTTGAAATGATCTGCCTGTCTGTCCTATGTAGAAGTTGTTGCAGGTGTTACATTTGAGTTTGTATACGCCTGTATGGGTGTATTTGTTTGTGTGTTGAGATGTTTTCGTAGAGTGTTATTTGTTCTGTATGCGATGTTGTAGTTTAATTTCTTGAATGAGGTTGCAATTTTATGTGTGTTTTTTGTTTTCGTATGTTAGTGTGATGTATTTTTTGTGTTCTTGTGTTTGTGTTGTATTCTTCTGTTTTCTGTGGTTTTGTTTTGTCTTACGTATTATGTTGTCTATTATGTTAGGGTTCTATCCGTTTTCTTGTGCTATGTATTTGATTGTGTTTAGCTCTTTGTTCTAATCCTGTTGGTTCATTGGTATGTTGACTAGTCTGTGTACCATTGTTCGGAATGCAGCTTGTTTGTGTTGTGTGGGTGGTTGGATGTGTTGTGTATGTGTGTTGTTGTTGTGGGTTTTCTGTATACTTTTAATGTGTGTTTGTTGTCTACTTTTAAGTTGTGTAATCAAGATGTATATTTATTTTCTTCCCAAAATGAACAGACATGTGTCTCAGGCAGTTGCACTGTTTGTGAATATACAATAGTAATTCAAATTCTGTCGTTGAGATGCATTTGAAAAGTTAATGGAATTTTATTTTATTTTATTGGACTGTTCTTACATGAAATATGGAAAATATATGGAAATTAATTAAAATACGTACTAAACTCTGAAATATAGATAGATATGGAAAATAAAAGTTGCACTTTTGAATTCTACACATTGTGAAACATAAAGATAATGCAAAATATAATTGATATTAACTTTATTAGTAAATATGTATTCACATAGAAATCCTTTCCCTGGTCATGAGAATGATGTCGGTGAAGAAGACGAAGATGCCACAGACGATGATGAGGGTGATGAAAACGATGTCGATGAGGAAGATTAAGACTTTAACAGTGAAGAACATTGTTTTTAAATTATGGTTGATTTAACGACGCTCGCAACTGCCGAGGTTATATCAGCGTCGCCGGTGTGCCGGGATTTTGTCCCGCAGGAGTTCTTTTACATGCCAGTAAATTTACTGATATGAGCCTGTCGCATTTAAACACACTTAAATGCCATCGACCTGGCCTGCGATCGAATCCGCAACCTCGAGCAGAGACCGTTATACCGACTACGGTACCCAGGCCGACGACAGTGAAGATGATGTGGATATACAGTAACAACAATAGATGAGAACAGGTTCGGTGAAGACAAAAACGATGACATCGATGAAGACGATATTGTTATTGATTATTATTATTATTATTATTATTATTATTATTATTATTATTATTATTATTATGTATACATATAAAATATTCCAGATTTTGATATATACATTCCTTTTATTTTGTATACCACATTGCACTAGGATTTCGCTTAAATACTGTAAGACAAGAATGGCAGAATCTAGCTCTGGTGAAGGCGTGGCAGATGTTCTGGTTATGGAAAAAGTTTCAAGTACTGGATGATCAATATCTGTGTGGGCAACCTGAGATAGAGAGCTGGTGTCTTACATCAGTAAGATTTGTAGCAACTTAACACTTCATTCAACTTATCTAGAATAGATTCTATGGGCAACCAGATAGTGTGTATATTTGTCCACACATGGATCTACAAGGCGCATTGACATCATCGCTATCCCGACAAGATCAACAAGCGGATTCATAATTGATCCAACTGTAAGGATGGAAACGTGCGAAAATCAACCTACTGAGGTACATCAGGAAAAATGCGACATATACGACCCCACTATATCATATTATAAGGAAAAATATCATCCAACGTCGATCGAAGTTATTGGATTACTGATTTGGGCTAGAGGGACCATCACAAAAAGATTCGCGCATTTTTGCAAGCAGTTTGATCTAGGACAAACTCTTGTCACTGAAGTATCTATGTCTGCAGTGGAGGGATCTATAAAAATCCTAAGAAACCATCTCTACAGTTATATAGATTGATCTCCTTCCTATGGCGATCTGCTCACATAAGTTGAGTCTTGCAACTAGACGACTGTGATCACCTGATAGCAAATATATAACGTACTAGGAAATTGTATGTTTCTTCTGAAATTAATGATCTTTTGTTTAGTCGTCTTCAATTATTTATAATTTTTTTGGTAAGCTTTATCTTCTAGGCAGCCTTCATTTGGAGGAAACTGAATAAAATTCAAAATAAATTTTATATGTCTGTGTGTATATATATATACTGGGTGTTCATTTCAAAGTGTGTCATGACGTCACTGTTAATGAGTCAGCGATTTGAAGCGAGTTTCAGCTTTCGTGTCAGAGAAGTTGCCTATTAATCAAGGCGTTCAATCTGAACTTGAGAACGTGTACGGTATAACTTGAACGTCGTAGCAACAGATGGCGGTCTGTACGGTCTGTGTGCTACCATAACCTCTTTCGAACTGTGTTTTGCGCGGCCAAGTCGTACGCAGGGTATTTATTATCATCGGTTGTGTACGGCAACATTCCACAACACAAATCAAATGCTCCGTGTCCATGTTGACCTACTAAGTTAATGTCAACAAATACATAAGTAATCGTCTTAACCCTCTCCCCATATCCCGACAGTAAGAAAAAACTCACCTCATTACATGTTTCGAAATAGTTCACATTCCTGCCTCTACCGGCGTTACCGTACGTATCGCTAAGTACTCTTCTGAATGAACGCCGTACTTGCTAGGCAACTTCTCTGGCACGTAAGTAATACACCTCTGCGGAAGTGTAGGAAGATTCAATTCTCTAGGCTCATCGACTAGCCACATGACGGCATACAGCGAACCATGACACACTTTGAACTGAACACCCAGTACACACACACACACACACACACACACAATGCTCCGCCTGGTAAGACTTTTCTGTCACAAACACGTCACGTTTAAGTATTTCTGACAAAGTAAATATTATTCAACGCCTTGAAAACAGCGCAAATATTAAGGATATTCTGGATATTTTAAGGTATTATTCATTCATTCATATGAGCCGTTCAGAGCAAAAGTGGTGTAAGTCAAAATTGGGTAATGAAGTTTAAAGTAAAAATTATGTAAAATACAGTGCAAAGTAGCAATTAATATGGGCTTCGTACTATCCACTGACTACTAGTAGTTTAAGTAAATTGAATATTAATTGCTACTTTGCGCTGTATTTTACAGAATGTTTACTTAAACCTTCATTACCCATTTTTGACTTACACCACTTCTGCTCTGAATGGCTCATATATTTATTTACTTATATATATATTTGTTTATTTATTTATTTAGTTATATATATTTACTTATTGTATTTTATAACTAGATATATTCTGGGAAATAAAATTAATTTGTATTAACGTTGTATCAGAGTGACTTTTTATAATGAATTAACAACTCTAATATAACCATTCCCATATGATCAATTTTTACTGTCCATAATATTCCTTGACTTTCATCCTCTTCCTAAACATGATGCTTGCCGATTGCAGGGGACTTGCTCCGCATGTTATATTTAAGAGGGTAAACATTGGCTTTCTTCTATATCCAAAATAAAGGGGGAAAATGAAATTCAATATAACAAACTGGCCACTCTCTTGCTTTAGAGTTTATGTAGCTGTAAACAATATTGTAATTACTTCAGATGCTGTTTTTCATCGTCTTATTCTTCTTTAGATCAATATAAAATAGTTTCAATAACTTACGTATAACAATTTGGCTTATTAAAATTGCCCCAACTACTTGGATTAAACAAGTAACTCAGCTAGGAAGTATAATTACGTGTAAATTGGTTCGTTTTAGTCTCTCTCAGTCCTGAGAAGTCAAAGAGCAAAGAGCAGTTGCCAATAAATCTTGACTGTCTCATAAATAATATAGGTTTTAAAGTTTAATATCAGATATAATTTGAAGTGCTATAATACAGTACACATCATTACAAAATCTTTTTAGTGAGCAAATCATTAACTAATTCTTTCTCGGTACTAGCCCATGATTTTTGCCCAAAGATCTCTCCCCGTTTTGATTTTATCAGTACTCTGAAAGTTTCGTCCGCTAAGAAAGTAGATGAATAATGTAGGGCGGGAGTGGGCAGGAAATTTGCGCCGAACCCGTAGTGAACGCAACCCGGGTAAAATTCAGTTCATTAACCGCAAAACTGAAGGAGGGGTGAAGTCCTGACTGTTTCTCGTTTGCAGTGACGGACTGGTATTATAGTGAACGTCCGAGAGAGTAGAACCGCTCTACTACACTAGTGAGCAAAATTAAAGCAACATATAAGGTAGGTACTGAAAAACAGATACCATTCATTCGAAGTAAATCAATATAGGCAATATAACATTGCACACTAGCGAACTGTTATTTGTTAAATACAATCAAACGTTTACTGTGGTTTGTTGAATTGGCATTTGAATTTCCCCTTGCGCAACCACAAATAATACAAAACAGAAGTAGGAAAATTAATCGTCATAATCTGAACCTTTGGCTATACGTTCAAAATGTGCAATAATGTCTGTAACAGCTATACGCAGCTGTGCCGAAAAATTATCATCTGAAAGAGAGGATCTTGCTTTCGACTTAGCAGCGTTCATTCTAGAAAATAATTGTTCACAAACATAGATGGAGCTAAATATTGCTGTAAGAGAGGCAGCAAAATCTCTCAGACGCTTATATTTCACTTTACACAATTGTGGAAATAAATTCCTACCCATTAAATCTTTGCAGTTGATTTTCATTACTAAGTATCTTTGTAGGTAAATAAGTTTACATTGCAAGTTAATTCTTGCACTGGTTACATCTACAGAAAAAGGGTTGACAAACATCACAAGATCATCTCCATGTCCCTGAAATCGCAGAATCTGCTACTGAATTCGATTTTTTGGTTATCCATAATAGCTATCACCTTTACTTTTTAACTTCGCTCTAGAGTATGTCATTAGGAAAGTTCAGAATAACACAGAGGGTTTGGAATTAAACGGGTTACATCAGCTTCTTATCTATGCGGATGACGTGAATATGTTAGGAGAAAATCCACAAACAATTAGGGAAAACACGGAAATTTTACTTGAAGCAGGTAAAGCGATAGGTTTGAAAGTAAACCCCGAAAAGACGAAGTATATGATTATGTCTCGTGACGGGAATATTGTACGAAATGGAAATATAAAAATTGGAGATTTATCTTTCAAAGAGGTGGAAAAATTTAAATATCTTGGAGCAACAGTGACAAATATAAATGGCACTCGGGAGGAAATTAAACACAGAATAAATATGGGAAAAACGTGTTATTTTTCGGTTGAGAAGTTTTTGTGATCTAGTCTGCTGTCAAAAAATCTGACAGAATTTATAAAACAGTTATATTACCAGTTGTTCTGTACGGTTGTGAAACTTGGACTCTTACTTTGAGAGAGGAACAGAGGTTAGGGGTGTTTGAGAATAGGGTTCTTAGGAAAATATTTGGAGCTAAAAGGGATGAAGTTACAGGAGAATGGAGAAAGTTACAGAACGCAGAACTGCACGCATTGTATTCTTCACCTGACATAATTAGGAACATTAAATCGAGACGTTTGAGATGGGCAGGGCATGTAGCACGTATGGGCGAATAAAGAAATGCAGTTAGTTGGGAGGCCGGAGGGAAAAAGACCTTTGGGGAGGCCGAGATAATATTAAAATGGATTTGAGGGAGGTGGGATATGATGATAGAGACTGGATTAATCTTGCACAGGATAGAGACCAATGGCGGGCTTTTGTGGGGGCGGCAATGAACCTCCGGGTTTCTTAAAAGCCATTTGTAAGTAAGCTATATACTTAACACCTAATTACAAATTAGACATTCATCATCTTTTTTTTACAACAGAAGAACTCTTCCTCCCACTTCACCAGAAATTTCAGTTTTTTGGAAGTGGAAAGTTTAGACACACCCATTGCTCCATCACTGCTGCCGCTTGCTTACACATTCGTAAACTGAGTAATGCTATCAAGGGAGGGAGGTATAGCGGACAATATATCTAGCCTACATCGCTTGAAGGTCAGGAATTACAGGGATTCACGAATCCTTCCTTGCCCAGCGATGATGTAGTGGTATAAAACCAAAGTACCTACGTCGGATGTAGCAAGAGTTCGATTTCATCCAGTTTTTGGACTTCACGGATGGTGTCTGGTCCTGGTGCAGTAGCGCCCGCTTTCTATTAACCCTTTGAAGCTCAGTGGTTACAGTACATAACCACCTTTCAAATTTGAGTTTTCTGCCTACTTACAGTGTGATTTTTATTTCAAAACTACTGTGCTGCGTTTACTGATCCCTAGTAACTGCAGAAGAATTTTATTTTCCCTATATTTGTGTTGCTCCACTAAGATGGCCGATGTTGTGTATAGTTGGAATGTGGAAGACTCGCTATGTGTTCTATTTCAGTTGTATGCTAAAATATCACAGTTACGTAAGTTTCTATTTAGTGTTATTTGTCTTTCCGTCTTTTAGAACAAATTTCAGTAAGAAGATTGTAATTTCTTCCACACATGTGGCGTCAATATAGAAATAATGTGGTGGTTTCAAAAGGTAACCACTACGCAAACAGAGTAGTTATGCTTACCATATCCAACAAACTGTTCCACTTTTCTGTCAGCGTATTCATCATGGCTACAAGGAAGAGACGGTTGGTGACAATCACAAAGTGTTTACGACAACTTTTTCACAAATTTGAATCTGATGATCTCTAAGGGAGCAAAATATCTATGCATGTGGTACAGTTAGACATGGGCGTATTGGTTTACCACACGACGAAAGAAGAGACCGCAACATGAATCGTGGTGAGAGTGATAGCCGTACGTCATATGCTGGAGAGTCCTGGCTCAAATGGAAGAATAGAAGGTCCATTCTTTTCCTTTCTAATTACCACGCAACACATGTGAAGTGGCACTTTGCCTTAATGAAACCAGAAACGGTTTCCTTTTGTATCATTCGCAATAAGTCTGAAGACATTGTGTTTCACCATGAAACCACCCGTTTTCTGTGTAAAAAATGGAAGTTTTTAATTTTTTTTTTTAATTTGAGGCACTTCTCTTAGACAAATAAAAGTTTAATTTCATTGCAAACACAATTTTTTATTTCCTTTCCAAATGCGTGCATCAAAGGGTTAACAAACGTCGGTGATTTTGGACCGAAACTGCGTAAACTCGCTGGAGCGGTTCGGAATGAATCTCAACATTAACCGTGCTCCCATTTGAAACCAGTTCAAAGTCTATAAGGTTCCACCAGACACACAACATTACTTTACGCTCAACAGCCAAAACATGCTGTATTTATAAAACATCCTACCCATACATTTTCTACGTATGTTGAAAACAACCATGAGGTAAAATTACTAGAACGAAGAACCTGGAAACTCTCTGCTCAGGTAAACAGTACGTGCTTTCTCTGGTCGTTATACATTTTCCTTTTGCGCCACTGTATGTAATTACTAGACAGAATAATATCACTGGCTAATTCAAAAACATCTCTCGTGTCGTAACCTACCGGATAAACAGTTGTACTTCAAAACTCCATTTATGACAAACGAGAGTGAAAACTGCGACTCAGTCGCCGTTGCTATGCTTCTAAAGGGCTTTAAACAAGGCGAGTAACAATACAAAGTATGGAACACTGCTTGTAGCTTTCCTAGTTTTTGTTTTATGAAGAGACTCTGTCTATACACAAAAATTATAGGGACAAAAAAGGAATATTTTGAACACGTTTTCAAAAACTATGAGTTTTTTTTTTTTCATTTATAAAGTGAGTGTCAAGGAGTATGTTCATTTTTCTTAATGCACATGTTTATTATATTTAATTTTTGGATATTTTAGGCATCGAAACATACAAATCAAACATTTTTTTATAATTTATAAACTATTATTTTGTAAAAGCTACGTTAAATTTGTGATGTATGTGTGCATAACAAAAATAAATTATGCTTCAATATATCAATTTATCTCTATGAAGAATAAGGAGGCCATGAATGAAAAATCATAGACAAATGCTAATCAAAAAAAGTTAATAACAATTGTTTCTTTATATGACTAATCATGGCGAATATTACAGAAAGAGAACGAATTGAAATACGGATGATGATGATGATGATTAGCTAACCTGTTTTAAGGACCTCTTCCTATCACCACAGTCTAGTATACTCGTATGCAGTCACGAAGCTTGAGTTGTGAGGGTGCTAGGAACAATAGACTGTGCAGGTACTATTTCGCATTGTCTGTAATGAGGCGATATTAGCAATTCTAGTGGTTAGCAACTATCTATGGTGCATATTTACTACGTATTGAGCTTCGTGACTATATATACTAGATTGTGCTATCACCATAGTCACAGCCACCGGCGGTGAAGGCGCTTGCCTACCATTCTGAATTTGCACTCGGGCGCGGGTTCGATCCCCGCTTGGGCTGATTACGAGTTTCGCTGTGCACCCAGGTTTCGAGCAGGAACCCCCTTCGTCCTAGATCTGTCCACTCCGTGAGTCGTAGGCCGGCGTTCGGGGAATGCTATGGAATTATGACGAAATGGAGAAATGTTGAAGGAATGATGTTCATGCCTATTTGGGAAAACGGGTAAACCCCAAGGAAACTTCCAACTGCGACCTTGTATGTCACAAGTGTCACTATGGGTTTTTCAATGAAAAATCCCAGGCCTTACAGGGACTCGAACACAGACCGCCTGCGGGACAGGCTAAAGGTCTGACCGCAGCTGGCTATTGTACTGATACTATAATAGAGAAGAATTTCTGCAGAAGAGTTTTACATTTTCGTAATTGGATTCCACATGACTTCATTAACTGTATCAGATACTACCAGAAATAGACACAGAAGAACTATGCTAAAAGTTTCTCAAACGCAGTCCTGTGTGTTAACAGCCTGGAGGTGTGCTTGTAGCAATGTCGACAGCAAACAGTGTGACACAGCTTTGCCGCTTCCAGCAGACGTGGAAAAGTGATTACAAACTCTCAACATCCTTTCTGGAACTGGTTTTGAAGTTACACAAGGTGTGAAATATGAATGAGAACACTGGATCAATAGCTTCTAAATTTAGAGCAGTCACACGGGAGTGCGAATTTTCTAGAGACTGGAGGAACCCCACTCCACTCCACTCCGCTTCCTTCCATTGCCTGGGAACTATATAACATCTTACAACTGGTTTGTAGACACAGGGAACTAGGGTATTTGGGCACTTGTAGAAAACTGACAGTTACAGTCGAAATAATCCAGCATATTACATGCCATGTCCTACGTCCAGGCTCTTACCTAGCATCTCGTTTTGTTTACCTTTCACTACCTCGAACCCAGAACATGCATCTTCTCTCTATTCCTCTGCACAGAACATCCTTCTACTCATCATCTTTCAGCATATGTATTCCACGCCTCTGGAATTCTCTCCCTGATCATGTCAGAAACTGTTGGACAATATCAAAATTCAAATTTAAATTAAAAAATCACATTCTAGTTCGTGGAATTGCTTGTTGAACACATGTTAGGTTGCGCAACTTCACCTTAACCCATGACATATAGTAAATATTGTAACTATGTTGTTGTAAAATTGAAAATTAATATGTAATGTATTTATTATTATTATTATTATTACTATTATTATTATTATTATTACTATTATTATTATTATTATTATTATTATTATTATTATTATTATTATTATTATTATTATTGTCAGTTATCAATATCATCATTGCTATCTCTGTTTTCTTTCTTTTTTCTTGTATTAGCTCGACGAGAGATCTATAGTGTTCTTTTGACTCTGTTGACCCTCTATACGACTTTAACTTAATTTGTATTATTTTCATCAGTGTTTGTATTTATATGTGCTATCTGTTAGGATGGAAGAGAAGGCCTTATGGCCTTAATCCTGTCAGATTAAATAAATAAATTATTATTAAAATTATTAAGTGGTGGGCTGTATATCTACTAACTGGCGTTCCTGTCACGCCTGTGGCTCAACCGCTAACACGCTGGTCTCTATCCAGACGGTCTGCATTCGATCCTTGGCGAGGTCGTCATGGAATTAGCGATTGGCAAAGCAGACGTTGCAGATGGGTTTTCTCGGGGTCCTTCCGTTTCCATCCTTGAATCTACCAACACTTTTCACATTCCCTTCATTTAATATATCTGCAATAATTAGAAATGATCTGGGATAGTACCGGTTTATGATAGAGTTGGGTCGATTCGTGAACGAATCGTTCATTCGAACGACTAATAATAAAGAATCGTAAGAATCGATTCGTGGTATCAACGAATCGTCGTTCAAAAGAATCGTAACGAATCGTCGTTCAAAAGAATAGTAACGAATTGACATGGTATCGTAACCCACGATTCTATTTACTTGTTTGATGTAACCTGTCAACGGACATTTCCGAACCGTGCCGAATATTCCCGAGCGAGAGTGAAATCAAAATACTGCATTTGTTAAGTATGGAAAATAATGAACACAAACCTGAAATTTGCATGGTTAAATAGAGATGTAATGCAAAAAATGTACTTCGTAATAAGGTTCAGTTGATAAATTATAATTTAGAAACATTATCTTGGGTAATTTTGTAGACTAATGGAGGTCATGCTGAATGGTTCCAGCCAATGAGAAAGAGCCAATCCAATGTCTCGCCTCTTATGCCATCTATGCGAGAGATGTAGAACGTTTTTGTTCTACGCGTAGTTTGCAAAGGAAAGTGCCCTGTAAGTCGTTCGTTGACGAATCGTTGGAATCGCAGAGTAGGAAGAATCGTGAACTCGTTGACGATTCAAAAGAATAGTTGGAATCGCAGACTGAGAAGAATCGTGAACGAATCGTTAGAATCGATTCGTAATGTACGATTGAATCGTTGGAATCGACTTCTGATAAAGAATCGTGTTGCCCAACTCTAGTTTATGATGCTAACATGGAAGGACTTCGGGCTTAGGTAGGAAGTTCATACCAAAACAGAAGATCCCAGTTGAATACAGCGAGGAGTACAGATGTCATCTACGCCTCGCCCTGCTACCGCTAGCTAAAGACGACACGTAGTTCACATAAACAACGCATAGTATCATCACAGTCTAGTATATACAGTCACGAAGCTTGAGTTTATGAGGGTACTAGGAACAATAGACTGTGCAGGTACTATTTCGCATTGTCTGTAATGAGGCGACAGTAGCGAGCCTAGTGATTAGCAACTATCTATGGATGCATATTTACTACATATTGAGCTTCGTGACTGTATATACTAGACTGTGGTATCATTCTGTGGACCTGTGTAGAGTCGTAATAGTTTGAAGAATATTGTTAATTTATTTTAATAGTTTAGGTTCTGAACAAAGTGAGCTATTCTGTTATTATTCCATTATTTACGTAAAGTTAATATTATGCAGATTCCAAAAAGTAAACTCATATGTTATTAAACAATTATGAAAACAGGAGTAACACGTAACACGTTTATTTCTCCCGAATTATTCTTCGTTAAATGTTGATTGAAGGACAAGCTTTTTATCAGCCATTAATACTTGTTTGTTTTGCTGGTCTGTTGACGTCTCCTGCTGTTGTGTTGCTATGCATTCGGCTGCGTTACGATTCAAGTTCAAGATCAGAATTACGATACGAACTTCCTAGTTGCCATTACAATAAAAATGAAAAATTTTCTTGAAAACAATTATGGGTTTAATATTATTTGCCACATACGAGATACACTATTAGATTCACAAAGTTTTTTTTAGTAGGTTATTTTACGACGCTTTATCAACATCTCAGGTTATTTAGCGTCTGAATGAGATGAAGGTGATAATGCCAGTGAAATGAGTCCGGGGTCCAGTACCGAAAGTTACCCAGCATTCACAAAGTTGATGTTCACATGATGACAGTAAGAAATACTATATCATATTTCAGATTTTCTCCAGTAACGTCTTTTGACGTAGAGCGAATATTTTCAGAGTACAAATATTGTTTTGTTTTTATGAACATAAAAGGAGTATTTTTTATAACATGAAAATGTTCATTGTCATTTGTTATAATGAAGCTAGAATCATAATTGTACATTTTCTATGTTATTTGTATATGTATTGGTAAATTAGTTTAGATGGGGAGTTACGTAGTTTATAATTACAAATTATTGTTTTTTAATATTATTCGTTTATTGTTTTCTTGTTCTAAAGCCGTGGACGATTGGAGCACAAGCTTGGTTACCACCGGCTGTAGGCCTACATGTTTGTCGTTCTGGTTAACTGATATTGAGAGCTGCGCTACTACTTTTCATTCAGTAGAGATGTAGTCCAAGCTCATATAACTTAACAGTTTCGGTACCAACTTTCTAGCTCTGCTTATCAGGTACTCGTTTGAGGATGGGATCTGGCTCTGTTAGAGCTTGGGCAGGATGGTTCTCCTGTCAGCATTGGATAGACGAATACAGATTATCTGTCAGACTTGCAATCATCGCACAATAGGCTAAAGCAAGCCTAAGTGCAAGGATTCGTTCTGGGTTCGGTTCTCTAAAAGCAAAGTCAATAAACACTTGACTATCAGTAGGAAAGTAGAGTTTTTTTTCTTCTCACAGGAATTTGTGTGTCTCTTGCGTCGTCTTGTCTTATCTGGCGCGTTTTTCTTGCGCTATATTGACCACGTACCAAGAGTACTTTTACTTGTGAATTTATGTTGGTACAAAACTCTGAGAGAGAGAGAGAGAGAGAGAGAGAGAGAGAGAGAGAGAGAGAGGAAGAAAACGGATCGGACTACATGGACAGCTACTTGAAGAGGGCATGATAGATAATTATCATTATATTACCGTCCAGTTTATGGATTAAATCCCTTGACATTTTGCGTTACATATTGTGTATTTCTTCTGAATAAATTAAGTGGTGGCCTTGCGTCACATGAGGTGGGGGTAAGCTTTTTGAACATACGAGTATAGTCTTTGTTCAAAATCTTCACTGTGTGAAAACGGAAGAAGCCAAATATTCCAGCTTTGAAGAGTGAAGAGTTATGATAACAGTAGTGATAAATCATGTTTCACGCTGTTGTTCGAATGATAACAATTCCATGAGGCCTGGGTTCGATTCTGGCAAAAAAAAATGAAGTAGTTTTCCTGCCACAGTAACTGATGTGCAGCAATTATCCTCCATCGCGTGACCAAGTTATCCCAATATTTGTTATTTGTATAAATTGATAGTACAAATCTCTCACGAAAGAGAGAATATATCGGGTTAGAAAGATAATTTCTGGGAGTGTATTATGGTGGATGTCATTATCATGAACATCATATCCCACTCCACATCACAAATAAAGTCTGCCGATCCGTGCCGGTTACAAGCTTCTATGCGTTATGAATAAAATTGCATTGTGATAAATGCTGTCAGTTTAGAATCCTCACACGAGTTAGGAGGAAATGATAATGTGATGTTGATGATAATAATGATGATGATGATGATGATGACGTAATGTCCTCCAGTGTCTTCAAAATACAAGGAATCCAAATTAGATTTCCGACCAGAAGTTAGGATTTATTTCACATTTATTAGTACTAGTTACGTGTACCTTCATTTTTGTTTTCCCTGAGTTATTAACTGCCACATGCCCCACATTGCACTGTCAGGGATTCTAGCCACGTATGAATGTCTCATGCTGCCCCATCGGCAGTAATGTCTTAATTATTTGTGATATAACGGGAATAATAATAATAATAATAATAATAATAATAATAATAATAAAACACTGCGGAGTGAAGGTCATTTCATTATATGACAGCGACATGTGGACAATGACCAATACATACAAAATGTAACAGAAGCGACAGTTGTGAAGTGTCACGCATGACAAGATTGATTTTGGAATAGAAATATTGCATAAGAACTTACAGTACTATATATCAACAAAATAAAAAAACTGCATACAGAAACAGCTGGAAATCCCAAGTATAAAGAACAACAAAAGAAAGAATATTTAAACATACACTGGAATACAAATCAAGAAGGTATCGACCTATTGGTTGTACCACAAACGCGATACCGGAACAGGCTTTAGCCTACTCGATACAAAAGGAAGAGAGCTCATCGATCGCAAGTACTGTAGAATACAGTTTGTGACTCCACATGACAAACATAGGACAAAAGACAAGTAGCCAGTTCATGTGGAAGATTGATAAATCGCCACTCCCCTCCGGGAATCGAACACGAATTCGCAGGGTTTGGATTGTAGGTATGGCATCTCTCGACGCACAACGAAGACCGGGTCATTACTATCAATTGCGCATAAGGATTGAGTTCTGGGCCCCGAAATGAAAGTGTCATAAAGTTGACACTCTCCTCTCGCCCCTGAAAATTTTGTGGTGAATCTAGTACGTCCACCCTTGCGAGGTTGTCTGCTTATACTGGCACATTACGCTAACCAGTGTTGCCAACAGGTGTTCATACAATCCCGCTAGACGGCTTTCGAAAACCCGCGATTTTCTAACAAAAATCTCTAGATTTTAATGCGTATTTATTATTATTCAGTTTTATAATAGCAATAATAATAATAATAATAATAATAATAATAATAATAATAATAATAATAATAATAAAATAAAATAAAATAAGTGGTATAGCGCACAAGTTTAACTTTCGCAGATGCTGGTCAATGAAGCTTTAGTTTCGGCACAATGTAAGACTTCAATTTTATACGCATGCAATTAGTATTGATAAGAAGCATGTAATTTAAAAATCACTCATTCAAATTAGCAGCCCCTCCGGATCAAGTCCATCTGAATTTTCTAACGCAGGAAGGTAATTCTGTGACTGTGAGGTCCCCAGGATGGTATTCCAAGCCTGTCTAATTTCATTTCTGTACGTAGCCAGGGTAGTGTACCTACTTTCTCCAAAACCTCTGGTCCAGTTTTATTTATTTTAAAGTAATAAATGCTACATTATTTACAAAACCTATGCTATATATGGCATAATAATTAATTGTACATAATAGAGTAGCACGAATACTTGGCTTAAGTCATTGTTAACCATTTTTTTATATTACAACTAGTCTGGATTAATTAGATTAACTTATCTGTTTAAAAGTACTTCAGGTTAATTGGACCTTACATCATATACATGTCACTGTATTCTGAACTTTGTTTCATAACAAAATTTTTTGCCTCATATTACCTTTTAACTATTTCAACATTCTCCATAAAGATGAACTGTATAATCAGCATCATATTTCTTTGATAAGTGAATTTGCTCTAAAGTGTTGTCCTTTCCTTCAGAAAACTATAGAAGTCCATGTAAGACACATTTTGAAAATGACATTTTGTGATTAACTCATTACGGTGATATCTCATGAAAACAATATACAATTAATCAATGCTTTAAGTGATTATTACATAAAATAAAATAAAAAGAAATATTTCAACAATAATTTACGGAAACGGGACGCCATTTAAAAAAAAACGGGGCATTTGGCGTCCCGAGCCTACTTTTCTCCGGACAGGGGACAAGAGGCTGAAAAAAGGGACAATCCCGTTAAAAACGGGACGTCTGGTCACCCTACAATATGATCAGCCAACTCTCCAAAAGGATTTATACCAGATGCGTCCCTATAACTGGCTACTTCACTCCAGAATTCAATTGTATTTGTCTTTAAGTTGCACTTCACGTAACCACTCTTCACGAAATCTTTGCTGATATTGAGGCCCCATATCTCAATTATTTATGGATAAATAGCACAGAGGAAGGTTTAACGATATTGTACCGGTATGTTTATAAAACGAGTAATAGTTAACACTGTCACGGTAAACGTCTTACACAAATAATATTCTTTAAGCAATTGAATTTAATCTATCTGTAATCTCTATGTAATATTACAGTCGTTGTTGTCACATAATATACTAGTACACGGTGGCAACAGATGTTCAATTTTTAACATATTTTGATTAGAACTTCACTTCACTTCACATCCCGTTTAACGATACTGTTGCCAACCTAGTTGAGCTGCTGTGTCAAGAAGACTTTAATATAAATTTCTGTTAGTCACGTATTACATGAAATAATAGAAATTCGACTGGCTACCATTTCATCCTAGTTCTAGTGATAAATCGAAATAAACATTTAGTTATAAAATGTCGCCGCATTTACATTTTACTACGGTCCGGTTGTTAAAATCGACCTGTATTAAACTTGCAAAACAACAATAATGCTAATATGAATTTCGTTTCAGAAACTTTAAAGATTAAAAACCGCTAGTATTCCCGCTAAGCGGGATAATATAACTTTACCCGCGAGACGGTTATCCAAAAAAGCTAGATTTAGCGGGAAAACTGCTGAATTGGCAACACTGACGCTAACCTCAGTGATGTTCTGGACTGCATCAAACATCCCGATTCCTTATCAGTCCTAACAAAGGCTTGATCAGATAATGGTAATGCGTTCTTTGCTCGAGGCGAGGGTGAGACATAACAACAATTATGTGGTCAGTCGTTTCTTCGTCTAAACCACATACTATACAGACTGACTCTTTACCATTTTGCAAAATTTCCTTTTTATCATGTTACTAATATTTCCATGGGTGGGCAACTCGTGCTCTCAAAGTGTCAACACAACCTCAGTGCAGGTAGAACGGACTCTGTACTAGTTGTAGTGTTTTTATGCGGTTCTTGCAAGACTCATGTTTGTTCGCGTCTGCAGTAAGTGGCGGCTCGTTTTAAGTGAAAAATAATATAATCCCCACGTCATTTCCCTTCAGTGATGAGTTAAAAGAGAAAGATTTCTTTATTAAGAAGGGAGGTAAAGCTTGTATTATGTTCTATTACACTTTCTTAGCTACGCATGACATTTTATATTACAAATAAACACTGAAGATTTTAGTAAAGAAATAGTGTCCAGATCTGCTTTAGAACAGCTAAAGGTAAAAATGAGATATCAAATATCGTTAGCACGTTGTGCGTGCGAGTTACAGAATTGCACGACATATGATCGAATAGATAAGAGCAGTTACGGATCAATTTGAAACGTGGCAGTATCATGTAGAACATAGACAACTTCACTTTCTTTGACTATAAACAGTCTTGAAGAGTGACAAGAAAATCTTATCAAATATAAGACCCTACTTCAAGACCTACAGCAGAATTACTGGTAAGTTTGTAGAAACAGTGACAATTGACAAAGAATCAAGATTTTTCTTAAATCCTTTTGGCTTACAGCCGATAGAAAATTCTATAAGTTTATAGCATAAATTATAAATCTACAGAACAGCACGCCACTCACATTCCAGCGAAATCAGGAATCGAACTGTTCGTAATGCTGCCTAAGTCAGAATTTCCATATATACTGTATGTGCTTGAAGCAGAGTTTAATACAAGAAAGAAATGTAAAAGCACTCAATGTACAGAAATAGTTCAGAAGTAAGTTTATTTCATCTGCCGTGACATGTAAAAAAATACTTCCTTGAATTTATGATTATTTGTGAATACAGACTATTACCTTTCTGAGAACAGAGGAATACTTTTTAACGTATAAAGACTTGCAAATTTTCGCATTCCATGTTTCAAATAAGACATATAATAAGAAATATTAACAAATAGCGTAATAATAAATAAGTGTTGCAGCTATATTTGTTGTATCTTGAAAAGGTTGTATTCAGTTTGTGTTTCCAGTAGGCCTACTAAACTAATTTACAAAGCTAGAAATTAATATAATTTTGTTATGTGTGTTTAGGTACAGTCTATCTAAAATTATTATAATTATTGTACCATGTGTCACTCTGAAGTTGAAATCATGGAGTAGATATCACGACCACTTGCATGAGCCGCCAGAGTGTACCGTGGCGGTGAACTGCTCTTGCAGCGAAACTACAAACAACTTGTAACTGCTGCGGCTGGCTCCGTCTGTCTTTCTCTCTATCAAGGTTTTTTTTAGCACTTTGTGAGCACGAGTTGCCAATCCCTGGATATATCATTCCAAAGATACAGACGAATAAAATCATAATGTGATATCACAGTATGTTTCAAAATTAGGTAAACTTTTGTTTCTTACATTACAGACAATATATATATATATATATTCCCCCCCCCCACTATTTATACGTAAAGTCGCTCATAGCAACCTAAACAATAACTTTAATGCAAGAGTGAATAATAGGGTACTTATAAGGCAAGTGAATATTTAATGCGTGAGTGGAAAAGTTTAAGCACTCGGCTCACGCCTCGTTCTTAAATTACACGAGCGCAATGAAGATCACGCTCACAAGTGCCATACGTAATTTTATCCCTGACCATAACAAAAAATTCTGTTTTATAGAAGAAAATATGTTGAAAATAAGTCCTCATATAATCAGATATCATGGCATGGATTTTAGAATCGATACGCGTACTATAGAGGATTTCACGTTACGGAAGAAGCATTGAGCATGTGGGGCTATTCCAGCAAATGACCAGTTGCCATAGAAACGCCTACCTACCACATAGCTTGTACAATGTATTACGGCTGCCTCCGTGGTCTGTTCGTCAGCATGCTGGCTTCCAGATCAGGAGGTCCCGGGTTCGATTCCCGGACTCCGCTCTCGGTGAATTTTTCTTGAAGAAGAGGAATTCCCTAGGTGTCTTGAAGGGTGCTATTCATAGACATTTCGCAGCACGCGCTACGAGCGTACTAAACTAGCCCCGGCTATCCAATGGTTACTTGTACAGAATTCATATCATATCGCTAACACTGGTTTATGAATACGAAAAACGCTGATCATCCACCGGAAGCCCGCGCTAAGAATGTCTATGAATACGGCCCTTAGAGTCTGGAAATTTGTATGAATGTGAGTGTGATTGTGAGTGTGTCGCGTTAATATTAACTAACCAATCATAACAAATTTAATATAAAAATACTTCAGGACTGTCGCTGGGCAGTGACACGAACACACGTTTCAGTGTCACATTGTTGACAAGTAACTCCATCTGTTAGCACAACCATAAAGCATCTAATAGATGCTATAGAGTTACCAACAACGAAAAAAAAAAACAATATATTAGGCAAGGCCCATAAAACTAAGATTTTTTTCTTTATAGGTAGGTTATGACATGATGTAGGAGGACAGGAATACTGAAGAATGATAACTAAGGCGTTGGATAAATAACAAATTATAACTGTATAATTTTAATATTTATGTTTTCATTTTAAAAATTATTTTCATCTTTTTCAAGTTTCAGGGATTATTTAGAAACGTTCACGGTACTAATGTGATTAAAATAATTTCACATTTTCCTTCTGTAAACTTAAGAGGAATATTAAAAGTAATTAATCATCGTGTCTGTTTCTAAGTTCAGTTCACTAAGGTGTGTTGTTATTAAATCCAATAAATCCAACTTCGCAGATTCGAGTCTCCTCCCTTCTCAAAAGGTAAATTACAAAAAAAACATTAGATATAGATGTAATGCACAAATTTTGAAGTAGTGGTAGTAGTAGTAGTAGTAGTAGTAGTAGTAGTAGTAGTAGTAGTAGTAGTAGTAGTAGTAGTAGTAGTAGTAGTAGTAGTAGTAGTAGTAGTAGTAGTAGTAGTAGATAGAGAAAGGAGAAAGAGATTGAGTGTACGGAGATATAACAAATGATAATAAAGAAATAGAGGTAGTGACATATAGTAATTAATATACAGAGTATTTCCGAATGGGTGTTACAAACTTTCAGGGATAATGGCGAAGGGTACATGTATTAATTATATGGGATAAGGAACCCTGGTCCGGAAATGACTGAGTCGAAAGTTATAAGCAAAAATAGCTGTGTGGAAATGGAATTGTAATTTGGCACCACGTGCCCTCCTTCCCTTAACCTTCGGAACAGTCGTGGAAAGATAGTATGGGCCGGAGTCTCCTACGTGGGTACTTGTACCGATATAATCTGTGAGCTTGTACTGTTCCCATTGGCTCATCCGTATTCGAAAATCAGGTCTGCTTATTCCGCTCTCGTGTACTCCTCCATTTCACTAGGACTGATCGACTGTAGTGTAGATGGTAGACCTAATGGATTAAATTTGTTTTATTCACTGCTGATATTTTATTCACTCCTAGAAATGCATTTAAAATGTAAAACAATTACTAGACTAAATAAATAATAAAACCAACACTATGAATATAATAGTGCTGACATTAAAATAACGTTTGCTATAACAACTATTACTATACTGTTAATATTTTTGTGCGAGATCGTCCGTATTTGCTTGGTTTCCGCACAAAACCAATACGCGGTAAGTGTGAAATACCACATTCAGTATTCCCAACGTAACACACATAACAATTTCCTTATTCTTACCGCTTAAGCGTCATATTCATTTTACTGCTTTAGCTTTCAACATATTATTTTTAAAGACGTTCAGTATAGTAATAATTATAAATTGGAAACTTACCACTGCAATTTCACCTAAATTGCACTGTTAATTATTGTTTTTAAATATTTGCAAAAATTAAGTAAACTCTACAACACCACAAAAGTTACTGCATTTGTAATGCAAGTAACATTAAGGAAGCCGTGAAAAAATCAACAAGATTCCAGACTCATCATAGACTGGGGGAAAAAAAAGACAGACGTATATCACGGCCTGCTGGAGTATAGTAAACACAGAAAACATTTTATAGGAACAATGTTGAAGATAGATACATTTGTTTTTCAAAGTTGCCGTCATTGAACAGAAACCAAGATGGATATTTAATTGCAACTAATTAGAAATTCGTCTTTCAGGTATGTAATAAACGATCTTCGCACAAAATAGGCTAATGTACGATACACGAGCGGTATGTTTGTTTTCATGTTCTCGGGAATTAAAAAAGCTCAACTACGTTTCGCTTTTTCAATCTTTTCCTCGAACATGAAAACGTCAACATACCGCTATTGTAACGCATATTACTATTGTCAAGAGTTCTTAAATTTTTTCAATTTTTCTGGAATATGATTTCTTTGTTAACGCCTTTCGCGTTCCTACTTTCTCGCTATTCACAAGATAACCTATATTCTTTCTGATAAATAGATGTAGACTCCTGCGAAACTAACGTGACAACATTAAGGACTGGGGGTAAGAAAACTTGTTCTTTACATGACATTTTACTTCCGAACAACAAATATTTTAAATTTATTTATCTGTATCCAACGCGACATTGTTGTATTCATTACTACCCTTTAAATCATAGCCAACTAACTATACATCATATTTAGTTGAACTAACCATGGACAAAAATTGGCTTTGAATCAAACAATAACAAATGAACCTAATATTTAATTTCAATTAAATTTTTTCAGAGAAATATTTTTTTTTATACTCGCTTTAACATCTCTAGTCACATCGCGAGTTAATCGTTTAGCTGAAATTCTAAGGGCTGTCTACTATTGTTGAGTACTGGTTCTATTGTTGTGAACTACATGGCGTCTGTGGATGTATTACTGATTTGTTATGAATATGATTTTGGTGATGAATGAAGCCGGTGATATTCAAGGATGTTGTGGCCCGAATTTCCTGGCATTTGCCTGACAGTTGAGGGAAAACTCTGAAAAACCTCAACCACGAAATTCAACTCGACCGGGAATCGAGCCTGGTCCTCTGCGTAAGAAACCAGCACGCTGACCCCTACACCACAGAGGTAGTCTAGAAATATTACTTTCATATTAGTAGTGGAAAATATATTGTATGCAACACGAGACTTAATAGATTTTATTCATGGGTGAATAAAATCTTACTTAAGTCTCTTGTCACATCAATTACTATTATACAAAATACATCTGCTTCATTAATAAATATTGCACACATTCACAGATAGCAATTACTAGTATGCTGTGATTGTTTGGAATATGTTTTGTTACTTAAGAAAATCGATATTTGAAAATGGGAGACATGTTAAATGTAATAGCGATATAATGAGATTCTAGGAACCAGTAGCGAGGCGTGGGGGTATATAGGGTAGACAGCGTTTACCCTGTAATACTTCTTTAAAACATTTAATATTATGTTAATGTAGGCCTAGAAGTAAAGTAGAAGTGCATTGCGTAGTAATAATAATAATAATAATAATAATAATAATAATAATAATAATAATTTATTTACTAATTTATTTTACATTTTTAGTTACTTCGATGAAACTAGATCCTTCGCTATCACAGTGAGTCGGTGAGCAAGACAATTTGTCGTACGTCTAAGTGAAACACGATCCTTTCCCGAATCTTATTGAAAAAGAAGCAGGTCTGGTACGCAAACCGTGCGTTTTTTTTTTCAAGCGCTTCAGTAAAACGGGTGTACTGGAATTGGTTCCCAAATCTGTGAATCGGTTCCCAGTTCGTCCCAGAGCTATACCCGAATTGGTTCCAGGTTGATTTCATCTATATACTGCAATTGGTTCCCGCGCTACATTAAGCCAGCAAACATTTCCTCTCCCATTTTATACAGGCTTAGGGCTGTCAACTACTGTCTACGGTAGTAGGTAGGTTAAAATGTTTTGTGCTTGGCGGACACGCTGCGTCGAATAACTTCATAATTTTATTGAAAGTTGCAATATCCCAAGTATCGTGGTTATGTTCGACGTTGCATTCCATTCTAATATCTGAATCAGAAAGTTTCACGAAACACTTACATCCTCTTTTAACACAAGTGTATCTTTCCACACCACCAGATAATGCTTTCTGAAAACCGATCATTCACCACTAAGAGTTCCTTACTCTTTTTAACGAGCATGGTATAGCGAAATCCATCACTAAGTGCAATACGTCTGTCCTGTACTTCCACTGCCACTACTCTGGTAATCACTGAAACTTATGATCGGTATTTATATTTTAACGCATATAAAACCACGGGTTATGATCGAATATAAGTGGTGTTATAGGCAGTAACAACTACCTCATCCCCGTTGTTAATATTTGGACACTGTCACTACTTTGCTACATGATCGATTAACATCCCTTCCCACACAGCCTTGGAACCTACTTGCGTTGTTGATATTTGAACATGGGGAACCTACTCGCGTTGTTGATATTTGAACATGGGGAACCTATTCACGTTGTTGATATTTTGTTTGGGAACCAACTGAAGAACAGCGAGTAAAACGCTTCATGGCTTTGCTGCAGCAAAATAATGGTCGAAAAAAAAAACGCAATTCGGCCAGCTGACAGCAAAAATGATGTACAATTAATATTGGCTTCTATTACTGAAGTAATAAATTTAACTTTAAAAGAACCGAACATGTTAAATATTTTCGACTTAATGATAATGATATGAAATTATTATTACTAGACGATTTTAACAATAATAACCGTTGCATAAGACCAAAACACGCATTCCGCCATGATGTATCGTGCAGCAAAGTCGTAAAGCGGTGATTGGATTTGCTGCACGGTTGCTGCAGCGAAGGTAAAGCAAATATAATAAAAAAAGGCCTTGCTGCAGCACTTCACGTTTCGCTTTAAAAAAATGCACGGAAACTCCCCTAATCCAGTATTCCTAGCACGTGGTTTATACGACTCAAAGAGGTGTCTACTGAGATATTATTGGCTTATTTTTTCCCCTCTTTCCTTTTGTCAGTCACAGCAAACTCTCTAAGTAATCCATTAGTTTTCAGACATTTTTATGTGAAGTGGTTGGTTTTGCGATGGCGTCTTATTTTAACAGTCCTGATTTCGAGTCTGTGGCGTATTTATTGAATAATAGTTTTCCTACTTAAACACTTTAAAGAAAAAAAAAAAGATCACGTTAAAAATAAAATAAGCAAACCCAGTTTAAATTTGTACCAGATAGATGGAAAATCTATTCGTAAATTTACAAAAGAAACCTCAAAATTATTGAAGTCACTGTTGTCCATCCGTCCCGGTTACTTCTGCTTCCAGTGAGCGTGCAATGAGTGTTCCGGAAAGGATGAAAACATTCTTAAGGAACTATTATGACAAACAAAAGACTGTCGAATTTAAGTATGTCCTTTATAGAAAAATAACTACTGCATAACTTCACCAGATTGCCAGAATTCAAAGCCAGAGTAATAGACACTTTTTGCAGAAATGGAGGATAGGTGCATCAAACGTATTTACAAGACAATCAAAGTGAGATGTCAAAATTCAGACATCACAATTTCATTACTGCGTTTACTTTTGCTAAAGTACTTCCTTAGAATCTGTGTAGCAAAGTAAAGTAATGGAATTGCATTGCTGGTACCAAAAAAATAAATTACGTTGTTTTCTAATGCCAGGCGTTTGACAATAAAGTCATTTGACCTCTTGCACTCCAATATTTTTCAACTATATTATCACGGTCAGCCACTGAAGCACAGATTTTGAGGTGTTCCGAATCCATTTCTTGGTTTGAGTTGCACAATGGGCAGTTAAGGGACTGATATATTCCAATTCTATGTAGGTGTTTGGCCAACCAGTCATGGCCTGTTGCCAATCTAAATGCAGCTACAGACGATTTTCGTGGTAAATCGGGAATTAACTGTGGATTATGATGCATAGAGTTCAATTTTTTCCCTTGACATTGTATTATCAAATATTGTTTGTTGAAGTCTAAGTATGTAGATTTAATAAATATTTTCAAAGAGTAATACGTAGATTTATAACAGTAATTATAATATAGGCCTATAATACTGATTTATTACAATAGTAGCAACAGGAGCAGTAGCAGTAGTAGTAGCAGCAGTAGCAGTAGTAATAGTACACTTTATTAGTGATAACTGCACTATAAGCTATAAAATATTCAGTAATAATGGTAAGATAAACTCAAATGCCACTGTCTACCCTAGTAAGTATAGCACACTTCGCCAATGTTAGGTACAGACCCAGAAACAAAATTTGGGCCACCTAAATTTTCCAAAATTCCAGTTATAACATACTGCGCATGCTCAGTTTGGCCCAAATTTTGTTTCCGGGTCTGTATATTAGTTATTCCAAAGTAACCAACAGTATCGTGGAAGAGAACACATTCGAGAGAAGTTGTAAACCAATAATAGACTAGTAAACACGTTCGCCCCCGCGTTCAAAAGAAGCATTTCAGCAGGCGCAGTGGTTTTGAGCCAGAATTTTCTTTACTCGTGATTAGCTGACTGATAATGAAAATTATTAGAATGGTTTTAAGCCACTTCTGTTTCACTTCACAACTAATTATTTTTTGTTGGGCTGAATGTTTGAGTTCGTAGTGGCTCTAGTAGATATGATTCCATACATTATTCCACTCTTCCTCTCTCCAATCCTTATTGTACTTTTGGCCCATTGCAATCGTTCCTATTTCATTGCTTTCAGTCAACTTTTCTTTCTTCAGAGGCAGACAACATTGTATCATCATGTCCTTGAATTTTTTCTGCAGAGTTGGGGTAGAAATTGCTACTTCATTATTGTCTAGAATCTTCTTGATTGCCCCTTTTGCTTTTCTTCGGTTTTCCAAAGTGGTTCCTTGAAGTTCCCTATCTGTTCTTGGAGTTGTTATTCCTTTTCGGCCATATTTTCCTTTCCTATCTGAATGTTCTCTTCATGTTTTTCTTTATTTCATTATTTATATATTGAAGATTCAAGTTCGATGTATTCACAGTGGTAAGCAGAGACCGGAAATTTAGCAGAATGTGTTAAATCTATCTTATTTTTGAAAGTAAATCTGTACGAATTACACCTTTTTGATTGAAACGCCACAGTTTTATGTTGCCCTTTTCTCCCCTTTTTAATATAAATGCCTAATTTACAAAATATGTGCTTTTTTCCTTATTTGATTATTTATCTATTATATTTATTATTAAAAATTGCTTACAGGTATATTTTAATTTACTTCTACAACCGCTACAATGAACGTGACTTCACCGAATGTATATTATTGTCTTTCAGTCAGTTCACATTTTCTTTGCAACAATGAGTGCTGCCGTGCAAAGATGTATAACAGTAAGCGTTTTAATTATCGCTTATGTTTATTTGACAAGGCAACAATGAGTGCGGTGTAACGTTATTTTTCTTTCAGTGTTCGTTGCGACGCTGTTGTAGCTAGCAGCAAGATGCCGAAATTCAGTGTTCCTTTACGCAGTAAATTGCAAAGTTACGTTATTACTTTTGGATCCGACGTATTTTGTACTGACGGTAAAGTACTTACATGCAAAATATGTGAGCAGTCAGTGAACTACGAAAAGAAATATTTTATATCGCAACATATCAGTACAACCAAACACAAAAATGCACTTTCCAAGGCTACTGAAAAGAAAATGTCTTTGCTTCCAACAGTAATTGCAACATCTTATCGAAAATCTCAATTTGCATTCGATGTATGTAAAGCTTTCCTTGCTGTCGAAAGCCCTTTGTGGAAAGTCCAATGTTGCGGGTCTAGTGCAAGGTTTTTGTAATTGCCTTTTATTGCGTATTTTAACTATTTACAATATCTTTTTGCCTGCCTATTTTAGCTATTTATGATGCCTTTTTGCCTGCCAGTTTGAAAGATTCATAATGCCTAAACTTCCGGTCTCTGGTGATGAGTGTGGCAATTTTTTACTTTTTACTTGGTGCCAGGTCAAGACCTTTCACGCCTCTTACATGGGGACAGTTTACAAATTATTGGAGGTCATACCGATTTTAAAACATGTTACTTCGTATTTGTATTTCGGCATAATCCAAAGAATTTGATTTCTATGAGTATAGGTTATTAACAACAATGAAGTGTCCATTCCATAATGAATCGCAGGTCTGGTGTAATACACGTTTCCACGCAAATAGAAATAAACAATAGTTATACCAACAATGTAGCATAAGAATTCGTTATTACAAAATCAACAAATAACACTCGAAACTCTCGGCAGACGGCAACAATATTCTCAAACATTTTTCATTAAACGTGATCCTACCAACTATAACATGGTTTACCATATTTTTCCATCCCGCAGCCTGAATTTAAAACGTAGGATGGGAAACTGTGCTAAGTTTACTGCCAACATAACAAAACAAAATGTTCTACAAGCGTCTTCTCTACCTGTTATAAAGTGGCTCAAATCCAAAACTAAATTGCGGGTAACTAGCTCAAAAGCATTGTGCCATCCAGGCATTCGTAAATTTAAATTTAAATTATGGTTTATTTAACGACGCTCGCAATTGCAGAGGTTAAATCAGCGTCTCCGGTGTGCCGGAATTTTGTCCCGCAGGAGTTCTTTTACATGCCAGAAAATATACTGAGATGAGCCTGTCGCATTTAAACACATTTAAATGCCATCGTCCTGGGCCGGGATCGAACTCGCAACCTCGAGCATAGAAGGCCAGCGCTAGACCAACTACGCTACTGAGGCCGACAGGCATTCGTATGTGGCTCAAATTCGTTCTCCCGATCGATTTCAGAGATCTATTAAAAAAAAAAATGTATCGAGATGGTCTT
The DNA here is from genome assembly GCF_040183065.1 of Periplaneta americana. Taxonomy (NCBI): domain Eukaryota; kingdom Metazoa; phylum Arthropoda; class Insecta; order Blattodea; family Blattidae; genus Periplaneta; species Periplaneta americana. The sequence goes on from NC_091124.1 coordinate 166,822,589, forward strand.
ACCTACCTCGTGTGTCCAATGAAATACTGATTCTTAGAGTACGTTTCTGACTATAGACCTCTAATGAAGTTAAGTTTTCACAAAAAAAGACAGTTTTTTTCTTTAATTCCTCAATTTTATACATTAATTTGACTATTACACTCTTACTACGTCATACTACTTTTGACCAATAAAACGGTACGAAAGGACGTATTTCAACCAATAATGGCTGCTTATCACACAATTTTATCTCGTCCCTAGCATTTGTTTAATTTTATCGCGTCCCTAGCATTTGTTTCTTTGTTTGCCAACATTTGAAACTGCGCTGGTCTGGACGTCAAAAATATATATAAAATTACAAACCACTCCAGTCGATGCACAGCAGTTTCAAATATGACTCGCATTGGCATTCAAGAACAAGAATCAATAAAAATCACTGATCACACCTATGCTTCTTCTGAAATCCGATTTACAAATAAATGAAGGGCACCATTCGGAAATCCTGAATAAATTGAATACACCATGTAGGCCTAAATCAACGAGTTCCACTTCTATTATGCACACGTCCAATATAACATCAATTGAACCACCAACCACATTCAAATTTGAAAATTTTACATTCAATAATTATTCCTTTTAAAATTATTCATTCGGAAATTCTGAATAAGTTGAATACACCATGTAGGCCTAAATCAACGAGTTCACTTCTATTACGCACACGTCCAATATAACATCAATTGAACCACCAACCACATTCAAATTTGAAAATTGTACATTCAATAATTATTCCTTTTAAAATTATTCATGTTTATTTTTTATGTCATCGTCGTTAATTAAAACTTTTCTAACACTTGTGTATATTAGTTAGGTTATGTTATAGCTTCTGCTCTGAGAGGATAAAAAGAACTTCTGCTATATGATATTATGGATAGTCACGTATCAGAGATTGTTTAATATTAAGATTTATTGAATAGTAATCATTACAGTGTCTGTATAAAGACACTACTGCTATCTAGCATGCATCTAGCGTAATATTTGTAATGTTGAGATGGTACAATAATACATTTGAAGACAGTTGTATTTTCGTAAGTCAATTAATATTTTATTTTATTGGAGTACTTCGTTACTTCTAATCTTTATATACTTTCCTCTAATCGTGTAATAGTCAGTTAAATCCCATTCGAGTTTTGATTTTCTCTAGATAAATCAAAACGTCTAGTGAGATTACTGTTGAATAAATTTCTTTAAGGATTAATATGTTTGCCTGAAGAAGTTTCAGATTGGAGGTACAACAATGTACGCCATAATTTAATTACAGTATTAACTTTTCTTTCTATATTTCCGTAACAGATAGTGTTACATTATGTACTGAATAGAAATCTTAAAGGCTCTAAATATTTACCTGAAAAATTATCGATTACAGCAGCCATTTTTAACCGGTGTGCCGCGAATGACCCGCTGGTGTTCCGTGAGAAAATGAAAATGGTAAAGGTTATACAGGGACATCACTTTATTTTTACCAACATTTTTAACATTAACCTGGCTATACTCGGAAACATGTTGCCCCCCTTCCATTACAGGAGTTTGATGTTACTAGTGCAATATGTAAACAACTCTTTTTACTAGGTATAGGAGGAGAGAAAAGTAGTGTATCCATTTATGTTGTAGTGAAATACGATATTACGATTTTCAGTTTGATCATCACTTTTACGGAATTTATCAAAATACAGTAGAGTAGTAACAATTTTTTTTTTCAAAAACTCAACTTTTCAGGCGGCTATGTTCGTTATGTAAGGTCTACTTTATTTAGCATATTAATTATTGATGTTATCATACAATATAGAGAGTGCATTTAAATTGAGAGGGTCATAAGCAGGGAAAGGATTTATATGTAAATACATATTTACTTATAAAGCTAATATAATTTATATTTTGCATTATCTTTATGTTTCACAATGTGTAGGGTTGAAAAATCCTACTTTTATTTTCCATATTTTTCCATATTTTAGAGTTTAGTACATATTTTCGTTAATTTCCATATATTTTCCATATTTCATATAAAACAGTCCATATTATATTAGGTTTAACAATAAAACAAAACAAAATTCCATTAACTTTTAAAAATACATTTCAACAATAGAGATTTAAACACATGTTCAGTAATCCCTTTAACATCAGAGTTATTTGAAAATTAGCAGTCCTATCAACAATGGGAAAGTAAGTTACAAAACTGTATTAATTTAATTTAAAATTTTTAACAGACTTCAGTTGTGCAGCTCAACAGTTAAATGCCAGTCAGAGTACACATAGGTTCAGTTTTGTAAATCATACTATAAAGACGGTAAATATGCCAAAAGTACGTCATTCAGTCAATTTAAAATCAAAACTAACAAGTTACATTTCAGAATTTAAAGAAGATGGTTTATCAACTGACAATAAAATATTATTTTGTAATTTGTGTCAGTGTGCAGTATCATCTACACAAAAGTTCCTGGTGCAACAACACATTACAACTAGTAAACATCAGGCCAACAAACAACTAAATTCCAAGCAGAGACAATTGTTTTTAACACAACCAACAACATCGAATGTAAGATCTGAGTTTAACATCGACCTGTGCCGTTCTCTCATCTCTGCTGATATTCCTCTCTACAAACTAAAGAATAAGGTCTTCAGGGAATTCCTTGAAAAATATACTCAACATACAATCCCGGATGAGTCAACACTTAGGAAGACGTATGCTCCATCCATCTACGATGAGACAATACAGAAGATAAGAGATGAAATTAAAGATAGTTCAATTTGGGTTTCCATTGATGAGACTCCCGACAAAGAAGGTAGACTTGTTGGTAATGTAGTTATCGGTTTGTTAAGTGAACAATATTCTGAACGAATTCTTTTACATTGTGATGTTCTAGAAAAGTGCAATAACAAAACTATAGTTAAACTGTTCAACGAAGCTATGGGTATCCTGTGGCCAAAGGGTATTATGTACGATAATGTGTTATTCTTTATTAGCGATGCTGCCCCTTATATGGTCAAAGCTGGACAAGCATTATCTGTTGTATATCCTAAATTGACTCATTTTACTTGTGTGGCGCATGCATTTCATCGTGTGGCAGAAGTGGTCAGAGACAATTTCCCTAAAGTAGATTTGTTGATTTCATCAGTGAAAAAAGTATTTCTCAAAGCTCCCAGTAGAGTTAACGTGTTGAAAGAAATGTACCCTGAAATTCCATTGCCACCAAAGCCAATTTTAACTAGATGGGGTACATGGCTAGAAGCAGTTGAATATTATGCCGAACATATAGACTCTATTAACAATGTTCTCCTTGCATTGGACTCTGAAGATGCAGTCTCAATTGATACTGCGAAAACAGTTACCTGTGACATAAGTGTGAAGAATGACTTAGCTCACATTCAGCATACATTTTCATGCATCATAAAAACGCTCAAAAGTCTCCAAAATAGGCACCTTTCACTATCTGAAAGTTTTGAAATTATAAATAGTACTGTGGAACAACTGAATCGTGGTAGAGGTAAAGTTGCAGATGCAGTAAGAGCTAAGGTGGACACTGTACTTTCAAAAAACCCTGGATATGAAGAACTACAAAAGGTTGTTGCTGTGATGAGTGGTGAATCAACAGTGAAGATTAACTTGGACTTATCCCCAGCAGACATTGTGAAATTGAATTATGTACCAGTTACTTCTTGTGACGTCGAACGCTCTTTTAGTCAGTATAAATCTATCCTCAGAGACAATAGAAGAAGATTCACTTTTCAGCACTTGAAAGAAATGTTTGTAACCTATTGTTATGGTAACAGACAATAAAAATTGTGTTTTGTTGAAACTACATTGGAAGATAAGGTACGTCCATTATATTTTTTGTTTAGTTTGATTAAAATGTACCAATATTTAACGTACATAGTCATTTTTTTATAATTTTAAGTCCATATTTAATTCCATATTTTGGTAAAAATCCATATTTAATTCCATATTTTGGTAAAAATAACTACATATATATTTACATATTTCATATATTTTTAGTCCATATAAATCCGTTCCCTGGTCATAAGTAAAGGGCTGTAAGTGCACTTAAGTTACTTTTGAGAAAATGGGTTTTAAATATTTAAGCTTTCGTAAAATCGGTGAAATTTTTTATTTAAATTTTAATGTGTGATGCGATTAAAATATCCCTTTGCCACTAAAATATTAGATACTTTTGCTTACACTGGATGCACTTAACTCATGTTATTACAAATGTTACTAGCATTCCTTTGCTTCTAGCCACCTCAATTCAAAAGAAGCTAATCTGAATTTTTAAACAAGTTGCTGAAAATGGTTGCCGTTCATTACAATGCAGGCTTCAATTTAGTACGCATATTATTAAAAACATTTTGAAGCATATTCTCCGAAATTGAATTTATCGTTTCTTGAATATAATTTTTAGTACGATATTATTAATATAGGTTCTTTCTTCTGTAGAAAACGCAATCATATTTATGAAACACACTATACACTGCAGTGTTTACTTCACTGCTTGAAGACTTCGAAAGCAACAGCGGCCGTAAGTTTGTGTGTCTGACGGGAGCAAGGACATTAGTGAAGGGGTGAGAGTGAAGTACATTCAGAAATGCAGGTACAATAAAAATGCAAGTAAAAATAAAATGATGTCCCTGTATATTGTAGCAAAAATTGGAAAATAAAAGTGAAAAGTGAAAAGAGTAGCAAAAAAGAAAATGAGTCAACTTTCAGGGAACGGGGCACAAGCCAACATTCAGTAAATACAGAGTGTCATTGAATTCGCGGAGAAGAGAATGACACGCGCTGCCGGGTTGCCAGATCAGTAAAGTTAGCATAACGTACCAACCTTGAATTGAATTGGATTTGAATTTAAGGTAGAGGGCACTACGACCCATCACTGCGACTTGATTAGATCTATTGCGCTGATAAAGCTAAAAGCATTCCTAACCCACACCGGCTGACTACACTAAGGTAGACCGCGTTCCCAGGTTTCAAGCGGGAAACCCCTCTCGTCCCTAAGCCAACCGGCGAGGCGCACAATGATCCTTTTTCGCCAGCTGGCCGCGCAAAATACAAAAATTGAGTATCACATACTTTCATATTTTATAGAGTTTTTAATTACTATAATATCCAATGATACGAGATTTGTTATAGTTATGCTTATTTGTGCAGCTCTTGTGTTGTAAAAGAAGTCAGAAATATGGCGTTTCTTATCGCATCCCCGGCCTGAAGCCGAGCTCATAATTTATCCATTTTGAATCTCGCGTACACCACTTTTAACACTTGAATATAAATAATTGATGAACTAGTGGACTTACTCGTGTTAAATATGTAATATTTTTCCGGCTTACAGCTGTTTCAGTGCATCACGCACCATCAGGCAGAGAAGTTCGAGATGACGCCGAGATCTAGTAGGCTCTAATGATGGTGCGTGATGCACTGAAACAGCTGTAAGCCGGAAAAATATTACATATTTAACACGAGTAAGTCCACTAGTTCATCAATTATTCATAATTTATGTTCGATAACTGTTAGAGATGAGAACGATATATTGGTTTTTACGAAATACCGATATTTTCGTTTCCATATATCGATATATTGGTATTGAAGTTTTGATTCAATATATCGCATAATATATCGGTTTTCCCATAAATTTATCGGTCTTTTGTGGAATTATTATCATTATCAACTACAAAATCCACATTAGACAACTCCGATAATTCCCGAGAAATGGTGCTAATGAATCTGGACAGTTACATAATTGTGCAACCTTGAAATATCCAATACAATCAATACCTTGCTCTAATTGGCTGGACTGGAATTCGAATTCAAACTGTTTAATATGCAGCACCAAATTCAAAATGCAGCGTGTGCGAACGTGAGACAGACGGGAGGTTTATCTACTACTATTTTAATATTGTTATTAATAGGGAACGGAATTTGGAGTAGTAAAAGCTAGTATTGGCATCTACACAGTCATTTGTTTACAACCCTTTATACCAAGTCCTCCCCTCCATGACATACTCGCAGGTCTCTACACGTCAACAACAGGTGAACGGGACAGTTGTCGCATAAGAACTTCAACATGCAGGTTTGCAGTTCAGAGTAGTGAAGTGCAGGCACAATGCCGAAAGTGAAACCAACTAACAATACAGTATTGAAAGACTATATTTGTAAAACCTCCAGATCAAGTATCAAAATTCAGGAAATAATTCCCTAAATTGTCGCTTCCCCCATGTCCAGTTCCTACGAGATGGGGGTCATGGTTAGAAGCTTGCAATTATTACGCACGTCACCTCCAATCTGTGAAGAAAGTGGTCCAGTTTTTCGATACCGATCACGCGGCTGCGATTCAAATACGCCAGGAACTGCTAAATGATGAAACAATCGAGAAATAAGTCACGGATATTAAGTCAAATTTTGGATATTTACCGGATGCCATTATTCAATTAGGAAAGTCAGGAGTAGAACTAGTTGAGCAAATAAATATTATGAGGACTATTGTAAATAACCTGAGTGCAGTAGAAGGTGAAATAGGAAAACGTGTTGGTGAAAAAATGAATAAAGTTTTGATTAAAAATGATGGATACGATATTCTTAGTCGAATTTCAGATGTACTAACAAAGACGTGTCCCAATGACGTCATTCAACATGTGAATTTAATTGGCGTATCTTGTTTCAAGTACTCTCTAATTGTCTCTGCAGATGGAGAGCGGAGTTTTTCCATGTTACAAAATTTTCTTCCTTACAACAGAGCAAAGTTGTATTTTAAAAATTTGAAAATAATATTTACAATTTATTATAACAAGGCATAGCATTAATTGAAAATGCCATTTCGTTTGGATCTACATATTCAGAGGCGAGTTCCATGCAGAAGACAACTGTCTATCAACATCAATATGTCCACTGACACGCGAAGATGCAGAGGTTCATATTTAATTATGTATATTTGTAATGTTGTTTATTGGTGTCTTGTGCGTTGCGAAGAAAAGCACATGTAGTTAAAAAATAAATGCAGATTATGTATGTAGGTCACTATATGTCATTAAACTATTCCATTTGTTTATTCTGAAATATATTTACAGACGTTGCGTGTAAGTTTGTATGAAGTGGACTGTACTCTTCCATGAACCGTGACGCAGCTCGCTTGACAGTCACTGAGCTACGAATATCTATACTACGTTTCACCATTCTTTATAATACTCCAAATCCCTTTCCCTGGTTATTAATGTTCTCCAAGGCAGGAGCAACTCTAACCTTGAACGGGGACCGTATGACCTCAAAACAGATATCAAAACTTTTATTTCTATATTCTGAAATGGAAAGATAAAAAAAAAAAGATTAAATACCGATGTGAGATTTCTTTACGGCTATGATTTCTATGCACAACCTAGTACTGACATTATATCCTATAGTGCATAACAATTCTATAGCTATCATCATCACCATTGTTGTTTGGAATGTTGGAGTGTAACAATAACTTGTACAGTAATGGGAACGTACTATAGAAGGACTAAGTACGTTTTACTTACATTTAAAAATAATTACAAGTTCTGTTTATTTACATTTAAAAATCATTACGTTGTTAATTAGAAAAGAGCATTATATCTGTGTTCTGAATTGAATCCTGTATAAATTTAGAATACATGAATCGTATACCAATATCAAATACTCAACCATGTAGAGTTCACTTACCTCTTTCCCATTATATCATTTAAGCTCACCTTATCGCCACCATAATTTTGATTTTGGTTACGACCTACATCATATGGTATTGAAAATGTATTGTTTATTGTTACAATTTTACATTTATGCTTTTGACTGTTATGACGTTAATTTCAGTGATAAAAAGAAATATTAATAGTTAAGCAATTTTATTGTAATGCAGTAAATGCTATTTGCTTAAGGAATAGCGATATATCGATAATCGTTCGATATATCGGTATATTTTCTGCAATATATATCGATTATCGAAATTAGGTTTGCAATATATTGCAATATCGATATATCGGTGTTTAAATCATTTCCTCCATCACTAATAACTGTGCTTGAAAGGATGTGTTTTTCCGACAATTTTAATCGGTTACTGGTGGATATGGGAGACCAAGGTATGTGCTATGTTTGTGATATTTTAAAAATCCCACACAACTTACTACTTTAAAGTGAAATTTTCTTAAAATTATTGCTATTTTAACTTCTAGTTTTGAGCATTTTTACACCCGGAAATTTATAATTGTCAACGATTAGTCAATTTTTTTTTTCAGAAGACTAAAGCCAATACCTTATTTTTCTCCTAGGCCTATATAAAAACTAGGAGCTATTTTTTGCAACTCGCGTTTTTTTTCAGGTTTTAGTATTCTCAGAAGAGGTCTCGCGAACGATCTCTTTCATGTATGATTTGAGGCTTTCTTGGCGTTGGTTCGCTAATATGTTTTCGCGGGATATCAGCCGAGTTAAAATTTTGGAAGTTCCCTGAAGATGGCAGCAGAGATAGCAGTTGAAAGCTTGGAACATTCCAAAATTTTAACTCGGCTGATGTCCCGCGAAAACATATTAGCGATCTGAATAATTTCGAGGGAAAAATTGTTCCGGGACCGGGTATCGAACTCGGGACCTTTGGTTTAACGTACCAACGCTCTACCAACTGAGCTACCCGGGAACTCTACCAGACAATCAAATCAACTTTACAGGGAGTTATACCTGAAAGATTAATTTGCATAATACACGTCACTGTTCGTTAACAGAAAGCCACAATTTAAGTCACACAGAGTTAGTGTGCACTCAACTTTGGTTGCTTGACAGCCGTCAGCCCACTTTGAGGTCTGTGGATATAGAGGGAAAAATTGGATCGGTTGTCTGGTAGAGTTCCCGGGTAGCTCAGTTGGTAGAGCGTTGGTACGTTAAACCAAAGGTCCCGGGTTCGATACCCGGCCCCGGAACAATTTTTCCCTCGAAATTATTCAAATCAGCTTTACAGGGAGTTATACCTGAAAGATTGATTTGCATAATACACGTCACTGTTCGTTAACAGAAAACCACAATTTAAGTCACACAGAGTTAGTGTGCACTCAACTTTGGTTGCTTGACAGCCGTCAGCCCACTTTGAGGTCTGTGGATATAGAGGGAAAAATTGGATCGGTTGTCTGGTAGAGTTCCCGGATAGCTCAGTTGGTAGGGCGTTGGTACGTTAAACCAAAGGTCCCGGGTTCGATACCCGGCCCCGGAACAATTTTTCCCTCGAAATTATTCAAATCAACTTTACAGGGAGTTATACCTGAAAGATTTATTTGCATATTAGCGATCTCTTTCATGTTTGGCATCATACAGTTGACAAAGCAGAAAGAAGTGATGAACTATTTAACTGTTCACTGTAAAACAATGATTTGAAAACTTACAGATAATCCATTTTAAATATACTGTTAATATTGTTGATTTTGCTTGCTTGTCACCGAATCTTGAGTAAATTCCAGTCATAAAAAGAAGTGGCTAGAGAGAAATTTATTTTATATGAACAAAATATAGAAAAGGTTTCCATAAGTGGCTTGTCATCTAATGCTGAATATGATTTTGGTGTCGTCAGATTGTGTAATAAGCAGTCTCACAAAGAAAACGCGAAAGAGAAGTGTATATATTGTGACAGCTGCAACGGGCTTTGAACACGCGTCCGACAGGGCGCGCGGCAGCCGAAACGCTGGTACGGGGAGCATCTGCATGCTGAAGGGCAGAGGAGGTGTATTACGTCAACGAGACGAGGGGAAGGTGTGTGCGCAACTGCTGCGTGCGGAGTGAAGGGGGGACGGACCCTCCCGACTCTTCCAGAAGTCCGTCGAAGTGGAGATATCCAGATAATTCGAGAGAGCTATCTCTGCACACCCGTAGAAATTTCTCGCAACTATGATTTTGCTATAAAAGAAGAAACGCGAGCGAACTCGAGCAGTTTTTCAGTTTATTCAGCCATTCAGTGAGTAAGCCAGAGCAAGCAAGCCAGTACCGGAGTTCGACTCGAGTGTGCGTCCGCAACTGTGTCAGCATCCGAAGGCCTGAGTTCGAGTTCGAGTGCAGTGGACCGCAGTTGGAGGGACCTGAGTTCGAGTGTAGTGGACTGTCTCTGAAGGTCTGTGGTTCGAGATACTGTGAACTCGAGTGACTGAGCTAGAAGAACTGTGAACTGAGAACTGACAGTTCTGATTTGTAAATAGTGCTTTGTAAATATTAGTTAAGATTAACAGTTCATTGTTGTCAGTAATAGTCCAAGTAAATTGTCGTCGTTTGTGAAGTTAAATTGTAGAGAGTGAAGAATAGTTATTGTCGGAAGAATAAAATTACATTGTTGTTGAGTTGAAATAAATTTACTATATAGTCAATGAAGTTCTTTATCAAGACCTCGCTCCCGCTTCAGAAACTTAATCCTATCATTATGAAAATTAATCCTGAAGCTTACACCATCACTGAGAACTAAATATTATTATTATTTTTTTCTATTTATTTATTTATTGTCGCTTTAACTTATAACAAAAGTCATATCGCGACACGAATTAATAAATATTATTGATAACACTTTTAACACTGAATTACATTAAAGGAAAAATTAGTAGTGACAACTGTTCATTATTACGCCTTATCATCTTCCCCATTACTTTATACTTGTAAAATTTTCTTCACAATTTATAATAAAAAAACTAGCTATGTCATAATAGAAAACACTGAAGTGATAAATATGTGGTACATCCCTCAAAATGAATGTTTGATTACAATACCACCCTTCTTACAAGACCACGTAAGTAGCACATAGCTGCAGGAATGGCATGCATCTCACTGTTACTGTAGACGTGAAATCATTATTATGAATATACGTATAAATGTACGTAGAGAATATATAGGAATACACTCACGTGTATCTAGTTTTAATGTATTATGTATTTTGTTATGACTATTACACTTTTACTACGTCACACTACTTTCGACCAATAAAACGGTACGAAAGGACGTCTTTCAACCAATCATGGCTGATTATCGCACAATTTTATCGCGTCCCTAGCATTTGTTTAATTTTATCGCGTCCCTAGCATTTGTTTATTTTTATCACTACCCTAGCATTTGTTTCTTTGTTTGCCAACATTTCAAACTGCACTGGTCTGGACGTCAAAAAACAGAAAATTACAAACTATTCCAGTCGATGCACAGCACTTTGAAATATGACTCGCATTGGCATTCAAGAACAAGAATTAATAAAGATCACTGGTCATATATGAAGAGCACCATTCGGAAATCCTGAATAGGCCTAAGTTGAGGGATACACCATGTACATCAACGAGTTCACTTCTTTTACGCACATCAACTGAACCACCTACCACTAAAACATTCAACTTTGAAAATTGTACTTTCAATAATTGTGTCTTTTAAAATTATTCATGTTTATTTTTTATTTCATCATCGTTAATTAAAACGTTTGTTTATTTCATCATCCCTAATTAAAACTTTTCTAACACTCGTTTATATTATTTAGGTTATGTTATAGCTTCTGCTATATGATATTATGGATAGTCAGGTATCAGAGATTGTTTAATACTAAGATTTATTGAAAATCATCTGTCAAATGACGTTAATTACTGGGATCCGGATGATTCAAGTGAAATGCAAATGTTTTAATAAAAATGAAACTGAATCAACAAAGCCTTCTTGACTAGTAACAGTCCACAGAGTTCAATGATGATTCCATAGTTGGCACAACTGATACTGGTAACAAGAAAACATAATCATAAAACACTACTGCCATCTAGCGTAATGTTGAGATGGTACAATAATACATTTGAAGACAGTTGTATTTTCGTAAGCCAATTAATATTTTATTGTATTGGAGTACTTTGTTACTTCTAATCTTTATATACTTTCTTCTAATCGTGTAATAGTCAATTAAATCCCACTCGAGTTTTGATTTTCTCTAGATAAATCAAAACCTCTAGTGAGATTACTGTTGATAAACTTGTTAAAATTTGAGGCACCCACTACTTTCTCTATGGAAAGAAAATGTACTTACAGATTGTAGTGAAATACCTTACTTGATTAACATAAAGGAAACCATGTAGTGTTTTTATTGAAATATTGTGAAGTTAAGAGTGCAATTAAAATAAAAATTATAATGTAACTGATTTCTTCTACGTAATTTACTTATAAATTCCATACATGCAGTGATGAAGACCTGAAGTCCTACAGTGTTGTTGCCCATAGAATATCTATAGCCACTGTATGTTTGTGATTGAGAGTTAATATTAAACCTAAATTGAATTCTAATCATGTCGATATGGATAAGGAAAATGCTTAACAAATGTACAAATTGTTATTTTAATGTTTCTACGCCATTTTAATACTGAATCGAATTATACACTGCAAGATACCGTAAAAAGATCACTATGCGGCGTAGTGTTCGAGGAATGGTATGGAATGATGACGAAATGGAGAAATGTTGACGGAATGATGTAGATGCCTAATATGAGAAAACGGGAGAAGGCTGAGAAAAACCCCAACTGTGACCTTGTCCGCCACAAGTGTCACTATGGACCGACCTTAAGACATATCGTATTTTCTATGTTTTAATGAGAAATTCCCCCTAGTTAAGAACCGCTGGTTTAGATTGTATGAGTGTACCGCGGGACTTTAGCGTGTCACAAGTTGAAAAAAGGTTTTAAAATGCTGGATTACAGATATACTTACTTACCTACTGGCTTTTAAGGAACCCGGAGGTTCATTGCCGCCCTCACATAAGGCCGCCATAGGTCCCTATCCTGAGCAAGATTAATCCAGTCTCTATCATCATATCCCACCTCCCTCAAGTCCATTTTAATATTATCTTCCCATCTACGTCTCGGCCTCCCTAAAGGTCTTTTTCCCTCCGGCCTTCCAACTAACACTCTATATGCATTTCTAGATTCGCCCATACGTGCTACATTCCCTGCCCATCTCAAACGTCTCGATTTAATGTTCCTAATTATGTCAGGTGAAGAATACAATGCGTGAAGTTCTGTGTTGTGTAACTTTCTGCATTCTCCTGTAACTTCATCCCTCTTAGCCCCAAATATTTTCCTAAGCACCTTATTCTCAAACACCCTTAACCTATGTTCCTGTCTCAAAGTGAGAGTCCAAGTTTCACAACCATAAAGAACAACCGTTAATATAACTGTTTTATAAATTCTGACTTTCAGATTTTTTGACAGCAGACTGGATGATAAAAGCTTCTCAACAGAATAATAACAGGCATTTCCCATATTTATTGTGTGTTCAATTTCCTCCCGAGTATCATTTGTATTTGTTAGTGTTGCTCCCAGATATTTGAATTTTTCAACCTCTTCAAACGATAAATTTCCAATTTTTATATTTCCGTTTCGTACAATATTCTCGTCACGAGACATAATCATATACTTAGTGGATTACAGATATAACTACGTAGAATGATAAATGAACAAATGAATAAATAGGTAAATATATAAATAAAAATACGACATTTCTCTTCAAGTAATCTTTTTATTTGCCACCATATCTTACGTAAAAAACTCAGTTAACATAGCGCTAGCTTACGAACACAGATCCCAGTTTAAAACTCGGTAATGAGGGAGTTGTATATAGGCTAGGTAGACAAAGCCAAGATTGTGAGCGTTTTCTCTATACCACGAAAACTCCACAATTCCCATTTCATTATCACCCTCATCTCTAAAAGTAAGATCCACTTGTGTTTGCGTGACATGGAATCCGTCACAGTGGATGTTCCTCGCGGTTTGTCCAAATAGCGGTAAAGGACAGTCGTAATTGGATTCTAAGGGACTCATAGATATGCACCGGGGATTCCCAACAGGTTCTTGTCTGTCTGATAAGGACGTGAGGACTCATCCGGGGATTCCCAACAGGTTCTTGTCTGTCTGATAAGGACGTGACGACTCATCCGGGGATTCCCAACAGGTTCTTGTCTGTCTGATAAGCACGTGAGGACTCATTCGGGGATTCCCAACAGGTTCTTGTCTGTCTAATAAGGACGTGACGACTCAGCCGGGGATTCCCAACAGGTTCTTGTCTGTCTGATAAGGACGTGAGGACTCATCCGGGGATTCCCAACAGGTTCTTGTCTGTCTGATAAGGACGTGACGACTCATCCGGGGATTCCCAACAGGTTCTTGTCTGTCTGATAAGGACGTGGGACTCATCCGGGGATCCCAACAGGTTCTTGTCTGTCTGATAAGGACGTGAGGACTCATCCGGGGATTCCCAACAGGTTCTTGTCTGTCTGATAAGGACGTGGGACTCATCCGGGGATTCCCAACAGGTTCTTGTCTGTCTCATAAGGACGTGACGACTCATCCGGGGATTCCCAACAGGTTCTTGTCTGTCTGATAAGCACGTGAGGACTCATTCGGGGATTCCCAACATGTTCTTGTCTGTTTGATAAGGACGTGAGGACTCATCCGGGGATTCCCAACAGGTTCTTGTCTTGTCTGATAAGCATGTGAGGACTCATCCGGGGATTCCCAACAGGTTCTTGTCTGTCTGATAAGCACGTGAGGACTCATTCGGGGATTCCCAACAGGTTCTTGTCTGTCTAATAAGGACGTGACGACTCAGCCGGGGATTCCCAACAGGTTCTTGTGTGTCTGATAAGGACGTGAGGACTCATCCGGGGATTCCCAACAGGTTCTTGTCTGTCTGATAAGGACGTGGGGACTCATCCGGGGATTCCCAACAGGTTCTTGTCTGTCTGATAAGGACGTGAGGACTCATCCGGGGATTCCCAACAGGTTCTTGTCTGTCTGATAAGCACGTGAGGACTCATCCGGGGATTCCCAACAGGTTCTTGTCTGTCTGATAAGGACGCGAGGACTCATCCAGGGATTCCCAACAGGTTCTTGTCTGTCTGATAAGGACGTGACGACTCATCCGGGGATTCCCAACAGGTTCTTGTCTGTCTGATAAGGACGTGACGACTCATTCGGGGATTCCCAACAGGTTCTTGTCTGTCTGATAAGGACGTAACGACTCATCCGGGGATTCCCAACAGGTTCTTGTCTGTCTGATAAGGACGTGACGACTCATATAAGCTATATCTATGAGATACGGCTGGCATAACACGGTATACGGATTTTATGGCTGGAGAGGAATGCGTGGCGTGGTGGATGGTGGAGCCGACTTAGCCAGATAGCACAGTCGGCACGCAACTCTTTCCATCACAGGTGCACTAAACGCCTACTTGATGTGAGGTGTTTAGGGATGCTCCATGTTCAGCCAGATAAGCACTTGTACCTCTATACCAGACCTGCAGAACTGTAGCTCCACAGAGCGAATGCATTACTCCCCTTTCTTACACCTCCCACCTTTTCTACCAGTGCGGTCATACGTTCTAGTTAAGCTCGGCTGCATCAACATTCATTCTCGCGGCAGCAGGTATACAATACGCTATCAAGAATTACAAATGAACAGACAATAAAATCCTTAGGAACATATCTTTAGAAAGTAAGAGAAAATGAATGAGAGAAATAAATTAATTAAAAGACATGTAAAATAAATTTTAAAATGTATGTGTGCATATAATGTAAGAAGGTCTACCTATGTATATATCGTCCTATTACTAGTAAAGTCGATTATATCCACTTTTTGCGTAAAATAAGTTAAGTACAGTCCCCGACTTGTCTTTCACTGCTCTGTATTCTACTAAAATGAAACAAGTCCGAAATGTTGCATGCAGGCAACAAACCAATGATTTTATTTGAAGAATTTATTTTGATTTTTCGTGCATTAATAAAGTTTTAATTCCTGTTTTTACAAAACTTGTATTACTGGTCTTAACTGGTTTGACTAGTAATAGGACGATAAATAAATTGTATATT
Organism: Periplaneta americana; assembly: GCF_040183065.1. NCBI lineage: Eukaryota > Metazoa > Arthropoda > Insecta > Blattodea > Blattidae > Periplaneta > Periplaneta americana. Next base: position 166,838,459 of record NC_091124.1, read on the forward strand.
GATAAGTGAGTGATAGCTATATGACCGGATGTCAATGCTGTCATTCAACATTGTAACGGACTCCAGCCTAATAAATAAATAAGTAAATAAATAAATAAATAAATAAATATACAAATAAATAAGTAAATAAGTAAAAGGTAAATAAATAAGTAAATAAATAAGTAATTAAGTAAATAAGTAGGCTTAAGAAGTAAATAAGAAAATGAGTAAACAAACACACAAACAAATAATACGCTTACTGCAGTTTAAAGAGAACTGTAACATGGCAAAATCTAAACCCGTGAAGGAGTATTAGGCCTACTTCCAAAGGAAATTGGAAAATGATTATTTTGTTGTTGAAGACGAAAGAATTGCTTGTTTACTGTGTCCCATCCAATTTATTTCAACTCGCCATTTCAATATTAAATCACATTTCAACAAAGTCCATATTAAGAATTATGGAATGCACAAACTTTCGGGTAAGTTCATGATTACGAACTGAATATTGATTATTTGTTTATATACTGTAAAATTAAGGACGTCACTCGTTGTGTTCATTTTGAATTGAAATTAATAATGACTTTCAAGGTTCATTACTTAAATGCTATAAATTTATGTTTCCGTAGGTGATGATAGGAGGAAAGTTTTCGAAACTCTGAAACAGGTTAGGTGCAAGGAAATCTCAAAGAAACTACCGACAGGAAATCTATCATAATTGTAAACCTTGTAAAGAGGTAACGCATTATAAAAACAATGAATTTATTACAATTCTTTTTGAAAATTACATGCCGCCACTGAAGGACCTTTGACGGCCAGAGAATGTAAACAACTCTACGTGGAAGTCGATCATTCCCAATAGAAGTGGGGTGAGGCTGACGTTATATTTCCCCTACTTACGAGTTCGGCAGACCTGCTCTATACCTCTATGTAAGAAAATTATGAAGGAACAAATCCTTAGAGCGGGATACTGAGAATATCAACCTGTGTTGTTCTTTAAGAAGAACGTAACATTTTAGCAATTATTAAATGTCTTAAGCACAATTTTCCCAATTTTCAGTACTAAATAATGAATATGAACAGATTTCGTCCAATAGCTAAAAGAGACGGCATTATACAAACAAAGGGACGGACAGGCAGATGATGTGCCCAGAAGCACTCTCTCGGCATTAGTGATGTTCAAAACGTTTTTCCTTTTGAGAACCTCAAAATTAAATTTTGCAGCATCTGAGTACTTCCTCTTTACATTCGCACTTCGCGCAATGTGAAAGTGAAAAACTGCCAGAACCGAATGAGAGACAGCTAGGTTCATCAGGTTTGAGAAATGTTGGTTTAATTAGAGAGCTTGGCTTAATTGCGGACTAGAAACCTTTTACTTTCATGTGCTCGTACAAATTTCCACTCTCAATCCGCAAACCGACAACAAAACTAATGAACAAAACATTAGCAAATCCTGAGCAAAGCCTTCTCCGAGGCACAAACGCACATTGTACTTAATAAACGCGCACAGGAGTGAAAGGATAGATTGCACAGAGTTCATTCCTTTTGAAAGGGATTGCCTTCAAGTCAAACTCTACCTCTGCGAAGGTTTTTCCGGTGCCCCCTCCCCGTTCCAGAGTCTTCAATATTAGGGACGGTCCTCATCCGTAGAATACAGGTCGATGTGGAAAGCATGCGTCCGCAGGTTCTATTGTCTTGCCACAGACCTCCCCGCGTCGAACATTTGAGCTAATTGCATTGGGCGGAGGTTTTCAAACTGAGTGACGAGAATACAGCATCCAATATATCCTCGAATCAAGGATTTTCCTAAACTGCATAAGACAGTGATCTTATCCATCCATCCATCGAACAAATCATTCAATCATTCATCCGTCAACCAACCCATCCATCCATTTATCTACCACCATATCCACCTATATCTTTTTTTTTCCCTCTCTCTTCTACGGATGAGGGACCCGAAGGCTTGCACTGCAGCCTGAGGCTTATTGTGCTTACCACTCCTATTCTGTGATTGATTTGGTAGCCGAACGGCCTAGCTCCTGCTACTATTGTCATCCTCTGAGGAGTTTAGTGCTGAGAGGAATGCGATTCCGACTTGTCTAACGCGGTACTGGGGTGGGAGGGAACAGTGACAGCGTCAGTCTGGAAGGAAGTACAATCATACTGAAATCATTCGCCCAATTTACGAGAGCAGTATGCCTATTAGTTTTCCAACGTATTTTTGGCGAGATAGAGATATAACCGTTTGTACTTAAGTGTTCAGAGAAGGAAAATATTGTAGAACATTTTATTTATTTATTTATTTATTCTGGTGACGTTAAGGCCATCACACCACCAGAAATACAAATACAATAAAATAAATAAAAAGAAAAATCATAATAAAACTACAATAATATAAATGAAAAGAAGAATCATACTATAAAATTTAATGATTAGTAGAATTGAATTACATTTGTAAATTAATCAATTTAAATATACTGTACTGCTGAACTCACTTGAGAAGTAAAATTACTTGATTTGTATTGTAAGATACCACCAACAAATGATTTTCGCATGACATTATAGGAATCTGTTTTTCACGATACCAATCACACATATTCTAAAATTCCAATAGAATAAAACCAAAAACTTTTCCACAGCATGTTTCCTTAAAAATGACTTGGAACAGTGAAATATTTAATATGAGTAATTCATATAATATTAATATAGCTAACATCACGGAGATGTTTGAGCAAAAATTACACCACTATATTTAATATATTAATAATAAAACCATATAAGCCTAGGTAAACTATATGTATATGAAATATTCACACACTACTACAAACTGAAGACTGCATATTTTTGGACGAGTAATACTTCCCACTCCGCTCGGCTCGGCTTGGCTGTAGCAACAAAAGAATCTACCTGCAACCCCCCCGCACCGATGCGATAGCAAGAACACCACAGGTCCCAGCGCTAAACTCGTCGGAGGAAGACAGTACTAGTACAGCACCGTGAACTTAACCCGGGATATGATACGGATGATGATGATGTTGATGATGATGATGATGAAATGTGAATTAATGATGGCGAAATGAGTTAGAGGTCCAACGCCAAAAGTTACCCAGCAATTCTCCTTGAATTAGTTGAGAGAAAACCCCAGAAAAAAACCAACCAGGATTTTAATCCGGGCCCGCTCGTTTCACGGTCAGACGTGCTAACCGCTACTCCACAACGGTGTACATCTTTACATTTATCCATCCACCTACCCTTCCATCCATCCATCCATCGAACCTATCATTCACCCAACCATATGTCAATCAATTCATCCATCCATTCATCTATCTCCACATCCTCCTCTATCTATCCACCCACACCCATCCATCTCACACAACCTCTACCCATCCATCCATTCTGCCATTCGTACGTCTACTCATCCATTAATCGATTTATCTACATCAATTAATCAATCAACCACGAATCATTCAATCAATCGTTACACGTGTTTATCCATCCATCCATCACTCATCCATTTATACACACACTATATCCATCCACCCAACAACCCTTTCATCGATCTATCCATTCATTCAATTATCGATCTATCCACTCACCCACGCGTTAACAGTTGACTCATCCAATCATCTATCTGTTCGTCTGTCAATCTGTTTAATCTATTTATAGCAATGCCACCACTGAATTAATTAATCCAATCAAATCATAATCAATCCCTCAATCAATCAATAAATCAATCAATCAATCGATAAATCAGTGCCTCTCTATCTGCCCCCTTATCTCACCGTCTTCCTACGTACCTGTGTAGTCTTCTCTCCCTGTGTCTACTTCCCTAGTTGTGCACTTACCTACAGAATGTTTCCGAATTGGTGTTACAAACTTTCAGGGATGATGGCGAAGGGTACATGTATCAATTTGAGATAAGGAACCATGGTCCGGAAATGACTGAGTCGAAAGTTATAAGCAAAAATAGTTGTGTGGAAATGGAATTGTAATTTGGCTCCATGTGCCCTCCTTCCCTTAACTTTTGGAACAGTCGTGGAAAATCGTATGGGCCGGATGTCCCCTACGTGGGTACTAATTTTAAATGTATGTTTTATTTAACGACGCTCGCAACTGCAGAGGTTATATCAGCGTCGCCGGATGTGCCGGAATTTTGTCCCGCAGGAGTTCTTTTACATGCCAGTAAATCTACTGACATGAGCCTGTCGCATTTAAGCACACTTAAATGCCATCGACCTTTCCCGGGATCGAACCCGCAACCTTGGGCATAGAAGATCAGCGCTATACCAATTTGCCAACCAGGTCGACTACGTGGGTACTTGACCCGATACAATCTGTGAGCTTGTCTACTGTACCCATTGGCTCATCCATATTCGAAAATCAGGTCTGCTTATTCCGCTCTCGTGTACTCCTCTATTTCACTAGGACTGATCGACTGTACAAGTTGCAGTGTCCAGCTTTTTTCTTGAAGTAAAATCCTCTATAGTAACGGGACAATAATAAATTGTGTTAGTTTTCTGCTATGTATTAATGCCTTTCCAGAGAAATTTGTGATTTGTTGAGCGGTTGCAAGAGATTGGTAGATTCAATGCATTAATTTAAAAAAAAAAAAACAGGCTTATACAATTTGGTACATTTTTCTGTGAGATCTGGTGCATTTTATTTTTTATCAGTGGCAACACTGCCCTCAATTAATCCTGAATAACGAGGTTTATGCTGTACGCTATATGTTAAAAAATAAAGCTCGTATAGCTGTAAAAATAGCAACGGACATTAACAAATTGTATTATTTCTCTATCTGTATTTCTGTATTAATATCTTTTCCCATTATTTGTTGGGCAGGTGCAAGGGACTGGTAAATTTGGTACGTTAAGGAAACAAAAAAAAAAACAGTTTGGTACGATTTGGTACACTGTGAAATCTGGTACATTTTATTTTTTTTTGTCATTGGCAACACTGATTGGAAACCCGTACTATCCCCAAGACTTCACCCCAGCCTATTTTTACCACTGCTGATGGTAAAAGATGGAGAGTGTTGGTGGAATTATAGAGGGAGTACCTTTAGAAAAAATCCCTGCAATATCTGCTTTTACCATCATAAATTCCATCAAGATCTCAGCGGGAATCGAACAGGAACACACGTGCGCGCTAGCACTTGAGCCACAGACAAGGCAAGATGTCTTCGATACTACCACAACTCCAGCCAGTGATATGGATCGATCAATATCGTATTTCATTATCGATGGAAGGAACGCAAGTCTAATTTACCGTTACAGTATTTCCCACTTGCTGCATTTTCCGCGCTACTATCAGCAAGTTATTGTCAATATTATTTATTCTCCTTACCGCACACCCTGGGCTGCAGCTTTGAAATACCTTTCAATACACTAGTAGTGACATGAGCTTCTATCGGTAAGCAAAGGTTGGTCGCGCTGTATTTATGCAGCTTTTCACATATATTATTAATTTTCCAAGTGCTTGGAGGCGGTCAATAGACACAAAGTGTGATGTGATAGGTTGGTGTGCACTCACAGTGGCTGTGAAACAGAGATGCTGTAAAACAAAACAGAGACGCCCGCCGCCGTAATCTCGTTTAGAATTGACGCTCGTACACAGTGTTCTTGTTTGAAAAAGCTCTAAAGTGCTCGGTGTTTTACAGCGTTTGAGTTTGTGTTGTACATTTCTTTACAGTACATACCAAATATCATGTTCTTCTGAAAATGGAGATTGAAGTATGGTTCTATTGTCAGCAGAAAATAAAACAGAGGTTACACTGCGCATGTAGTTGCCTTATGAATCGTATTATTATTATTATTATTATTATTATTATTATTATTATTATTATTATTATATATTTCATACTGAAAATCAACATAAAACGTTACATAAAAGTACTCCGAAAGAGCAAAGCTCGTGTTCGGAGACAGTTTTGTTTTTATAAGACATGATATAATATAATATAATATTGTTTTATTAATTCGGTCTAATTGACATATCACAAATATAAAAAGTCAATGACACTTACCCATGTAAGTGATCATTGTGTACTATACAAATACACTCAGGGACAAAAAAAACCGGACACTTTAATATTTGTTGGTATTTTGCAAAACATTATCTTCTCATACAATATTATGGTAGCCATCTGTTGTTATGGAGACGTGTATACATTGTTGATTGTTTTTTGTTTTATAAACAAGCCATTACAACCAAATATTCCAATTTTGCTTTCGGGGTCTCAGCTATAACAATTTTGTCTCAACCATTTTGTGCTTCATTATCGTTATCATTCGTTATTTCTTTATTTTTACATTTTCTGAGGTTAAGTGGGGTTGTAACATTTGTCTTAAAACAAGATGCGACCTGAAGATGTGGCTCGAGCTGTAGCCCTTTACGATGATGGACGCAGTGTACGTTACATTGCAAATGTTATGAATATGGCTAGAAGCACAACCCATGATGCCATAAAACGGTATAGAGAGACCCTAGACTATACCAGAAGACCAGGTTCGGGTCGTCCAAGAGCTACAAATCCAAATGAAGACAGGTATATGGTGTTGAGAGTTCTTAAGGAGCGCAACCTGCCAGCTACTAGTGTAGCCCAGCAATTTGTTAACATGCATGGACGCCCAATTTCGGCCAAAACAGTTAGAAGGAGGTTGAAAGCAAGTGGACTGATATCAAGTAGACTTGCAACTGGTCCCAGACTTCTCAGGATGCATCGAGTTGAACGATTGCGTTTTGCAAATGAACACAGGGATTGGAGAAATGGACAGTGGAGCTGTGTTCTGTTCACCGATGAGTCCCGTTTCAGTCTGTGCTCCCCTGATGGACGTGAAAGAGTTTGGAGAAGGAGGGGAGAACGATTTTCAGAGTGTTGCATTTCCGAAAATGTGCCGTATGGAGGTGGTGGAGTGATGGTTTGGGCAGGAGTGTGTACGGATGCTCGTACAGAGTTGGTTTTTGTTGAAAATGGAAGACTGACACCTGATAGGTATATAAATGAATGTTTGGCTGATCATGTTGTGCCATTTGGCCAATTTGTAGGCGATAATTTTGTTTTAATGCATGATAATACACGGTTTTTTTGTCCCTGAGTGTATAAAAAAAAATTAAAAATTAAGCAAACGTTTTCGCCCTTCGGGCATTATCAGGCTTTTTTACATACAATATCTTGTACATTTTTTCTCTTATTTTGGAACGAATGATTAATCACAACCTTTTTAATAATGAAAATAATAACTATTTAAAATTGACTTGTATAAAGATAATTTTTAAGGGAAAGAAGAAACTAAAAAAAAAGGGCCAGCCCATTTATTTTTAGGAGTCAGCACGCTTTGCCACACATGCAGAAAACTGTTGGAGCTAAGATACATTTACTGAGATATATTAAACAATATTAAATATCTATGCAGTCTAAACACACGCTCTCAGAGAGACTCTGTGCTCTTTACTTCCATAGGTATTGTGAGAATATCTTGAGAACCGCAACAAATGAAACAGTAACTTATTCATCTAAAGAGCAAATTCGAATTTCTTCCTACAACCGCTTTTGTTAACATTATGACGTATTAGTCGTAGTGACATAAACAAACTGAAGTCTTAAAATTTTTTCAATTCAGTAATCTCAGGCGCCACATAAAAATTTTCAGTCACCATGGCTACGTGGCGCCCGAAATTTGACTACCCTTAATTTTTACAATAAGTAAAATGTATTCTAGGTAGGCCTAATTTAGATCAGTTTAAAGGTTGGAATTAATAAATAAGAAAAAAATTACTAGCAGAAAGTTGAAATAAAACAAATTACACTACGAATGCGTGCCTTGCACATTCATTCATTCATTCATTCATTCATTCATTCATTCATTCATTTTATTCCATAGATCTTACATGAGCAGTGAAGCTTTAAGATGTGGAACAAGTCCAAATCTTACAATATTACAATTACAATTTTTACAAATTTTTATAGTTTTACAATTTAGTAATTTTCTACAATTTTTACAATTTTGTGCAATTTTTTCCAAAATTTTGGCGAGATGTAATGAGATGACATGAGGTCCGAGGATTCGCCAAAATATTACCCGGCATTTGCCTTTTGGTTGGGGAAAACCTCGGAAAAACCCAACCAGGTAATGAAATCAAAGGGGTTGATGCCAAGGACTCGCCATAGACCATCCGGCTTCAGTCCCACGTCTGTGGAAAACCTCGGAAGAAACCAAAGACCAAAGAGGGATCTAACCCAAGCCCGAACGCAGCTCCGGATCAGCAGCCCAGCGAGTCTGCCGATTGAGCTACATCGATGGCTCTACTAAAAGTATACAATACATAGCCAATCAGATTATTAAATTTACAAACATAAACGATCATTCATCAGTTGAGCTATATGTATAATAAAAAACAAGTAAGTTAATTAAATTTAAGGCATAAACAATTCAACCAGTTGTGATATACAATGACTGTAATCATTTTAAGGTTCAAAATGAAAAATTTCTCTTTATTTTTAATGAAGTGCTTGCTACTAAATTGTTCTATTACAGCAGTAATCTCCAAGCGCCCCGCTTTTTTTTTTTCTGTCAACTGATGTTAACACAAACATGTTATTTGAACTTTTACTCTCTTCTCATTCCAACAAAACCAGAGTGCAAGAAGGACAGCAGCTACATTTTATTGCGGCAGGTTTTCTGTCTCTGGAACCGGAAAACAGAAGGAAACAGAGAGTGAGGTCAATAATTCATCCTGGAAGACAGACAACGCGAGGTAGGATTTCTTCCGAGTGATGAATGGTATGAAAGTTTCAAGGTCAGTTTCCTGCGCTTTCCCACCATCTTTATCCTGAATGGGATTTACCTTTGACCCTCGAAGACAGCAACTTGCAACCCTCCGCGGTGACACTGGATTGATATTGGTCAACACTGTACACGGCTACACGAACAGAAAATCGTGGCAACAATGCGGGACTAGCCATAACTCAGCTGGTCAGCTGATGGTTTTATTTTTATTTTAGTAGGTTATTTTACGACGCTTTATCAACAGCTTAGGTTATTTAGCGTCTGAATGAGATGAAGGTGATAATGCCGGTGAAATGAGTCCGGGGTCCAGCACTGAAAGTTACCCAGCATTTGCTCATATTAGGTTGAGGGAAAACCCCGGAAAAACCTCAACTAGGTAACTTGCCCCGACCGGAAATCGAACCCGGGCCACCTGGTTTCGCGGCCAGACGCGCTAACCGCAGCTGATGGATTCTGAACAAAATAGTTGTTCCGAGACTGCACGGGTATGGGTTTGAATCCCGCAGGGGCTGATTACTTGGTTCGCTTTTCTCGAGGTTTTCAACTGTAAGGAGAATGTAAGGTAATTGCATGGCTCATTCTCAGACTCATTTAAACGAAATACTCGTACTATATTGTAATCATCAACTACTTTCCTATGTTCTTCCTCTGCTCTAAATCAATTACATGCTCTCAACAACGACACTCTATCACAGATGGATTTATGGTTTGAATCTAATGGTTTCTTGCTTAATCAAGAAAAAACTATCAACATAACTTTCAGCCTAAATTATCTAATAAATAAGGACAACAGACTCAACTACACAAAATTTCTAGGACTTTTTATAGACTCCAGTTTAACATGGGATAAGCACATCGAATACATATGCACAAAGCTATCAAGAGTTTTATATTTGTTAAAGAAATTAACGACTTGCGTTTCTCAAAATTATTTAAGATGTGCCTACTTTTCTTTCTTTCAGTCGATAATCCGATATGCCCTAATTTTCTGGGGAAATGGAACCAAAATTGGAAGCGTCTTGATTTTACAAAGGAAAGCCATTAGAATTTTATGTAAATCGAACTATCTGGAACATTGTCGGCCACTTTTCGGACAATCACGGATTTTAACAATCATAAATTTGTATATATATGATCTAGTACTTTATACTCGACAAAATATCGACAATTACTCATTAGTGGCCAATATACATGATCATGAAATAAGAAGTAGTGAACAAATTAATATTCTATATTCTAGATTACACAAGAGCAACACAAACTTTTAATTATGGGGATGAAGTTATATAATAAGTCCCCAGTGAATATTATAAATTACCAATCAATAGCTTCAAAACTAGAATTTACAATTGGTTATTAAATAATCCTTTTTATTCTGTTGCTAAGTTTTTCAACACAAATTTGTATGAAATTGTATTTTAATAAATAAGTTTAATTGCAATTTTGTTAGTTTTCTTTAATTTAAAAGTTTCAAATTATTTCATGTTTTCATTGTATTATTTAAAATTGCTCTTTCTTTTATTAGTGTTTTTTAAAATGTATTTATATGTTTTTCATTGTATTCTGACGAAGCCTAAAACTGTATGTCTAATGGCCAAATGAAATGAATTGAATTGAATCGACGCTAAATAACAGCATAGTTGACACAGCGTTGTTCAATAACCAATTAAAAAATGTTGTCCATTCCTGACACATTCTTTTGAATAAGCGAACAAAATTGCAATGTGGCAGATTTTATCCCAATTATTCGATATCAAGACCTTGCTTCACCATCCCCGTCACTGAATTTCTACCATTGCTCATTTGTCATCGTGTTGTTATGTGATTGCCTCTGAAAAATCTCCGTAATTGAAAAATACACTACAAAGAATTATCATTGTTAAAACTTAACGAGTCCACCACTGTGGAGTAACGGTTAGCGTGCCTGAGCGTGGACGAGCGGGCCCGGGTTCAAATAGTGGTTGGGACAAGTTATCTCCTTGAGGTCTTTCCGGGGTTTTTCTTCAATCCGCTAAGAATAAATGCTAAATAACTTTTGGCGCTGGACCCTGGACTCATATTGCTACTAGCATTATCACCGTCATTCATCTCATTCAGACACTAATCAATCATACCAGTCGAAAAAGCGTCGTAAAATAATTCATTTAAAAACACACAATTTCAGATTAAAGAACAGATAGGAATTCTGAGGATTTAGTGCTTACTAATTTATAGCATAGGCATTGAACAGCATTATTCAACAATTATGACGGTCAATGGCTCATTTTCTGCTAAAACGGCACTCTAATATTTCTGAATTCCATATGGCATTAAAGATGCTTTTTTCTCTCAATCCAAAGAATAGTATCGCCATAAAATTGAACTCCTGCAGAGAGGCAAGGCTGCCATTGAATATAATGAAATTAGTTTCGAAGAATGATCTTTGTTTCTTGTTATTTAATTTTCTTACGGATAAGTGTTACGCCTATGTCTAGAAGTGTTTGACTGAACCTACATAGTACATTTATATACTGCTATAATAGTCTATGATTTCAACTATTGGAAAAGAGAGCCTACACGTAACTAGTAGTGACAATGGAGTTAGATTAGTCAACTTTGCCACATCGAAAAATTTAATTGTCAAAAGTACAACATTCCCCCATAAGGATATATATATATATATATATATATATATATATATATATACACTTGGACTTCTCCAGATGGATTGACACACAACCAAATAGATCACATCTTGATAGATAAACGGAGACATACTAGTACAGTAGATATTCGAACTTTCAGGGGTGCAGACTGTAATTCTGACCATTTGGTAATTTGAGAATTAAGAGAAAGATTATCAGTAGCCAAGCGAGTAGAGCAACAAGTTAATATTACTAAATTCAATATTTTGAAATTAAAAGATGAGGAAGCAAAGCAAAAATCATCAGGTCGAAATTTCGAATAGGTTTGCCACTTTAGAAAGTTCCGACGAAGTTGAGAAAGAATTAGATGTTAATAGCGTGTGGGAAAATATCAGAGATGTTATCAAAATTGCAGCTGAGCAGAGCATAGGTTATTATGAAACTAAGAAAAAGAAACCGAGGTTCGATGAAGATTGTTGCATGGTAGTAGAAAGAAGGAAACAGGCAAAATTGAAATTCTTACAGGATCCAGTTGAGGAGAAGAGAGATAATTATTTCAATGAAAGACGGGAAGCAAGTCGTACACTTAGGAATAAAAAGAGAGGTTACTTGAAGGAAAAACTGAATGAGGTAGAAACAAATAGTAAGAATAAAAACATTCGAGATTTATATAAGGGTATAAAGGAATTTAAAAACGGATATCAGCCAAGGGTAAACGTGATCAAGGATGAGAATGGTGACTTGCTTGCAGACTCTCCATCAATCCTAAACAGATGGAAAAACTATTTTGCGCAACTACTAAATGTACATAGGCCAAATAGAAATGATCGGGATGAAATTGAAACACAAACTGCTGAGTCATTTATACCCGAACCCACACTTTCTGAGGTCGAAATTGCAATAGAAAATCTGAAAAAGTACAAGTCTCCAGGTATCGATCAAATTCCAGCAGAATTAATACAAGAGGGTGGAAGTGCATTATATAGCGAAATTTATAAACTTGTACTTGCTATTTGGGAAAAGGAAATTGTACCAGAACAATGGAAGGAGTCCATAATTGTACCTATTTTTAAAAAGGGGGACAAAACCAACTGTGGTAACTTTCGAGGAATATCACTTTTGTTGACGTCGTACAAAATTTTGTCCAATATTCTTTTGAGAAGATTAACTCCGTACGTAGATGAAATTATTGGGGATCATCAGTGCGGTTTTAGGCGTAATACATCGACTATTGATCAGATTTTTTGTATTCGACAGATAATGGAGAAAAAATGGGAGCATAAGGGTACAGTACATCAGTTATTCATAGATTTCAAAAAGGCATATGACTCGGTTAAGAGGGAAGCATTATATGATATTCTTATTGAATTTGGTATTCCCAAGAAACTAGTTCGATTAATTAAAATGTGTCTCAGTGAAACATACAGCAGAGTCCGTATAGGTCAGTTTCTATCTGATGCTTTTCCAATTCACTGCGGGCTAAAGCAGGGAGATGCACTATCACCTTTACTTTTTAACTTCGCTTTAGAATATGTCATTAGGAAAGTTCAGGATAACAGGCAGGGTTTGGAATTGAACGAGTTACATCAGCTTCTTGTCTATGCGGATGACTTGAATATGTTAGGTGAAAACCCTCAAATGATTAGGGAAAACACGGAAATTTTACTTGAAGCAAGTAAAGCGATCGGTTTGGAAGTAAATCCCGAAAAGACAAAGTATATGATTATGTCTCGTGACCAGTATATCGTACGAAATGGAAATATAAAAATTGGAGATTTATCCTTCGAAGAGGTGGAAAAATTCAAATACCTGGGAGCAACAGTAACAAATATAAATGACACTCGGGAGGAAATTAAACGCAGAATAAATATGGGAAATGCCTGTTATTATTCGGTTGAGAAGCTTTTATCATCCAGTCTGCTGTCAAAAAATCTGAAAGTTAGAATTTATAAAACAGTTATATTACCGGTTGTTCTTTATGGTTGTGAAACTTGGACTCTCACTCTGAGAGAGGAACATAAGTTAAGGGTGTTTGAGAATAAGGTGCTTCGGAAAATATTTGGTGCTAAGCGGGATGAAGTTACAGGAGAATGGAGAAAGTTACACAATGCAGAATTGCACGCATTGTATTCTTCACCTGACATAATTAGGAACATTAAATCCAGACGTTTGAGATGGGCAGGGCATGTAGCACTTATGGGCGAATCCAGAAATGCATATAGAGTGTTAGTTGGGAGACCGGAGGGAAAAAGACCTTTAAGGAGGCCGAGACGTAGATGGGAGGATAATATTAAAATGGATTTGAGGGAGGTGGGATATGATGATAGAGACTGGATTAATCTTGCACAGGATAGGGACCGATGGCGGGCTTATGTGAGGGCGGCAATGAACCTTCGGGTTCCTTAAAAGCCATTTGTAAGTAAGTAAGTATAAGTAATGGTAAAAGGGGCAATAATAATAATAATAATAATAATAATAATAATAATAATAATAATAATACCTAGTTTATCTCGTGTTTACTATTTAATAATGCTATATTTTTGTACCTACGAGAAGATCCTACTTTAATGTATCTTAGGGAAGTGTGTTTGCTATGTTCATCCACTAGGAGGATAAATTGGAACCTCAACTCTTTTGTAATATCAGGACCTGGTAAATAACACACTGTTTAATTGTCATTCTACGAAATATTTTGAAGCAAATGAGAAAGTAACAATAAAAAGTTTCAAACAAAAAGATTTTGGCTACGAGAAACTAAGCACATTGCTTTCACGCTTCCGAACAAGAGAATATAATTTAATCTATCAACAATTCTAAAGATCTGAACTACCAAGTAAAAAAAAAAAAAGAAGAAGAAAAAAATTGTAGCTTCGTAACGTAAAATGCGGTACATTCACCACGAGAAAAAAAAAAACAGATTAATGGCTCCCTGCATTTAACTGTGGTAAGAACTTTGTATTTATTATCTGTAACAGGTTACCGGGCAACAAAAGTGTGACGTCAGGCAGTAATCCATTGTGGAGCGAGCGGAATGAAAGATTAATGAAGTCGCCATTGTGCGGCCGCCATTGTTATGGCTGTACGTGTGCCGGGAGTTAGGAGATGAGATGTGAACGGGCAGAAAGACAGGTGCAGCATCAGCTGCATTTTCCACGAATACAACTAAAAATACCTAAGGATTCCCATTCTGCTCATAATGAATGAACTGTAACCCTTTCCTCCCTAATCAGTTTCATGCGTATGTAGAAGTCACTGAAGTCCGGATTTCTTTCTCGGTATTAGTTAGTTTCCTTTATAGGAAATTTTCCACTGTCTATGTAACTTTCCTCATATCGAGAAGAAATATTATACACCATGTCCCGATTAAATCAACAATAAAATAAAAGTCCATATTTCTAATGAAAAACTTATTTAATTGAAACTGTTAACATTGTCTAATACCTATAGAGTTGCAATTTCAATACACTTCAACATGACTACCATTTATAGCACGGCAAAAGTCGAGCCTGTTTTCCACCTCTCTCCAGGCATTCCTCAGTATATCAATAGTGGCATTTTGAATCGCAAGGTGGATTCCGAGCTACAAATCATCGAGGTCAGCCACTGGTGTTTTGTATACCCCTACTTGATCCTTGACGAATCCCCAAAGACATAAGTCCAAGGGTGATAGATCTGGTGAACTTGGCGGTCAAAAGATTGTCTCAGATTCTCTGACAATCCACCGTCTCGGAAAAAACTGTCTGTAGTAATGTCACAAGAGGTCTGAGATTTATCTGGGAAATGTCAGCCCTCGAGTGACATTTATTAGGACTATTTCCTGAATAAAATAAAAATGTAAATAATAGATCCCTAAAATTCGATCACAAAATGTTAATAATAAATTGTATATTTACGAATACTTAACCTATTCAGACATTGTGAATTTGAAATAGATGAATATCGATTACTGCAATAAATAAATTCGATGTTATTATTCAGTAATGCCAATTGAGAAAAGCAAAATGCAGGTTTAACGATGTTAATTACATGTACTGCATTTTTCTCCTATTATTACAACATATTATAAAATTTTAAATTAAATCATGATTTCAGCAGATAATGAAAATGTATTTATGTTATAATAATAAGAGAAAAGTGCAGTACATGTAATTAACATTGTTAAACCTGTATTTCGCTTTTCGCAATTGGTATTACTGAATAATAACATCGAATTTCTTTGTTGCAGTAATCGATATTCATCTATTTCAACTTCACAATGTCTGAATAGGTTAAGTATACGTAAATATACAATTATTAACATTTTGTGATCGAATTTTAGGGATATATTATTTACATTTTTATTTTATTCACGAAATAGTCCTAATAAATGTCACCGAGGTCTGAGATTTCCCAGATAAATCCACTCGCTTCGCTCGTGGATTTATCGGTAGATCTCAGACCTCTCGTGATATTACTACAGATAAATGGTTCTTACAGGAAGCTGTGACACGACATACAGAGAATGTAAAAAGCATTCGCGCAACGATTTTCTTACTACAAATTAAGACCTAAATGAAGTACTATTAACTCTAGGTATGAAATAAGTTGTTCACGTATAATAATAATGCATCACATAGCAAATACACACAATAAATTTCCATAATTATGCGCGTAGGTTCTGTCACAGTTCAATAAATTGAATGCCTGACAAAATTACAATTTGAAAAGTAATCGCACACTCAACGCTGTTGACGAATAAAAGCACTCGTGCAGAACGCAGTAGGCACCTGGTACTAAGAAAACGCTCGTAATGCATGTTCCAAGTCAGTTTGATTCTAGAATAACAAGTAGTATATAGCTATCACATCAAATGGGACTAAGAGGGAAAGAAATTTCTAAGAAAGAAAGGGCTACTATCATTCGTCTGAATAATCAATGTAAAACACTGAGTGAAATATCAACGATTGTGAATACTCTCTTTCCAGCTAAAGATTGAAGTAAATGTAAATAAATGCACGTGGCGTAATGATTCCTGATTGGCTATTGGACGCAGAACGCCTCCAAACTCACGCTTGTCATCATCTTCCTCATATTAAAATAGTTCCTTCTAAAATAATAAAAAGTATAATATACCTGGAATACGAGTGAATTAAACAGGCTTATAAGAACACTTTCTTACGATTTAAACAACATGTTTATATTAGTAGTTTCAGACATTGCGTGTTAAATCATTGTAACGTGTATTATGGCAACGCGCATGCGTAATAGGCATTAAATCCCTCCCAAGGTGACTTACAGCTTCACAGAGCACATCAGCACGGCTGGTATAACACAGTGCGAGATTCAGTGTTGTCAACTTCAAATAAATTTCTGTAGAATTAAAGAAATTCTCCACTCTTCAAAGAATAACATTTAATCACGAATCTACAGAAAATTAAAATCCACTATTCCCAGTAGAGTAATAATAAAAATTAACCCTCTGTGAGCATTTTACGGGTTAGTTCAATGAATGTGTTGAAATGTCTGCAATATATCAGACGGTGGCTGCTCTACGTGCTCATTTACTGAAAATAATGCGCCCTGGTGGCTGCTTTGGTAGCTAGCTTGCGATTGCGGAGTAATACATTTCGGTTTTGTTTACGTCTACTTCAATCTGTAGTTGGAAATAGTTTAGAGGTAAGTCAACCATCAATGGAATCATAGACAGATACGGGGAAAGAAAATCGAACGAAAATTTAAGAAGAATTTGTCGGGCGAGGAAAATAAACGAATACAGTGGCAGAGCAATCGTACGAAAAATTAAAAAGAATCCGCATATTAGTGCCGCAGAGCTTCGATGTATGTGACAGTACAATCCGAAATTACGTCAGGAGCAGCGAACACCATGGTAGAATCACCCATAGGAAATACTACATCAATAAAGTTAATAAGAATAAAAGATTAGACTTCGCTAAAACAAATCTTAATCGGCCCCAAGAATTTTCGAACGGAATGCTTCTCACTGATGAAAGTAAGTTCATTATATTTCAGTTTGATGGAAGAAGTTCTGTGTGCAGAAAAAAAATGCTGAACTGGAAAAGAAAAATCTTCGTTCCACAGTGAAACATGGTGGGGGTTGAGAACTATATAATAATATAATATAATGTAACTTTAATACATGTTCTAGATACTTATTTGTTTGATAATTCAGCATACGAAAAACTAATAAATAAAGTAAATTTCATTCTGTGTGACGTCAAATTAAAAAAGAAAAAACAAACATTGTTTTGAGAGAGGGAAATTTTATTAACATAAAAACTGCAATAAATTGCAACCAGATTTTATATGACTATCGTGCCTTAGTTGTTCTATTCAAAATTGACTGGGTTGGAGTTACATTTTCTGCAACAACAACACCACAGCGGGTTCATAATGAACTATTTAAATATTATAGTTTGATGCACTACGGAAGACTAGAACATTCACAACTGCACTGTCTGATAATAATCCCTTCACTACTGATCGAAATATCGCACAGCGAAACATTTCGTGCGCGCATGCGCAATAATCAAACTTGTTTTGTGTGTTACTATCACAGTCTACTATATACGTCACGAAGCTTGAGTTTTGAGGGTGCTAGAAACAACAGACTGTGACGGTACTATTTTGCATTGCCTGTAATGAGGCGATATTAGCGATCCTAGTGGTGAGCAACTATCTAATGTTTGCATATTTACTACGTATTGAGCTTCGCGACTGTATATACTAGACTGTGTTACTATACCATATTTTGGAACGGAGGGAATAACTTTCTTTGATCTTGATAGTGATTACTTTCTCGTCTACATATCATTCATTCATAGTGTTCTGTTCAACGGTAGGTCTTTCACTGTAAACCCAGCATTCTCTAATTTTCCCTATTTTCCGCCCTGCTCTTAATCTCCTCATACGATCCATGTATCTTAATTTTGTCTATCATCTGATATTTTCTTCTGCCTGAAACTTTTCTTTCGTTCACAATTACTTTCAGTACATCCTTCAGCAGGCAGTTTCTTCTCATCCAGTGACCCAGCCAAATTCTTTTTCTCTTCCTGATCAGTTATAGCATTATTATTTGTTCACCCACTCTTTCTAGCACAGCTTCATTTCTTATTCTATCTGTCCATTTCACACGCTCCATTCTTCTCCATATCATTATTTCAAATGCTTCTAGTCGTTTTCTTCACTTCGTCGTAATGTCCATTTTTCTGCACCATGCAATGCCACACTCGACACAAAGCACTTCTTCCTTAGTTATTTTTTCCTAAAGTCCGCAGAAGATGCTCCTTCTGCTATTAAAATCTTTCTTTTCCATCGCTATCCCCCTTTTGGCTTCCTGGCAGCTGCTCATGTTACTAGTCAGTATTTTGAAGCTGTCCACTTGTTCCATTCCCTCATTTCGAATTCGCAGGTTTACCTTGTTTACTTTTCTTCCGATAACTATGGTCTTCGTCCTGTTTGCATACATCTTCAGACCATACTGCTTTCAGTTATTAATTACCTCCAATAGCATATGACATCATCTAAGTCAGTATATTACTTCAAAATTTATGTGTTTTTCTTATCAAAATTGATAAAGGAGAATTATCACTACGGATACAATCATTCTTTCCTACTTTTTCATTAAGAACAACAATAAATTTTGCAGTAATATAATGAATTACAGTCGAGCCGTTCTTATTTCCGACGTGGCCACGCCTTCTCGACTTTTGGCGCGACGAAGGTACGCAATATCGGTGTTGCTAAATCTCTGTCAAGCCAATAGTGAACGGACGCAGTTCTAATAGCTGGTTGTCGAACAATCAGTCGGTATTGTTGTTAGTGCTGTGTTATCGCTGAGTTTTCAGCATCACAATGCCGCGGAGGAGTCGGAAGACCATCAATTCGCAAAGCAGAGAAATGATTCTTAGCGTTAGAGATTATTTCGAAAATGAACGTAAAATAGGAGTAGTTTATTGCCTTTAATGCAAGTGGTGCAATGAACAGCTGATGCGTGTGATGTGAACAAGTTCACGGTTTCTCAAATAACGACAGAGAAGTACGGACAATCCGGCAAAGAAGAAAATAAACTGAGAACTATGGCGGCGGCAGGTACTAACAATGATTGTAGCGATCTAGGCGTAGCACCTCTAAATTGAACAATACCGTTAGGCAAGGTTCTTCGTGTAATTTTTTAATGTAACAATGACTTATCATGACAAAATTTTTAATACTAACATATTTTACGTAGTTTACAGGTTATGTGGTTTTAGTTATTCATTCACATAAAAAATGTTTATTTATTATATTTTACAGCTTTCTCCCATTTTAGTAATTTATAATATTGTTTCTGCATTTACGAAAATCGTTACTTCAAATGGTCGGAAAAATCAAATATAGCACAACATGGTAAGTCTTCTGTGTCCTGGGATGCTAGGATCAACAATAACAATAATATATACTATTATGTATTCATCTATTACTAATTATTTATCGAAGGAAATAATTTTTCGTTCGATGTTTAAGACTAGACATGTGCTAAAACTTCGTGAAGAGTACAAGGGTAGACTTGACAACGCAGTAACATCCACCGTGAGCGGGAAGCGGTATGTCGTCTGCATAACCTTGACGACAACCACTGCCAGTGAAGCAGCGTGTCAGCTGACCAGAAGCTGTCGTGTGATTTGCTGCCGGAAATAAGAACGGCTCGACTGTAGATGATGACATCACCCTTAAGAAAATTTTGACTCCGTTCTTTCTCTGTACCCTTCATATCTCTTTGTATCGTCTCCTATTTTGCTAACAACGCCATATCATTAGAAAATCTTAAGCACTTCATTCGTCTTCCTACTACTATCACCCTCACATGTTCTGAAAACAGTTCTTCACTAAGTTCTTCAAGTAGATGTTGAGCAGGGTAGGTGAGAAAGGGCATCCTTGTCGGACTGCTCTCCCTGTTCGCTGCCCTCTGACATTTCTACTCCCATCCTGTCTGCCACGTTGTTTCATATAAAGGTTATTGAATAACCTCCTCTCTTTGCAATCCACAACAATCTTCTTCATGATCCCTACATTTATTGTTACAATAATAAGACTTATTTATATTTATGTTGAATATTTCCCATTAGTTCATGTACAGTAGAAGGCATGGCTTCAAACATTGTTACTTGAAAATTTAGTTCTCAATGCCGTGTTGGACAAAAGCTTTTGTTTAGTCAACTGTCCCAAGACTAGGGTGATCAGAAGTTATCTCTTGTCCGGACATGTCCTCCTTTTTAGGTCTTTGTCCGGGGTCCGGGCGGATTTAAAAGAAATCAAGAAATGTCCTCCTTTTCGTATCTTGTAGATAAGCCTAATATTTTTAAATTATCTGATTCGACGCCTTTTTCAAGTCATTTGCCTGTAGGTGGCAGCAGCATCGACGGAATATACTCTTTGCCAACGATCATAACTCTCTTTGCTTACAAAGTAATATTAAATTCACATTTTGTGCGGTCTTTTTATGTATTTTGATAATAATTATAGTTTCCTTGCCTTTCATATGTAACTAACTGTAAAATCATTTAATATTATAAAATTTTATGATAAGTATGCTGTAATCAAATAGATATTGACATAATTTTAAGTATAATGTAGGTCTAAGCCTAAATCTAAATATATATTTTCTGTCCTCTTTAATAATCATGGTATCTACACCTCTGGAGTAACGATTAGCGCATCTGGTCACGAAACCAGGTGGCCCGGGTTGGATTCCCGGTCGGGGCAAGTTACCGGATTGAAGTTTTTTTTTTTCGTGGTTTTCCCTGAACCTAATATCAGCAAATGCTGGGTAACTATCGGTGCTGGACCACGGAATCATTTCACCGGCATTATCACCTTCATCTCATTCAGATGCTATATAACCTAAGATGTTGATAAAAAGTCGTAAAATAACCTACCGGTACTAAAAAAAAAACAAAAAATAGTACATTATGCAACGAGCCTATAATGATAGTAATTAAGACGTGAGTATGTTTGTTTATGAAACGAGCGCAAGCGAGTTTCATAATTTTCATACGAGCGTCTTAATTACCATTATAGGCAAGTTTCATACGACTTTTTATGCTCGACCATATTTCTAACTTGAAATTATTCAGAAGTATTAATTTTATTCGCATCTGACTGAAGATCGGAAGTGACCTTGTGCATAGCTCGTTAATTGTGAGATGTGCGCTGACGCGAAAGTATTGATTTTTCCGAGGAACAATAATGTCATTGACCTTGATATAATTTAGAGAATAACATGAACTAATTTTGATATAACCTGGAAATTGATTTAGGATTGAAAAACGAGATGACAAATTGAATTTATTTGAATATTATTTACAATTAACGCTAATTATTATAGTAACAGAACATAACCTTCTGCGACAGTATTGGATTTCCAGCCTCCGTGACGTTTCCCTTGTTGTCTTTCGATTGCATATCCGATAATAATCGAAAACCTGAACTTTAATGAATGAATGACTGCTACCAGGTGTATAATTACTACATTTCGGCATGGTCGAGCATAAAAATAATTATAGTTCCCTTGACTTTCATATGTAGCTAACTGTAAAATCATTATTATTAAGTTTTATCATAATTATTTTGTAATATTAACATACTTTTAAGTATGAAATAAGCCTAAATCTGTATTATAAATATTTTCTAAGAAAATAAAATAATATTGACGTAATTTATAGTATAATATAGGCCTAAGCCTAAATCTAAGCACATATTTTCTGTCCTCTTTTTTTCGAACAATGTCCTCCTTTTTGAAGCTTTGTGTCTTCTTTTCTATTGATGTGAATCTGGTCACAGGTCTGAACCTCGCAAATGATACCAAGAAGACACCACTTATGAGGTAACTAGGTCAGGAGATAAAGGAGTAAGGTGGCCAGTTCCTTTCCACCTCCATTGCCTACATCGCCGATACATATGTCACTAATCACACTTCAGATGTATACAAACAAATTATTCTTCTTCTGACGTATATCGTCAAGTAAGATGTAGGCCTACTGCTTGATAATAGATGTATATGTCAGCCAGAGCCTAAATCAGAGGTAGAATAATAGTTGAGCTGGTAAAAAGAAAAACCGCTACTGAACAGTTTCTGTAAATCTGTAATTAATATAATATTCCTTGGATTCATGAGCTTTCTTAAGAATGTTTTTAACTATTCCACTGCTTTTTCAGCTATAGATTTACAGTGGAGATTACTCGTCTATTTTAGAAACTTAAAATAAATATTTAGCCAATTAGGTATAGGCCTACCACATATACAGTGTGTAAACGATATAAACTGCATATATATATATATATATATATATATATATATATATATATACACCACATTGGTGATGAAGCATAACTAACTGAAGAAAAAAGTAAAATGTTGTTTTTCTATAACTGTCATGGTTTCTCCGAAAACAAATATGTTTTGTGAGTCTAACTTTTTTTTTTTGGAAAATAAAATAGACACTCATTGCTTAGGCTACATTACCCGGTATGTCGTCGTTGATTTTATGAAACCTCCTATG
This sequence comes from Periplaneta americana, assembly GCF_040183065.1. Lineage (NCBI taxonomy): Eukaryota > Metazoa > Arthropoda > Insecta > Blattodea > Blattidae > Periplaneta > Periplaneta americana. The sequence continues at coordinate 166,861,385 of NC_091124.1, forward strand.
TGACAGTGCAGAGCATAATTTTTCAGTAGGAAGGAAAAAGTAATTAAATATCAATAGGCCTATATAAGAATATTAGCTAATTCGGTAGGAACCATTGGTGAATATAAGAACAGCAATGACATCATCGAGGTGTAGACCTATTGATATTTAATTCATGTTTCCTTTCTCCTGAAAAATTGCACAGGAGGTTTCATAAAATCAACGACGTGTACGCTGAAGCAGTCATTTGTTACTCTATTGTGTATTGGTATGTGTTGGGTGCACGATCATTGGCAGTAACAGTTACATTCAGTTGAAATGTAAACAAATAATAATTAAGCTACTATCAATCTTAAAAATATGCTATTTTACAAATTAAAAATAAAATAAGATATAATTAAATTTCGCTTGATATTTTGTTATGTACTGCCCATATAATTTTGGCAGTTTATATCGTTTACACCTGCATATGTGGTACGCCTATATCTATTTGGCAAATATTTTTCTGAATTTATTAATCACGATACAACTTGTTGTATTAGCCAATTTTACTATTTCAAGCCAACGTAATAATCTATAATAACGAGTTCATTTTTTCCGGCAAAATTTGTTATATCAGCTGATATTTTATAGAGAGGAATAATTAATGGTACACTACTATTATACTTTTGATATTTAAAGCACAATGTATTGTACATCAACTTTAAGATCGCAATTGTGCTTCAGGAAAGACTTCGTGTGAACAATTTATTCAGTCGGATCTCATTTGGTGACAAATAATGTCCGACGAAACCGAAGTTGAATTGCGTGGTAATGTTAACAAACAGAACATTGGATACTGGAGCGAAATCAATCCTCAGTAACTACATCAGAAATCTCTCCACAGTGAAAAGCTAACGGTGTGATGCGGAATTCCAGCATGCGGAATGATTGGTCTATACTTTTTTTAACAACAGTGGCCGTACTACTACTTCTACGTCGGACGGCTATGTTGCCACGTTAAACAAATTCGTATTTGCAGAACTAAGCAATTTCGATATTTAATTTTTCTCAAATTAGTAAGTATCTATATGTTCACTACTAACAAAAAATAGTAGTCTTAATTATTCAATGAGGATGGCGAGACCTCATAAATAAATAAATGGATGGATGGATGGATGGATAGATAGATAGATAGATAGATAGATAGATAGATAGATAGATAGATAGATAGATAGATAGATAGATAGATAGATAGATAGATAGATAGATAGATAGATAGATAGATAGATAGATAGATAGATAGATAGATAGATAGATAGATAGGTAGGTAGGTAGGTAGGTAGGTAGACAGACAGACAGACAGACAGATAGATAGATAGACAGATAGACAGACAGACAGAGAGACAGATAGACAGATAGATAGATAGATAGATAGATAGATAGATAGATAGATAGATAGATAGATAGATAGATAGATAGATAGATAGATAGATAGATAGATAGATAGATAGATAGATAGATAGATAGATAGATAGATAGATAGATAGATAGATATATGTATATATATATGTTACCGTAAATGTAAATAAATAAATAAATAATATAAATATGTATGTATATATATGTATATGTTACCGTAAATGTACGAAGACCGGTAAATGTTAGAATTTTACCGGTATAACCTAACATTTATCGTTATAGTTCGGAAAAACCCCAAAATAACCTGTTAGATTCATACATTTTAAACTTTTACCAAGAAATGTTGGTAAATCTCAGTATTTACCGATGCGAGCTGGTAAAAGCTAGATCGAAGAATCCAGAACGAAGAATCCTGCCTCCGTTGTGGAGGTTCAGACATATTTGCAGGATCGATGAAGTGAAGCAGTTCCGAGAGGCTGCCAAAGAAGTTCTTGAAATGCAAGCGAAGAAAATGAAAGTAGCCACTTGTAACAAAATTCTAAAACTTTCAGGTGGACAGAATTTGAGAATCAAAGTACCGGATGTAGACCGAGCAAAAATTGACGCAAAATCAATAATAGCAGTGGTCATAAATATTTAAGATGACGAGTTTTATCAACTTTGTACCAAAGCTGGCAAATTGAAGTCATTGTACACTAGGAACCAATTTACATTGTACAAAGAAAATTTTATCAGCATCAAGGAGGAGAAGAAGAAATTAGTGTACGGGAAGTGGTTGGCAAACTATCTTTCGTTGGAGAACAAGGGTTCAAAAAGTGTAATTATTAAAAAAGTGTTCAACAAAAAAATGTTTGTGTAAATCATCTTTCATGTCGTGTAATTCTAAATGTCATAAGAGCCAATCTTGTTATAACAAGAATTAACATTCATAATGTTTGTTTTACTTTATTTGTGAACCTGGACCGTTTGAGGGGATGTAACAGCTTTTTAAGTTTTGTATGGAATACAATAACAGACAGGGGTTAAAACTATAATATTTTTCACTGTTTTAATATGAAATATTGTTTATTATACTCACATTGGAATGTAAGAATATTTAAATAATTTCAACTTAAAATAAATACAAATTATTTCAATAATTGCTGAGGTGAATTTTTATTTGTTTTAAAATAATCATAAAACAACAATAAAAATATGAATCGGAGATATGTAAAAGTGCGAAGAACGGTAAAGGTTTTTTTTATTAAATTAATATCATTTTACCACAGCTGATCGGTGAATCCTGACGGTGAATCCTGAGATTTACCAACATCTCTTGGTAAAAGTTCAAAATGTATATATCTAATAAGATATTTCGATTTTTTACCGCACTATAACGGTAAATGTTAGGTTATACCGGTCAATTCTAAGATTTACCGGTCTTCGTACATTTACAGTAACATATATATATATATATATATATATATATATATATATATATATATATATCTTTTTACTTTCAAGAAGATAGAGCAACCGCGCACATTGCACGCCGTGTGAACACGATAAAACAGTATTTGGACAGACATTTCACGCTTCGAATATCTTTTCTGGCCGTTTCGATCACCCGATCTCTCGGCATGTGATTTTTTTTCCTTTAGGATATTTGAAACATTAGGTCTCTGCCACAAAATCAACCGACATGCATAGATTAAAACAGAGAATTAGATACGAAACTTATGCCATACCAGCAGCCACGCGTGTGCTCATCGCGAAAAACTTCTTTACACGAGACGAATAGAATTTGAAAGGAATTATTTTCAAAACGCGATTATTTTGTCATTGCAACAAATGAGGCATTGACATGGGGAAGGTCGTAACTGCCAAAAATTGGAATTTTTAGGTTTTCCATTGAGAAGGTAGTAAATGGCCATGCCAATGGCACAGAGTATAGGTAGTATGTCCGTATGTAATGAAACAAAGTTGGAAACTTAGTCACTAGATGTTGTAAGTTGTATGTGCACAGCTGTTGGCGCGGAGAAGGTAGTAACTTCTTTTACAACATCAGAGTGTGTCTAGACAAATATGGGCTGATAACTGTGCAGGGTAGAATAAGAATCGGATGATTCTAATGGTCCTGATTTACATTATTGCCAAGAAACATTTTGATTCAGTGGACTTGAAATTCCTGGTTTCAGAACATTCCTACATGCCATGTGATAGGGAATTTTGCATCATAGAGAAAAGAAAAAAAAAAAAAAGATGCAAGACCATAGTTCCAGAAGAGGTAAGGAATAATAATGTAATAATGATGAAGGATGAGGATTTCTTCGCCTTTTCTGCAGAATGTGACAAGTTTTTGAATACAACTCTTATCAAAATCAGCATCCTCAACTGGATTAGACTCTCAAGAGCTGATTTTCCTCTAATAAAAACAAGACAGTCATTTAATGACCTTGAAATGTGGACAGAGCACAAGATTTTTAAGAAAGGACAGCCATTAACGTCAATCACTAACTTGCATTGCTTGCAACGCCTTGAAAGAAGACCAGTCGTCCCTGATGCCAAAAAGAGAGACTTGTTATCTATGTTAGACTTCCTCGATGAAAAGTATCATGCATTTTACCGAAAAATGTGTGCATAATGTATAAATAACGTTAATTCTCAGTTTGGCAAAGGAGTGATTTCAATGCTGTGTTTTCATAAAATAGGATTTCACAGATAAATCTGTGCCAGACTTTTCAAATTTCATATGTAACACAAACATGAGTGTTTGCCTTTCATTTAAAGCAGTTTCTGTAATAATGTAAGTGAGAGAGTGTTCATAAATTTGTTTTTTGCTTCTCCTGAAAAATTTTGTTTTTGGCAGTTACTACCTTTCCCATGTCAGCGCCTCAAATGATAAACATGTATTTATTATTTACCAAAATTGTGAAACATTTCATGTACATTGCCAAGCATAACACACGTTTGAATATGACAGATGAACGTTGCGACACTGTATAAGTATTCCGACTTCATCTACTGAAAATAGATTACCGAAAATTTGGAATATTTTTGTCCGTTCTCACTTGTGACTGTTTTAAATCAACCTCCGACGATTACAAGCAACGGATCTCTGTAATCGTGTGGTCAGCATGACGCAAGGACACCGCTCAAAATATCACAGGTCACAAGACAACACACCCATTTCTTATAGAATGCAGATAAATCATCTTCTTGGCTGGGAATCGATCCTGGTTTCGCTGGATGTCTACGCAGAAAGCTACTACTGCAATGACAGTAGAGATACCCTGCTAAACGTTATGAAATTACCTAAACCGTATCACATTTGAAACGTAAATGTTTGCATAATCTTGCAAGCCTGATTCAAACGAGGCGCGACGCAAGAATCATAACTCTTAAGTAATCCGGCGATCTAATTTGCATCTTATAGCGTGACTTCTCTATGGCCTTCTAAACACGATGCATTAAAATAGGACTCATATTGAATCTGAACAATTCACAAAAGCAATAACTTCATTTTTATACGAAGAGGGGGTGGGACAATCATCATATTGCATTTCAAAGTTCAGATTTTAATGTTTTGTTTTAGTGCTTCAGGTCGCTGGGTCGAGGCGCGTCAAAAATAGAAAGGATTCCGTTGTGCACTGTAAAAACTCTTTTATGAAGCTATTAAACGTTTGTTCCCCTGCTCCTATCTTCCTATACTGAAAACTGCAGCTGTATTACACTGTCGCTCGTTTCGCAATATTTTATGCACTAAACATTAAAAACATTACCGACGTCATAGTGGCAGGTGTTCTCTGACAGTGTTTTTGATTCTGATTATGCCATTCTGTAGGCCTGTGTAAAAATGTTTGCCGGTATATATTATGTAAGTAATGACGTTTATTCTTCGTAGTACCTAGGCCTATACATAATTGCAAGATGCTTTTAAAATAGCGTAAGTTACTTAAGTATTTCCTTTTTGCATCAGCAATTAAGGTTTTAGCACAGTTTAGTAAGTATATACAGTCACGAAGCTTGAGTTTATCAGGGTACTAGAAACACTAGACTGTGCCGGTACTATTTCACATTATCTGTTATGAGGCGATAGTAGCGATCCTAGTGGTTAGCAAGTATCTATGGATGCATATTTACTACGTATTGAGCTTCGTGACTGTCTACACTAGACTGTGGTTTTACTTCATACTACGTCTCATTTCTCTACTTTATGGTCTTAGGAAATGGCCGACAAGCAGAACATTACAGTACTATATAGTGTAATATTCACAAAAGGGACGCCACTGTCACCAACATACAAATAAACCATGGCGAACTTAATTAATAAACAGTGCATGCGGGATGACTTATCGTTGAATGTAGGTGCACATTTACTAGGCCTATATGTTACATTTTTTTTTCATTCAGACCATTGGGTCAACAGGCTTTAAACGTAAACAGATGACGTCAACATGCTACTGTATCTCGGTACAGTCAGGAAGAAAATAAAAATGAAGTACTGTAGCACATACCTCGTCATCATTGATGGAATTACTAGAGTTGTAGTAAACGACGATATATTCTCGTAAGTTGTCGAAGCTGAATCGTCTTCGCCTATCGCTTAAACAGTTTTTGTATCGAGAGAATTTCTGAAGAAAACTTCTAAAATGGGGATCACTCAATTTCTTTAGAGGAATATTTGCACTGAGCATCATGTTGCACGTGTCTTTGCAAAACGTTTCGTTTAGATCCGTACGATTAAATAATGACGATGATGTAGGTGGTTCCTCAGATTTCATTTCAACGCATTTCCTGTGCGATGTACTGTTGCAATGTTTTTCTATAGCCTCAGTTGTTCAGGATTTCATTTCAATTTTACATAGGCTACATTACACACGATATTGTCTTCGTCATCATCATCATCCTTCATGCATTAGGAAATTGATTCCTGGAGCAGCTACTGAAATTGGTCCATCCATCTTTTGGCTGGTCTTCCAATATCTCTTCTTCCCCGAGGTTTATATTTCCAAAACTTATATGGTATCCTGTCCTCCTGCATCCTTGAAATGTGAGACATCCATGTATTTCTATATTCTTCTATTTTGTTGTTTAATTCATATATCTCAAGTTCTTCTCTTATTTCTTCGTTTCTTTTATGTTCTATTTTCCTGTAACCTGCTACGTTTCTCAAAAATTTCATCTCGTTTGTAATCTAGAGGCATCTCTCTTTTTCATAACCCATGTTTCGCTTCCATATAGTAAACTGGGCACTGACATCACCTTATAAAATTTTAACAATGTATCTTTTCTAGCTTTTGATTTCAGGGTTCTTCTTATTGTTCCATTTATGTAATTAAATTTTTCTATTTTTTCTTTTTGATCATAGTCTCCTTTATAAGATAAGGTAACACCCAAAAATTTAAATTTATTTACCTGTTCTATGATATTGTTTTCTATTACTATTTTAGATCTTACAGGAGATTTGCCACAAAATACCACAGTTTTAGTCTTATGTACAGATATCTCCATATTATAGTTCTTATTTATTTTCCATAACTCATGTACTGCTCTCTGTAGGTTATTTTCATTATTTGCTATTACTACCTGATCGTCAGCGAATAGCATCGTCATATTGTCTTCGTTAATACATAAAATGTCACTCCCATACTTAATTGCACTTCGTATCTCTTAGCGAATTGATCGTTTTGTCTTCGACATTATGAATGGATCAGCACAACATATTCAACGCGTAGTAAATACAGGGACATCATTTTATTTTTACTAACATTTTTAATATTAACCTTGCTATACCTCTGAATCAACGCAGTTTGCTACCCCCCTTCCAAGACTGGAGTTCGATGATACTGGCGTAATATACAAACAAACCACTTTACTAGGTATAGGAGGGAAGAAAAGTAGTTCATCCATTTACGTAAACTAGGAAATATTGCGCTTTTGAGTTTAATCATTTTCATTAGGATTTTGTTTAATCAAAATACAGTACAGTATTAACAATGAGTGTTTTTACTCACGAACTGAGCTGTCCATGTGAACGTATTCATTATGCAGTGTATATTATACTGTCTACTGTGTACACTATAGAGTATGAAGTTAAATTGAAATATAATCACAATATGGATATTTAAACACATTTTTTTTTTAATGGTGGCCATTCATTTCGATACAGGCTTCAGTTCTTTTGTGCATATTATCGTACTATAAACTATTGTACCTAATCCCAATTAGCAATTTCGTCCTTCGTACTAGTAACTCATGTTGAAATAATTCTGTACCTACTCTATAAAAGAGTACCTTACGTACTGTAAATTCAATCTTCACTTCTGTCCGATCTGAAAAGATAAAATTACTCAGACATAATATCTACTGTCCGTCCAAGTGGTTATGTCGTAGAGTCGTAGAAAGGGAGGAAATCACGTGACAGTTAATTACTTTACGAGTCCCTTTCATTTACGTTATTTTAAACAGTTGTATAATATTACGTAGATGTCCAATTCCTAACAGAAATTAATGTTCTGAGAAAAGAGCTAAGACAGCCCAGCCACCATCTGGCGAATAAAAGCAGGTGGGGGAAACCGGGATACGACGTAGGCAAAAGGACGACAGTACCTGTGCGAAAATGATTCAATATTGAAAGCTCTTTCGTCACTGGAAAACGCGAACATATTTTTGGAACGTACTGTTTACTATGACCGTAAGACTACTATGATTGTATATGCGGCCTTGGATCTGTGTGGAGGACGGTTGAACTTCATTAGTAGAAGGGGTGGGAGTGAAGTACATTAAAAAACTCAGGTACAATAAAAATTGAAGTAAAAATAAAATGATGTCCCTGTACTTGAGCAGGGTAACACAACTGCACACATTGCGTTGCAATATTACTATGAACGGACCGGGGTTCCTTCGTTCTGTACGCTGCTGTACTCGCCAGGTACACAAAAGACGGACGACGCGGCACGTGCCATATACTCTGATACGAAACAACTTCACTTTTCCTTAATTCATCCCGCATACACTGTCTGTTAATTATACCTGACTTTCAAAACTAAACACGTGAAGGTACTCAATAGAAATTATACAAAGCCTCCTTATTTATTTCCAAATTATTTTATCACAATTCAAAAGTTCGTGCAATTCGGGTCAATCCAATCTCAGCAGATTTTAAGTGTGTCAATAATTATTGTTTATTGACCGGCCCCGTAACAACTTAATAGTTATTTATGTATCAAGAGTATTATATTGATAATTAAGCACTGAGGGAAACAGATTTGCTAAACCGAGTGCCTGTGGCCTGAGATGTATTAATTTATTAATAATTCCCGAGTTGCATACTACAGGGTGTAAGGGGTATAAGTGCGTCCTTTTCACAGTCGTCGGGAACGGCCTACAGGATCAAAGAATGTCCACACAACATAAGGTCAAAACTTGATAATCTTCCCAGAAAAAAAAATTATTTTGTTATTTTATTTGCGTTATACTGCTTATATCGTTGGTAAAATTACGAAAACCATTACATCGGTAGGTATACTTAGTAAAGAGATAATATTAGTTTAAATAAATATTTGTGTGTTATATTACGTTTTCGTGAAATTAAATAAAAATGCATCCTTAAATTTGTTAATATTCTAGCGTGGCAACGTTCAGCAGGCAGTACTCTGCACAGACATAAGTATGAGTCAGCTGAGTTCAAGGTCCTTGTCCATAGCTCTACTGCCGAGCAGATGGTAGTTCAGTACAGGGTATTCGTTAAACAACTTTTTTTTTTATAGTAGGTTATTTTACGACGCTTTATCAACAGCTTAGGTTATTTAGCGTCTGAATGAGATGAAGGTGATAATGCCGGTGAAATGAGTCCGGGGTCCAGCACCGAAAGTTACCCAGCATTTGCTCATATTGGGTTGAGGGAAAACCCCGGAAAAACCTCAACCAGGTAACTTTCCCCGACCGGGAATCGAACCCGGGCCACCTGGTTTCGCGGCCAGACGCGCTAGTCGTTACTCCACAGGTGTGGACTTAAACAACTTTCAATGTTTAGGAATATCATATGTTATTAATTTATGGAGAAAGTCGTCGTAATTCAAGTGAGGCAAGAAGGATGTACCGTCAACGTTTTCCTCAAAGAAGGTTACCTAATCGGCGAACTTTTGCAGCAGTGTATATGACCTTTCAAAATACCGTAAGAACTTTAATTGTTTGGGTTGTAGGTATGAATCTGACTAAGGAATTTAAAATTACACTGAATGTGGCTATATATTTTGAATTTAAGGACTATCAGAAAAATACCCTAGTAATATCACGAAATTTTACCAGTCCTACTAGAGTGCTATTTTTTGTTTATATGTATTCCTTGTAACTATTATATAAATTTATTTAAATAAAAATGCTGACATGTAATTTCCTGAAATCTAATAAAGTACGTACATTAAAAACATTCATTTATTTTTAAAAATTTGAACCTCATTTTTGCACCAAAACCTTAGTATCATAAAATTAGAGCAGAGTCTGTACTATTTAATTTTATAGCCAAATCTTCACTTAGGCTTTATATTGTGAGGTATAAGGCATCGCTCCGTCGTATTTAACTTTGTGCCACTTTGAAAAATTCAGTGAACAAACTCTTTTGCAATGTGCAACTTCTACGATCCAGATAAAGGGGGTGCGAGGTAAGGGATAGCCTCGGTCAAGCCAGCGACAGACCCTTGAGACACGTCCTTGAATAGGCTGTAGGCTCTGGTGGACACATTCTCCAGTAGAGTATAGATAGATATTTGATAGCCATCCCAACCAGGGTTTAATAATCGGCATCCTAATCAATTCTAAGTGGATATTTATATTTAATTCAATTTTTTCTTTAATAGAAGCCCTAGTTAGGTAGGCTATCATTAAAAAATTTGTTGGAAATGCAACAAACAATTTAGGCTACAAGACAAATTACATTTTATAAAGAATATAAATGATGATTGATTATGTAAATCGATGACTTCAGTGCAGTGGAGGATATCATGTCCAGGGTGCTGTCAGGAACTTTTAATTTCCGGAAGGCTTCTAAGGACTCTCGTGGGATTGTGCCTCTAGCCCCCAATCATAATTCCTATAACGTCCCATGTCTTGATGTTATATTTGGTCCCCAAATCACTGCAGCATGGCAGATAAATTGCACGTTTTTTCTTTGTAGACTTCTTTAGGTTGTTCCTCGCTGTTATCAAAACAGACTGTGGAATCGAGAATGAGTCCACAATTTTTTTCGGTCTATAACAATGATATCTGCTCTTCGAGTTGATCCGTCAGCGGAAAGGCACCCAATTTCCTCGTACACCTCATACTTATCAGTCCGGCGAAGTTCATTGGCAATCATTGAGCGGATTTTATTATGACTGTCAATTCTCAGTAATTCTCCCTTCCGGTAAAAACCCAGTACATGGGCTAAGGTTTCTTGCTCATCGCATCTTCTGCAGTGGTAGTACCAAGGCTTCTGCCTGGGAGGGTTCTTATTGGAATAACGTTGCAGCTTATTTTGAACGCTTCAATTCATTGGCTGCAGGAGAGACCCTTCTTGTTGGAAATCCATGCATTCCCTTTCTTCCAGTGAGAATAAAGCATCCTTCCTCCTACAGCATGTAAGGAAACATTTGGCATAATGTTTCGTTAGATGTGAAAACGAAATAGTATTGCCGGAATTGAAGTGATATATAGGTCAAGGTAAAAGAAGTCAAAGTTAGTGGAGACTTTTCACGTGAGAGATTACTACAGATTATTTGTAGTACTGTGAATAAGAATAACTACTGAAAGTGATTCAGTGAAGAGCAAAGACAAAAATCAACATTGGAATTATTCTGATAACTAAAATGGCACATGCTTATCGCATTAATAACATCTGTATGGAGGACACTTACAAGGAGAGGACACGCTCTGTACATCACAGAATTAAATAAGATTTTGTGACATGAAAGTATAAGACGTACTGTTTAAAGTCATACCTGGTATGGGTGGCCAATGACCCCTAGTTTTGAAAATATTGGCTATTGTTTGTGACATACTTCCGTTAGGTGTCTAATAGGAAAACATTAGCCTGTGTAACGGCGTAGTTCATATGGCTGGATGCTGAGTTGTCATCCAGGCAACTTGAGTTCGAATCCTAATGCCTTCTCATTTTTTAAAGCTTGATATTATTATTATTATTATTATTATTATTATTATTATTATTATTATTAATTTTTTATTTTTTTTTTCATTCACTTTCAGTTGTCAGCTCCTATATTCAAAGCCATGTTGAAATATGCGTGGTATGCATCAAAATTAATAAACGAATGAGAAGTGTTTGTGAATGTGAATGATATCTGTTTCGCAGTAGAAGTGTGGAAAATTTTGTGTGACTGTGGACAACCTTCTTCCATTTGCTGTGCATGATGCAGGAAATATGTATGTTTTGTGTGCTTTTATGACATTTATCATAATGAATCGGGACACAATGAAGTGGAATAGCTGCTACAGAAACAGAACAGACACCAGTGACACATCTTACCTGCCTACATGAGCAATACTTACTTACTTACTTACAAATGGCTTTTAAGGAACCCGAAGGTTCATTGCCGCCCTCACATAAGCCCGCCATCGGTCCCTATCCTGTGCAAGACTTATTGTAGGGATTCGTAACAAGCTGTTTTTTACGGCGACGGATTGTTAGCCCTTCGCCCAACCCCCAAGCTGGAGGACCACCCCTTATCGGCTGTCCACGACTGCTTATTCAATATATTCACAGCTACCCTCCATATCTGGAGGCCGTCTCCTCTATCCGCAACCTGAGGACGCGCCATGCCGTGGTGATAGGGACCCACAATACATGGACATGAGCAATATTTCATTGTTTATCCTTTACAATACAATGTCAGCTAATTATAATTTGTTTAAAACATGATGAAGCGTTCAATACATTGAGAAATATGATATATGTAAATAAATTACTGTGATCACAATATTAATCATTATTAAAAGAAGAAAAAAATAGGGCCAGTTAAGATTCGAACTTAGGTTGCCTGCATAACAACTCAGCATCCAACCATATGGGCTACGCTGTTACACAGTCTAATGCTTCCCTATTGAGTACCTAACGGAAGTATGTCACAAACAACAGCCAATATCTCCAAAACGAGGGGTCATTGGCCACCCATATCAGGTATGACTTTAAGGCTCAATTGTATAAATCTCCCTGACTAAAGATCAACTTTGATCGAAGATCGAAAAGTGAACCGAGTTCAGACACTTCTTCTATTGTATAAAACTTTCCTGCGATCAAATTACCTTGGTTCAAATGAAATCTAAGTTCACGTGAAAAGGATTTGGCAACATCGCATAAACAGGTGAAAAACGTGATGCGCGGACAGGTTTGTTCAGTGTTGCCAATCTAGCGACTTTAACTCTTTTTCAACATCAATTTCTTTTAACTTTTATATTGCTTAAATAGGAATTTAGCGACCTTTTTAGCACCCCATAGTGACAAAATTTAATCTTTCTTTGTCGATAATGAGAAATCTAGCGACTTTACAACTACTTTTTGACGACTTTCCGTAAACTCTGTTGGAGACACTGGTTTTTTGTGCAATGTAAATAATGGCGGACAATAAGAAGAAGGTTACTGTTCTCCGAGTTGTTATCATGTTATGGTGTTTGATACTGCTAAACATAATAAAGCTTTATAAAACGACAATTTTCGTTTAGTAATACAGTTAATTGAAAATTTATGAATGTACCTATCATATCCGTTAATAATTAATGGTTGTTATAAACATAATATAATTATAGGTTATGTTATTTGATACTGCTGAACACGATAGAGCCTTATAAAATATAAGATTGTTTGTGTATTAAGGCAAGAAATTGAAAGAAATATATATAAATGTACCTATCATATCTATTAATATTAATAATAATGGATATTTTATTTGCACAATCTGTCACTCGTATATTTCAAACAGAAAAGAAATAACTGAACTTGGATTATCTAACTTAATCGGAGAAATTTCTTCAGTCAAAGTTGACTTTAGTTTGAGACAAATTAATCTCAGATTAGACTTTATACAACACAAAATTCCAAGTTCAGCTGAAACAAGGATCAATTTAACCTCTGATCTAAGATTAAATGGTTTATACAATCGGGCCTAAACAGTACATCTTGTACTTTCATCTCACACGATCTTATTCCATTCGGTGATATACAGAGCGTGTCCTCTCCTTGTTAGTCAAACATCTCCAAACTCCGCTCTCTTCTCTACTATACTAAGAGACAAATAGTATAGTACTATCTTTTAAGTACGCTACATACGCAATCACCTTGGTTGTCAGCATCAGGTTCGGTATAATTATGAAATATGAAGGATTCTCGTACAAACGTTGCACTGACACATTCATAGCATTCTGGGGAGGAAGGACGTGAATTTTTTACAAAATTTCTACCGACACAACTTAAATTCCCAGAATTTCCTCAGCAGACTTGTAATCTAGCAAAGAACGTTCCTTTGATTGATTTTTAAGTAAACAGAATTTAATCATGACAACAGAAGAACACGAATGACACAGAAATTCGTTTCATGCTTCCATTTTACTATATGGAATATGTAGGGCGAGTTATCCACGCTCATTTAATTATTCTATCAATAGATAGTTTTAGTTTTTGTTACGTTAATTAGGTATTTCTAAGTAACACAGAAATTCGTTTCATGCTACCGTTGTACGAAATCGAATATGCAGAGCGAGTTATCTATGCTCATTCAATTATTTGATTAATAGTTTCAATTTTTGTTATGTTAATTAGGTATTTCTAATTTTCAATAATTTAAACTAATGAGCTTTTCATTAGTTTAGTACTTTTTGTTTCATCTAGCATGACTGAACTAATGATATTGCTCTACATCAGATAAAATGATTAAATGTAGCTACATTTAATTACTTTTCTAGTATACCTCTCCGATTTAATATCGTAATTAAATTTTTACTTTACATTTTACACAGTTATCTGAATTAAAATAGTTGCTTGAGTGTTCGAAAATGGTATTTAAAGATGTTACAAAATTCTAAATAAGTAAAATTGGAGTTCTGAAGTTTTAATTCATCTTTATTCCACGTCTAGTACCACTTTCTTACCCTTTTACCACGTTAAATGTTATATTGATCACTATTATTATAAAATTTCTGATTTCTTACCATGTTTTATTCGTTTTAAATGTTATTTTCATTATTCTTTGTCATATGGCAACCTCACAAGTTAGGGAATACATGAATTACAAATTATTTATCGCCACTTCTACTGCTCAGAAACAAGCAAGAAGGAAGAACGCCATGCCGGTATACAGGACACTAGAAATAAATGAAGATGATGTCCACATTTGATTAAAATGAATCATAAGGCCCTCTGAAATTAGAAAAAAAAACAGTGTAGAGTTGAATACATTAAATGAAGCAAAACATTTTATAGGATGCTTATAGTAAAAATTAAATTATGGTTTATTTAACGACGCTCGCAACTGCAGAGGTTATATCAGCGTCACCGGTGTGCCGGAATTTTTGTCCCGCGGGAGTTCTTTTACATGCCAGTAAATCTACTGACATGAGCATTTAAACAGACTTAAATGCCATCGACCTGGGCCGGGATCGAACCCGCAACCTCGAGCATAGAAGGGCAGCACTATACCAAGTACGCTACCGAGGCCGATAGCTTATAGTATGATAGCAAGAAAAATAGAATATCGGCGTAAGGCCAGAAGAGTGAACATAATACATTCGTCAATATGTGCACGACAAACTTCGAAATATTATCCAAAATTGAATTCAGTACAGATGTGCCACCATTTGAAGTTGTTGAAAGTTTTCCAGGACAAAAATTTCAAAAGACTTTCTGAACTAGACTGTACTCGTATAAATAAATGTGCCTAGTCAAGTGAATAAGAATTTTAAAAAATCCCTCCAAAGTCATTATATCACTGTCTGAGTCTGCTTTAAAAAGAGACGCCGATGAAAATCCTACCACTAAATGTCTCTGAGCAATGTTCTTCCAAAACGAAGAATTTTACGAATACTACGATAAATTTGTCGTTCTATAAAATGAAAAGTAATACTAGTTGGGGATATTTTAACCCACCATTAGGAAATATGTAATTGTGACTTATACTTTGTGACATTTGAGAATATCAATAATTTCAAAGACAAATCAGTGTATAATTTACGTTTACCCATAATCTCTAAAATCAAGTAGCTGATGCTCAATCTTCATTATCAGTAGTCCTTAATATTTAACTTGCATTGCAATTTAATGGTATTTAAAATCTTGCTCCAAAGAGGGCATAACTAGACTATCATTTCTTTTGGCCATTTTTCCATTATTCCTTAGTTACGTCCATACTACCTTAATATTTTCTGTTGCTTTTAGTAATTTCTTGTACTGTCGTAATATATATTACTATTTTGTCTTTAATTTTCCAAGTTCAGTTAATCCTGCATTCTTCTCCAATAACTAATTTCAACTACTGTATATTTATTACGTCCATGCCTCACACATATATCAATTACACTTTTATAGGTTATTATTACACCATACTTCCCTGATACTAATTCAAGATCCAAGTTATATTTAAACTTGTGCTTTATAAGGTAATTTTGTTTTTCTTTTGTTACATTGTTATATATTTTTTTTTTCGAAAAATTTTAATATTTCTGTTGGGTCCAAAATTTATTAGAAAGAATGCTAATCCTTATACTCTTTTAATATTCTTATCCCTACTACATTGATCTTTGAAATTAACTACAAGCTTATGTGGCGATTGTTTGGACACTGTTTTCCTTATCCTTCCTCTTCATCTGTTTATTCCCTCTTTTCTGGTTGTATGTTTTTATTTTTCATACGCTGGCTGATGGGTAAATTTATTTAGACTACGACGAAGAGGTTCCGATAAGGGCAAGGGATCAACGAGTATCGACGCGCAAGGACTACGACCGGACTCTACACTTCATGTTATATCATTTGCCAGATAGTATAATTGTTTTTCTTTGTACATACTGTAATATAGGATGGAAACACTTGTCATTTTGGACATTTTATAGTATGGAGGCAGTCCGCAGGTAGCCAAGAGATTAGGAAATGCGCAAGTTGACAAAAAACTGAAATAAAATAAACTCGTTATATTATTCAAAATATTTATTTATGTATATTTTAATTACATATGTTGTACTTAATTTAAAACGAGATGATTTAAGCAGGATTATAGTCATTATAAATCCCAGTATTTTTTCTAAAAAGACATGAAATTAATGTATATTTGCAGTAGCCTATATGCTTGATTATTATATGATTCAGTGCCGCATAAAGCAAATGAGCTGAATGTGTTACAGAGAAATGAAAAGCTCTACTTGATACGATAAAAGCCTGCACCAACATTCATATAGTGTAATGGGCATGAAAACAAGTGAAGTGTTAGACAATAGACTTAGATAAAAACTCTCTCTAAGGTATAATGTAAAAGATACGGAAGGTTTCGACGACACTTAAACCAGCCACTTGAATGAGGAGTCTGTCCCCGAGATGACTGGAAAGCCATCGCAACGTCTTTATGGTCGATTAGAGTTGATGGAGTGTGGCCGGCATATGGGCAGGGGCAGATCTCTCAGGGGTCATATTTAGGCTGCCTCTGTATTATCGAACAAACTTGCGACACCACTTTTATGGGAGGAAGCTTGGAAGACCGTCACATGAGATAAGGAGATGTATTGGAAGATCAGCGCACCTTGTCATTCTTTTCTTGCGTCCATCCGTGATTTACATAGATTATATTTCTTAAGCTTCCATCATTAGCCGAAAAAAAACTAGAGCATCAGCTTCCACGTATGAAATATCGCTTCAAATCCTAGTGAATCAAAGTGGAATTCGGAATGGACAAAGACGGTAAATGAGCAAGGCCAGTTTTATTGAGGTACTCCAGTTCTTCTTGCGACCAATTCACCATTTATTCATAATTTTCAAGGGATGATTATAAGATTGACATTGTTAGCTGGGAAATAGAATTATAGGCAAACTGGTATCATAAAATTGTTGAAATTCTGTACTTCTAAAGAGACCTCTGGTTACTCTTTATTTGGGAACATCCCTATAGAATATCTCAGATAAATTCCTTAGAAAGAATCCATTATAAGGCAGCTAAATTTGTTAAAGGTAAAAGAGAAGATGGAACCGATACGATAAAAGAACTTAAATGAGAAACTTTGGAAAACAGACGTAGGAAAACTAGAATAACATCATTGTATAGAGCACATCTAGGTCAGAAAGCATTGGTAGACATAACGGCTCGGTTAGAAAAGCCAACGTACTATGGTAGGAACGATCATGATTTTAAAATCAAATGTAGGAAACAGAAAACGGATGTAGGTAAATTCTCATTTTTAAATAGAACTATAAATGATTGGAATGACCTACCTGCAGCGGTCTTTGAGGGCTGTCCTTCCTTAAGGAGATTCAAGAATAACTTGAAAAGTTGTGTATAAAGTGCAAATTAAAATTAAGGTGACATTCAACATTTAATTTTTTTAAGGTGTGTTTAACTAACCTCTCCATAGTACAACTACTACAAAACTTCCTTCAAAATGTAATATAAATGTTGTAGGTAAATGTTTCATCCCCCCCCCCCAAACTCGAGTGATTTTGTTTTTGCCACATCTAATATATGTTATTGGATGTAAATGTAATTATTATAAACGGAGAACACAACCACGATAATGCAAGAACCGTATCAAGTTTTCTAGTAATAATAATAATCTCTAATAATTAGTGTATCAATCTCTTTCGTCTGTAACAGTTGTGCAGCATGATTATTCGTTTTATTATATGTTCTGTGACGTTATCTCTGTACTAATATTCTTATTAATCTACTGCTATATCAATAATATTTTGTAAAACGTTTCTACATTGTCGCAGTATGTAGGCGGAACACTATGTATGGACCCATCATATTATATATGTGGTAAATCAAATATTGAATAATTATTAATTAGCAATAATAACTGTATATCGAAGTTTTTCATACTATTTTATTTATAATTTCATGTTACTGTTTTGGTACGTTCCATTAAACGTTTGTCAAAAACGCAGAAAATAAAGCCTTATTTTTACTGTGTGAGCAAAACATGTGTATCTTATCTGTCACCTTCCATACAACATAAGACATGTCGGTGAGATGACCTTGTACTGTGCTTCTATTTATTACGAGCGTATCACGACCGATCTTATCTCACTCGAGGGTGCGACATTCGACCGAGTTTAAGCGAGCGATTTAACTCCAATGCAGCACTCTGGTGCGCACAGCATTTTTTCATGTCCAGTCTTCAATGTCTTCAGTAGGCACTCCAGCTTCCTCCAACGTCAACCTCTATTTACCATATTAAGAATTGTCACCATTGCTGCAGTTCCTCCACTAGTCGGTGCTAGAGCGGAGTCGGTTTAGATTTCCAGTGATGACTAGAGTCACATTTGCTTTGGACAAGATCGGAGGATGAGGGTTTTCCCGGAATTCTTCCGTTTCCGTCAACGTCAAGAATTTCATTACAACGACACTCTCCATTTCTCTTTACATTTCCTTCATTTGTAAGTCACAGAGCGACTTTAAAGTTTACGTGATGCCAGAAGAACTGAACAGGTGGGAGCTGTTGGTATACAGATTGCATCAAGTTTAGGATGTAATTTCAAACTTCTGTTTCTCTTGTTGATCTGTCATGATTCCATTCCATGGCTGCTCTCTTACTAGTACGAGAAATAGCGACGGAGTCATATTTCATTGTCACTAACAATCCAATTCGAAGAACTGTGGTATAATGTGCACCGCTGCAGAAACCTTAAACCTGCTTTGTTGCTGCCTCTTGGTATACAATATTATGTGGCATCTATTGTGCCAATATTGTATCTGTATGCAATGCAAAAAAAAAACTCGTTGTGATTTGTTTCTCAACGCCCCAGCATAATTTAAGATCGGATGAAATACTCTGAAGAATTGGACATCTCGTGAAGCCACCAAAGCTCAATTTACAGGGCGTTGGCTTACGGCGACGCGGACCCGAGACGGAGGAGTTACGTTATCAGTGGACAAAACTAAGGTTGTGAGGGTTCTTAGGGTTCTCCCATTTCTTCCTCTTCAATTCGTCAACACTTCCCACAGTTCACTTTTCATTACCATGTCGTCGGCATCGGTAGCGAAGTCGGTATAGCGCTGGTCTTCTGTGCTCGAAGTTGCGGGTTCGATCCCGTCCCAGGTCGATGGCATTCAAGTGAGCTTAAATGCGGCAGACTTATGTCAGTAGATTTACTGGCATGTAAAAGAACTCCTGCGGGACAAAATTCCAGCACAGCGGCGACGCTGATATAACCTCGGCAGTTGCGAGCATCGTTAAATAAACTATAATTTAGAATTGTTTCATTATCTTGTCTGTTTCAAAAAAACATGTCACCACTTGTGTT
Source organism: Periplaneta americana (assembly GCF_040183065.1). Taxonomy (NCBI): domain Eukaryota; kingdom Metazoa; phylum Arthropoda; class Insecta; order Blattodea; family Blattidae; genus Periplaneta; species Periplaneta americana. The sequence goes on from NC_091124.1 coordinate 166,881,234, forward strand.
TGTACGGCGCCGAATCGACCGTCCGTCATGGTAGGTGTTCTTCACGGTTTGACCCGAGATTGTTAGGTGGTAGTGGTGTTGAGTTCTAGACAACTCAGTGACTCGCAGAGATGAACAAGAACGCCGAGGATCTTGTTCCTGACGGGGACATGACAAGTCGCATCAACCTGTGTTATGGCAGACCATTAGTGGTTGAAACTTCGGATATAATTTTCTTTTCTATTTTAAGTGCATCTATTTTACGCATGAAGAATTCCTTAATTCTGTTGACTAAATCGGAATGTTTTGTGTTGAGTTGTCGAAAAAGTCGCGACGGCCTTATAATTTCATTTCCCACAACAGCAGTACAAATGGCACATTTAGATCGTGGCAATTGATCAGTGTTAAGGATTACATGAAATCATTTTTTTATATATAATTTCAAGGAGAAAATTGTTCTGGGGCCGGGTATCAATGACGGTGTCGAGTGTAGTTCCTGGGTAGCTCAGTCGGTAGAGTATTCGTGAGTTAAGCGAAGGGTCCCGGGATCGATACCCGGCCCAGGAACACTTTTTTCCTTGAAATTATATATAGCATATCCTCCTCTATACATTTATGATAATCACTACAACAAAATTCACTCAATATTATTGTTCATGGTCCATTTTCAGATAAAATAATAAATATATTATATGATATGGACAATTTGAAAAAGATTATTGTTTCCCAAATGTTATAGTCCTAAAACCATACTAGAAAATAAGACATTCTCCTGCAACAATTATTTTAATTAAATCACTACTAAGAAATTACAATAACCGTTTTCTTTTTTAAACCACCCAACTTTAGAATTATATGGAAAGCTTTTTCTGTATTACGGGATACTATACCACGAATACTGTGCCAGGTCTTAACCTTTTACTGTACCGGTATGTTATATAAATTCATTTTCTTAATTTCCATACTTATTTTAAAGATTTTAATGCATTTATTATCAAGACTAGTGATGAACAAGAACGCTATTTGGGACATACTCGTATTTTTAGAGGCACTTCCGTTTCCCTTGCCGACATTTCATAATTCTTCCATTGATTATATCTGTGAAGTAAATAAAAAAAACGCAAAGTGATCTACAGCTTTGTGGCGTTATCCTAGAGGGAGATTCTCAAACCAAATTATTCCAGACTCAGTAACACTCACGGTTAGAAAGAAATTGTTATTTATACTATTATTAGTATTTATTTATTTATTTAACCTGGTAGAGATAAGGCCATCAGGCCTTCTCTGCCCCTCTATCAGGGGATTACAACTATAATATGAAGAATAAAATTACAATTAAAATTAAATTTACAATTACAATTACAATAAAAATTAAAGTACGACAAGATTACCTGGTTAATGAAAGCTAGACAATTTGTCATAGAAGTTAAGAACAAAGAATATTTTTGTATTTACTGAATTACAAATTAAACCTAGAATAACAAAATTCTATAGTGATGAAATTACGATATATTGAGATAATTTGTGATAGATTAAGAGAACTATTTACAAGAAACCATGTCTGAACGAGTCTCAATTACTGACCAACTGCCTAGTAAGTTTGCGTTTGAATTCAATTTTATTTCGACAGTCCCTGAAGCTATCAGATAACGAATTCCAGAGTCTTGGCAGGGCTATTGTGAAAGAGGATGAGTATGAGGAGGTGCGATGGGATGGTATTGTTAGTATTGTTTCATGGCGAGAGCGTGTGTTCAGATTGTGGTGGGAAGAAAGGTAAGTGAAGCGAGACGACAGGTACGAAGAAATAGAAGAGTTCAAGATTTCGAAGAGAAGGAGAAGTGAATGTAAATTTCTTTGCGACGATCGACCTATTTCCTGTACTGTAAATGGGAGAAACCGACCAGAAATAGTTGAGTTTAGAGAAAACGGGTTGAGAACTGTGTCAAGGAACCCACATGTTTAATTTAATATTAGGTGACGTATTTACAATTTAGACGCATTATATTAATTCGTGAAGGTTTTTTTTTTTTTGGCACGAGTGTAAAGTTTGTGAAACGAGGCGAAGCACAAATTTGCACAAAATAAATATTTCAAGTTGGAGAGGTTATAACATCACGATGCCATCGCCATATGAACTCAAAACTATTAAGAAATAAGTATCAAAGGAATTACAGCTTGGTTTATTCATGATCACGATTTAATGGCCGTCTAAAACAGCCATAATCAACAAAGTGGTTAGGAAAAGTTGAATGCTACGTTTTTTTGCAATGAGTACTAAACCTACGGATTTAACTTCAAAATAATACGGGCTAAAATGAAAATATGAATGTTAAATTTATTAATTATTTGTGTTACGTGTAATATTTACGTCCAGAAAGATCCAGGTAATGCATTAATTTGTTACCGAATGAAGTTTGTAGACTGAATAGGATATTACATTTTTTCTTTGGCGGTGCGTAAAGTGATTACTTCCTTTTTCACGCACTACTGCTTTAAAGGTTCACTTTACATACTGATGACATTGCGTAAAATGCGAGTTCACGCACTATCGTAGAAAAACTCTATTTTTCCTGATCAACTTATGTACGAATAGACTGAAGTGTAGTCTGTTAAAACAACTGAATAGAGAATACGCACATTTCTATGGTACCATAAATAGGAAATCTTACGAAGCGGGGAGGTCTAAGTCTGAAGCGAAAGTAAATTGCGCGGCCGAATTACCAAATATTAATCATATGAGTAGAAACGTCATCACTAGGGTCCGACAATCGACCTACTTCCTGTGCTGTAAATGAGAGAAACCGACCAGAAATAGTTGCGTTTAGAGAAAACGGGTTGAGAAATTAGAGAAACCACGAAGAACTGTGTCAAGGAACCCACATGTTTAATTTAATAGTAGGTGACGTATTTACAATTTAGACGCATGTCTCCTGTCACCAACTTTCGTCAGTCTTCGGAGACACATGCTTGCTAGGGACGGTCACTGGCACACATTTCCAAGTAACGGACACAGGTTTGTCCTATCTTGCAGGAGCTCAAGAAGTTAATTCTCGTTGTGTAATAGAAATTCAAAGAAATTCACACGTAAAGAAAAAAGCAAAATTTTAGGAAAAAAAATATTGTATCTTGTTTCTAACTTGAAGACTAGAGTAACTGTCATGAAGATTTTATACAGGTCGTTCCTGGAATTCCTTGTCACAGGAAATCAGGAGCAGTCGTAGTCTAAAATCTTTTGAGTACACTCCACTTAGAAATGTTTTTATTGAACAGAACTACACTCTTGCGGAAGTCTCTAAATAGTCTTAAATGACCAAGTTGTTATCTTTTTCTTCTCTCTCTTCTTTTTTCTCTTTTTTATTATCTTGATATATTACTTAATCATTTGTATCTGTATGCCATATAGTATGATTTTCCTTTTCATCGAATTTATCTCGAGCAGTTTATGTCTTATAAATTATAAATATATATATATATATATATATATATATATATATATATATATATATATATGGTAAACCACCCAGTTATTGGCACCTTGAGGACATTGGAAGAGAAAATCTTTAATTTCTCTGAAAATATTCTTTATTGGAACTTAAGAAAACTCACATAAATGGAGTAAAGATTGGCAAATACAATGGTAGTATCAAATAATATTTTATTTCACAATCAATGCAACAATATCTTGTTAAGTAAATAGGATCAAATATGCCAGTTATTGGGACCCTTTTACCAGTACTTGGCCCCTTTTTTTTCTTTTTGCTAGTTACTGGCACCGTCTGTAAAAAGGTTGCATTTTTATCTATAAGTCTCATTTCTAAGATATATTCTTACTAAATTACATTATAATAACATAACATGTAATAATAATAATAATAATGTAATTATTGAAAATGTTAGTCTATTATTGAAATGAAGTTTCAGCTACTCTGAATCAGAAAAAATTGTCTCATCCTCACAATCATTACTGTCTGTAACTGTGAAACATTCATGGCAAATAAATAGATCTTCGTCGGAATCGTCTGGAATATGATTTATGTGATGATACGGCATGCATGTGTTACATTCATAACCCTTCTTGGTTGAAAAAACGGTTCTTGTCCATTTGAAACACATTCCAATATTTCCTTCCTCTTGGCTGTTTGTAGAGGCTGAGAGAATACTGTGTGTATGCTCTGTATTATTGTGGTGTCCTTTTCTAATCTTTTGTTACTTTGGAAAGTTTTCGTTCGGTTCTGTTGAATTTGTTTCAAGCTTTTTCTTTTTTTCTTTCCAGTTTACGATCCTCTTTTTGTTTCAAAGAATCTTCTTTTCATTTCTCCTTCTGGTCATGGAGTTCTCTGCATTTCCCAGATGTTAGTACTAATGGTACTTTCTCTCTCTCGCTCTCTCTCTCTCTTCTTTCCCATCTGTTTTGGTGTTTCTATCCACAATAATATTTTACACATGTTTTCTTTAGTATGAGATCGTTGATTAACATATTCGTTTATAATCTCATTTTGTTCCTCCTCGATGTGGGAGGTAGAATTTAGTTGAGAAACAGTTTCATTTAGAAATTGTTGATCATGACTAATTTCGTCATTGACAAGGGTAGGAGTCCTGTTATCATAAGCTTTGTCATGAGGACTATTTACTGTTAGAGGTCTGTTGATCATAACTTTCGACGGATAAAATTCTGGAGGCGGAACAGACCATCGGCCTAAACCTTTAAGTTATTGATGATGATGATCAGGGAAAGGATTTATATGTAAATACATATTTACTTATAAAGCTAATATAATTTATATTTTGCATTATCTTTATGTTTCACAATGTGTAGGGTTGAAAAATCCTACTTTTATTTTCCATATTTTTCCATATTTTAGAGTTTAGTACATATTTTCGTTAATTTCCATATATTTTCCATATTTCATATAAAACAGTCCATATTATATTAGGTTTAACAATAAAACAAAACAAAATTCCATTAACTTTTAAAAATACATTTCAACAATAGAGATTTAAACACATGTTCAGTAATCCCTTTAACATCAGAGTTATTTGAAAATTAGCAGTCCTATCAACAATGGGAAAGTAAGTTACAAAACTGTATTAATTTAATTTAAAATTTTTAACAGACTTCAGTTGTGCAGCTCAACAGTTAAATGCCAGTCAGAGTACACATAGGTTCAGTTTTGTAAATCATACTATAAAGACGGTAAATATGCCAAAAGTACGTCATTCAGTCAATTTAAAATCAAAACTAACAAGTTACATTTCAGAATTTAAAGAAGATGGTTTATCAACTGACAATAAAATATTATTTTGTAATTTGTGTCAGTGTGCAGTATCATCTACACAAAAGTTCCTGGTGCAACAACACATTACAACTAGTAAACATCAGGCCAACAAACAACTAAATTCCAAGCAGAGACAATTGTTTTTAACACAACCAACAACATCGAATGTAAGATCTGAGTTTAACATCGACCTGTGCCGTTCTCTCATCTCTGCTGATATTCCTCTCTACAAACTAAAGAATAAGGTCTTCAGGGAATTCCTTGAAAAATATACTCAACATACAATCCCGGATGAGTCAACACTTAGGAAGACGTATGCTCCATCCATCTACGATGAGACAATACAGAAGATAAGAGATGAAATTAAAGATAGTTCAATTTGGGTTTCCATTGATGAGACTCCTGACAAAGAAGGTAGACTTGTTGGTAATGTAGTTATCGGTTTGTTAAGTGAACAATATTCTGAACGAATTCTTTTACATTGTGATGTTCTAGAAAAGTGCAATAACAAAACTATAGTTAAACTGTTCAACGAAGCTATGGGTATCCTGTGGCCAAAGGGTATTATGTACGATAATGTGTTATTCTTTATTAGCGATGCTGCCCCTTATATGGTCAAAGCTGGACAAGCATTATCTGTTGTATATCCTAAATTGACTCATTTTACTTGTGTGGCGCATGCATTTCATCGTGTGGCAGAAGTGGTCAGAGACAATTTCCCTAAAGTAGATTTGTTGATTTCATCAGTGAAAAAAGTATTTCTCAAAGCTCCCAGTAGAGTTAACGTGTTGAAAGAAATGTACCCTGAAATTCCATTGCCACCAAAGCCAATTTTAACTAGATGGGGTACATGGCTAGAAGCAGTTGAATATTATGCCGAACATATAGACTCTATTAACAATGTTCTCCTTGCATTGGACTCTGAAGATGCAGTCTCAATTGATACTGCGAAAACAGTTACCTGTGACATAAGTGTGAAGAATGACTTAGCTCACATTCAGCATACATTTTCATGCATCATAAAAACGCTCAAAAGTCTCCAAAATAGGCACCTTTCACTATCTGAAAGTTTTGAAATTATAAATAGTACTGTGGAACAACTGAATCGTGGTAGAGGTAAAGTTGCAGATGCAGTAAGAGCTAAGGTGGACACTGTACTTTCAAAAAACCCTGGATATGAAGAACTACAAAAGGTTGTTGCTGTGATGAGTGGTGAATCAACAGTGAAGATTAACTTGGACTTATCCCCAGCAGACATTGTGAAATTGAATTATGTACCAGTTACTTCTTGTGACGTCGAACGCTCTTTTAGTCAGTATAAATCTATCCTCAGAGACAATAGAAGAAGATTCACTTTTCAGCACTTGAAAGAAATGTTTGTAACCTATTGTTATGGTAACAGACAATAAAAATTGTGTTTTGTTGAAACTACATTGGAAGATAAGGTACGTCCATTATATTTTTTGTTTAGTTTGATTAAAATGTACCAATATTTAACGTACATAGTCATTTTTTTATAATTTTAAGTCCATATTTAATTCCATATTTTGGTAAAAATCCATATTTAATTCCATATTTTGGTAAAAATAACTACATATATATTTACATATTTCATATATTTTTAGTCCATATAAATCCGTTCCCTGATGATGATGTATATTATTGAAACCTCGTTGAGTGGAAGAGAAGGCCTTATGGTCTTAACTCTGCCAGGCAAACTAGTACTACCACCACCACCACCACCACCACCACCACTACTATATTTCGTGATGTGATGCAGAAAAACTTCTAGAACTCTAAACATAAAAAACCAAGACAACAACAATGGCTATTCTAGTACATCAAAAACCAAAAACCAAGACAAGAACAATGACTATTCTAGGGAAAGAGATCGAAAGAACAAGTATCGGGATGCAAGATAAAATTTTGGAATAAGTAACAAATTTTAATTCCTTGAGCTGTGATGTCGCATATACCTAACAAGATAAACACATCGAAAGAAATTAAGTTAAATTACACCTGTAAACAATTAAAAGAATATTGAGAATTTAAAGACATAGAGGAACGCGGCTGAAATTTCATAAGTTCATTCCGTACCAACCTTAATCTACGGAAGCGAAACAAGAACTCTTCGGAAAAAATCTCCGAAATAAAATTTTTTAAAAGTGTGAAGGGATGTAGCTTGAGAGTTCATCTCTAAAACAAAGACATAAGGAAAGAACCTAACACATTTCAGTTACGGAATAGATAAAATAAAATAAAACAGAGACAACTGGAAGTCGCATGTGGTAAGAACAACAGACACACACATTCCGAAGGAAGTAGGCCTATTGAACTGCAAACAATTGGTAAAATGGATAGTGGCCAACAATGGAAACAATGGTCAGAAACTCTGAGAAGTCAGTCCATCTTAGTAGTGAAATCTAAAAAAAGTCCAAACTATGAAATAAAGAAAAACTTTCGGGTGACAGGCGAGACTAAAACGAGCTTTGTTTTCAAGTAATGACGAGTCGAAATTGCTACGCTATGAAACTGAATTTCACCAAGCGAAACCTCTGATCTTGCCTTCGATATCATTTCAACTGATATCATTCTATTTCTGCTCATAAAAATACTCTATATGGAAATATTATTTTATGATACACAGTAGTTCATACCTGTGGAGTAACGGTTAGCGTGTCTAGCCGCGAAACCTGGTGGCCCGAGTTCGATTCCCGGTCAGGGCAAGTTACCTGGTTGAGGTTTTTCCGGGGTTTTCCCTCAATCCAATATTAGCAAATGCTGGGTAACTTTCGGTGCTGGACCCCGGACTCATTTCACCAGCATTATCACCTTCATCTCATTCAGACGCTAAATAACCTAACCTGTTGATAAAGCGTCGTAAAATAACCTACTAAAAAAAAAAGATACACAGTAAGTAATCTTGTTGATCGAATTATAGCAGCAGTAGCAACAGCGCTGATCAGGATAATTTCGAGCGATATATCGTTTACAGTCTTACATCGCATTTTGTGACAAAACAAAATTCAAGAACTATCCTTACGTATGTTCCCGTAAATTATTTCTAAGTTTTATGCGAAAAAGATGCCTTCAAGATGGTGGAGTGGTTGAGTAAAATATGCCAAATATGTGTGTCAACAAATAATACGTGGTACAGTCATTAAGTTCTGACACTGACGCCTGAAGGGTAGGCACCCACAAGAATCTGGATGTCTCAGAAGATGCCGCGTGATACGGCGTACACTTAAACAGATCGACTACCTCTCTCAACATAGTCGCCGTTAGCCGCTATGCACGTCTGCCAACGTTGGTGTAGCTGCTGGAAGCACTGCTGAAAGATGTTGGCAGGAAGATGCCGTATGGCTTCTCTTGTGGCAGTCATGACCTTTTCGGCCGCATAAAAATTACGCCCACTAGAATTGATTTCATGAGGGGAAAGAGAAAAAAAAATCGCATGGTGCGAGATCAGGTGAGTACGGAGGGTGTGGCAAAACAGCGACCTGTTGCCTTGCAAGTTCCTCTTGGACAAGGATGGAGCGATGTGCAGGGGCGTTGTCGTGTAGCAACAGCCAATTCTTCCTATGCCAAAGCTCAGGACGCTTACGACGAATTGAATTGCGTAAACGGCCAAGAATCTCTTTGTAGAGGATCTTGTCTACAGTTGCACCTTGTGGGATGAATTCTATGTGAACAATTCCATTTGAATAAAAAAAACTGTTAAAGCATCACCTTGCCTTTTGACCTGTCTTGTTGCGGATTTATCTGTCGTGGAAATAATGGCGTTTTCCAGGTGGCGGACTGTCGCTTCAGTTGCGGATCGTAAAGGAAACACCATGTTTCGTCTCCAGTTATGATCGGTTATAGCAGTTTCGCCTAATTTCTGACAGAACGTGACGTTTGCCCGTTGCTCAAACTGCAACATACTCGAGTTCCGACGAGCGCATTCAAATCACCGTCACAACAAAGACCGTAGTTCTGCTTACACTATATGCACGTAACTGTATGATGCTGGGACGAGAGACTAACTGACAAGGTACCATATCACGGCGCCACTTATCCGTTCTAGTGCACCACACCGCCACTATGCCCTCAGTCTCAGAACTTAATGACTGTACCACGTATATATTCACACACATACAGAATGAGTCAAGAACCATTCAAGTATTCTACTATAAAGATTTAGAGAATTCAGAGGATGACGTAAACCGCGTCGAAACTAGTCAATCAGGTAACATACCACCAAAATGTATAATATTAACACAATGAAATAGTTACTCAATAATTTAACAGTTCACAAGTGAATATTTAAATTCTGTTCAAAATGGCGCCACGGTAGCATAATATACGTCATATAAGTTATAAAGTACATACAGAATAAGACACAAGAACCCATGAACATCATAGGTCCTTCTGGCTATCTGCAGTTTTAAATGTTCAAGTTGTAACCAAGATAGCGGAGTAGTATTAGGGGAGAGTCGGGTAGTATCGGACATCGGGTAATATCGGACAGTGAGTTTCTTTCATCTACCACACGATGATAGTACCTATGTTTCTGTGATGTCGCAAAGAGAAACGTAGCCATGTCATTCAGGTACTACCATATGGTGGCAGATGAAACAAACGCACTGTCCGATACTACCCGATGTCCGATACTACCCGACTCTCCCCTATATAGGGTGAAGGTTGGTAAATTGTGATAGAGTAATATTGTGATAATTCTTTTCGATAATTTATTACAATTTTACTGAGCGAGAGAGGAACCGGTTTTGTGCAGAAACTTGTCCACGAACATTCCCTTAATACGTCGACGCAAAAAACCGATCTTCTTCTCGCTCAGGTCGGCCTGGTTGGCGAGTTGGCATGCGTCGGCCTTCTATGCCCAAGGTTGCGGGTTCGATCCCGGGCCAGGTCGATGGCATTTAAGTGTGCTTAAATGCGACAGGCTCATGTCAGTAGATGGCATGTGAAAGAACTCCTGCGGGACAAATTTCCGGCATACCGGCGACGCTGATATAACCTCGGCAATTGCGAACGTTGTTAAATAAAACATAACATTTAACAACTGTCGCTCAGTAACATTGTAAAAAAGAACTATCACAATATTACTCGTGTCACAATATTACCAACCTTTACCCTAAAGTAAAAAACAAACAACCATGCAAATGCATGGAAGTGTTAAATACAGAGTGATTCAAAAGTCGCGCGACATAGGACATCTCCGTTATTAGTGCAAGTACAAAAATAGTTTCAAATAAATGTTTTAGATATTGCTACGTGTAGTTCATGTGCAAAATTTAAAGAAAATCGTAAGAGCCATTTTTTAGAAAATTGCATCAAACATGTTCACGTTTCAAATAAAGTACCAGTTTGGTTAGGGACAACGCACAATGTCCACATATGTGCGGAGGTGCACTCATATGAGTGACTGATTGGCCGGGATCCGACGGACATTGTCCTACGTTCATACACATCTATGACGTAGTGCAGAGGGCGGCCACTAGAGGGAACCCAAGAGGTGGAACTTAGACTGAGACGATTCGATCCGTTACCAGGAAGGGAATCCGATGTGGCTTAGTGGATAAAGCATCAGCACGTAGAGCTGAAGACCTGGGTTCTAATCCCGGTGCCGGAGAGAATTTTTTCTCAGTTCCACTACTTTTTCATCGTACGATGGCGCAGAATATCTGCATGGAAACTTCATATATACTTCCGTGCATTAAAATAATACAGTATATATCTTCAGGATACTATTATTAACTTCCTCTGTTTGTGAAAGTGTTCTGTGTTTATTAATTTTGTTTCTAAAAAATTATCCAGTAGATAAGCTAGAATTATTATCTAGAATCCAGACGAACCAAACTGCAGGTGAACACTATCCGTATTTCTCAACATGCAATCACAGAAAAAGAAAGTAGGCATAGGAATAATGAAGTTGTTAATACACGAAAAACAGTCAATTTATAACCATTCTGACACATATTTTTCTACATAGTGTGGATACCACTCCACATTATGTTTACTTCTTACTTCTAAAATAATTCTATGTCAATTAAAATTTATCTTCTTTAAACTCCAAGTACAGTGGACGCTCCTAAGTTCGACAAAACAGAATTGAAAGTTAAGTCCAATAAGGGTAGTGGGTGTGGCAGGTGAAATGAATACAAATTCTTATTGGTTAGCCATCAACGAATACAGTACTGTACTTGCATTTCCTGCCCGCCCCGAGACTTGTGTATGCGCTTCTAGTAACACAGTGGGTTTCGACAGTTCCGTCTCACAAACGGCACAATTATCAAACAGAAAAAGAAGAGTTCGTTAATTTAAAATCAGTGATCAATATGGATGTTCCAATCAATAAAATATTCTGCTTTCCTTTAACAAAAGTATCACTACAAGACACAGAACCAATTCCCATTCAAATGGCAAATCCATTTCATAGTGCCCGTATAGGGGCGTGTCTAATTCTCCTACGTAAGCAGTCGAACTATAGGATGTCGAACTAGATTTTTGTCGAACTTAAGAGCTTCCACTGTAGTTCAATTCTTCAGTGCTCTTGATTTCTTCCCTTCAAATGAAAGCACGTCTTCTTTGAAATTCGATTCTACTGTCAGACTACAGCACAATACTTGCTACTTAAATCACTGATAGGGTATGCACAACAAAAGAGAACCGCTCAGAATAACGGCAGATCCCAACCGAAGTTCATATTGAGAAAAATGGCATTTCATGTTTGTTTTTAAAGCTCTGCAAATTTTTAATAATAAGACTTCAATTTTTTTTAATGTTGAAATTTTGTATGTTTTATTTCAGTTAAAGTTACATGTGAATTTAATATTAATAACAACAGAAATAATGAACTCAAATATTATACGTCATTTACAATCAGTAATAAACGCTAATGTACTCGTAGCAAAGGGTAACACCTTTGTTTTTTTCATCACTTCATATCAAATTGTATATAACAGTTAAAGTTTTACATAAATTTTTAAAATTATTTGTAGTCGACGTCGTCGTCTTCCTAACAAGTATTAGGCCAAGTGGCCTGTTACGGTCTCAAACTAGAATTTTCAGTCCATCTCTTCTTTGGGCGGCCTAGAGATCTTTTGCCATACGGATGGTAATGAAACAGTGTTTTTGGAATTCTGCATCGATTCATTCGTTCGAGATGACCCTTCCACTGAAGTTGATATTTGCTGATGAACTGCATAATGGGTTCTATTTGAAGTTCTTGCATTATGTCCTCATTTTTTTATGATCGCAGCGACTATTTAAATTATTTGTTAACCCTTAAATTGGCAAAACTTCACTTCTCACACTAGTTTATTAAACCGTGTCGGACTGTAAAGAAAACAACTATCCCTATTTTGTACGTCTCAAAATCTGTGCATCAGTGGCTGACCATGACAATATCTTCGAAAAATATTAGAATGCAAGAGGTCAAATGACTTTATTGTCAAACGCCTGGCATTAGAAAACAACAACAACATATTTTGCGTGTTGTGCAATATTATAGTATTGTGAAATTTTAATTTTCCTACCAATTTTTTCTATTGTTCTATTAAAATTATAGCACAGAGCCTATTATACTGTTGTATCCTATAAGAAACATTGCCTATTTAAGCGTTAAATATGGTGCTTAACGTTTACATGCAAATTCTTTAGCCTTTGTCGTTAGTAGTTCGTCTGTTTTTCTTCTGTTTAATTAAACACAGAGTAGATGGATATTAAAAAGATGGATTAATGATGAGTTTTCTTCATTTATATGTCCTGGTACGAAAAATCTATGTATTATTGAATAAGAAACTTTTATTTTTACTAAGTAAATTTAAAGAGCAACAATATGAACATTTTTGTTTTGTCCAGTAAAAGAGGTAGTGGACGCAAATAAAAACCCTCACTCTTGAGATATCCATTTATTCACTGAGAAAGCTTTCTTTCCCACTAAGGACTAATTTTCAATGTGTAATATGAGAGCTCTGGCATATCCTAATTAATCTGATACTTCACCTATGAAAGATAAATGGCAGAAGTATAATTACATCTATCTCAAAATTCGAAGTCGGTTAGGATCTGCAACAATTTGCAACAGGTGGTTGCATAAACACTGTACTCTGTATTCTGATGTCTATAGGCCCCACTTTGTGTTGTAAAACTGAGAGGAAGCAAATAAAAATGAACATGGAAGTTAAGACACGCACGCACGCACGCACACACACACACACACACAATAGTGGGTCAGTACGCAGCGTTGCTAAGTGCGGCGAACAAACAACAGAAGCAGTGTTGCCAACTCAGAATTCCATTTACCGCTGCACAAGCTTAAAAAGCTCGCTAAACTGTAGTTTGAAACTCCAGATTTTTCTTTACATATCACTTCCAAATTTGAAATACAAACTATACAGTTTTAGGGAGAATTTTATATAAATATGGACTAAATTATGGAAAGCGTGTATCACTTTGTAGGCTCTATGTTCTATGCAAAATCGTCTTCGCGGAATGTTTCTTCAAAATTGAATGAAGTAGAAGTAGAAAATACTGGACAGTTAGAAAATAATCACATTCACAATCACACCAATTGGTAAGAAATCTGATTTCACACTGAGCTGGAGACGTGCCAGCCAACAATGAGCCCGGTTTTAAGTATTAAGTATGTATGTCCATGTTACATACACTATAATGCGGAATGATAAATTAAATAATATTGTATCATAAATGAAAATAATAATTCAGTCCATTATCTGTTCTTTATGATTAGATACTGTCCTACATCAATTTATTTACAAAAAAAGTGCATACATTAGATTAAGAATTTAACGAATGCTGCATACATTACGTGTACAACAATGGATGAGGCACGAAATCGAGTTAACATAAAACGTTGATATTTTATACCCGCACAATGAAAAAGTGTGATATTATCATACTAAACTCTGGTTTATGATTAACTAACATTGTTGTCCGCAAGTACATATAAAAGCAAATCTTAACAGAAAAAAAAAAACTTAAAAATATCATCTCGCTCTGTCGGAATTATAAAAAAACTCCGCTGACGGTAAAATTCTGTAGCTGACCGTAGTCCTGAAAACACCAGATTTAGCTACAAAACCGCTGGCTTGACAACACTGAACAGAAATGTGTAGTGAATGTTGGAACTGTGCAATGCATTGTTTGGGAGGGAAGATGCTTCTGGTAGTGCAATATTTCGTTCTCCCAGTAAAACGGGGTAAAAGGAGAAAGCGATAATTGGGCATGGAGAAATTCGAGAGTAGTATGTTTCGTCGTGAAGTTTTGAAATATTATAGTAGAGGGAAATTTTTCTACCGCAAAAAAAAATTTTCGAAAATGGAGAAAGCGGTGGGATTTGATTATAGTGAATCGTCATGCTAAGAATTTTGAACTCCTTAGGATTTAAATATCTAAAATGTGACGAAAACTTCTTATGGAGAGATGTGATATTGCTGCAGCGAGAATTAATTTTTCTCAGAACAATGCATGAGATAAGAGCGTCGGGAATTATAAATATTTATTAAACGATGAAACATGGTTAATAAAAAAATCATAGTCGGAAACAATGTTGGTAAAATAGTGGTGGGTCTGAAACAGAGCCATCTATATAGAAGGCCGGAGCATTGGGTCGGCAACACTGTAAATTACCGTCAAGCGGAGACCTACGATAGAAAAGCACGTGTTTTTGTTAAGCCTCGTCTCCACTATTAAATATTTGCCAACATATGGGCTATTCCATCTCAAATCGACCGAAATATAGAGAAAATTGACCTTGCAATTTTTAAATATAATGAAACTTTTTCTGTCCGTTGACAACTGTGATACAATGCTTTGTGCAAAGTTTGAGGCATCAGAACTTCATAGTGTTTAAATTAAAAATATTTAAATTTATCGTATTTTCATAAAAGTAGCAACTTCAAACTGTTGTGGCTCCGAAACCATTTCACCCCGTGATCAAAATCATGGTTTATTTTGATGCTGAGAAGTTAAAGTTTATATTGACATGTAAACAGTTTTTCTTACTTTTTTATGGAAATGGAGAAATTTAGATTTTTCTTCATTAAGACGCCTTTGACCACGAAAAAATATTTTTAAAATACATGCTTAGATTCCGCATTGAAAGTACAAATAAACACATACTTTTTACTGATGGCACGTTGATAAGAAAGTATTGAAAATATCAAATAAAGAAAATAAATAGTACGCGCGTGAACTAACCAGCTGACTGTGAGGCGGGAGCTAGCCTAGGCAAGCAAGGCCAGAAGACATAAACACGTGATGTTTCGTCTAGTAGCGCATAGCTGGACTAGCTTTATCACAAGTTTTCATAAACACAGGAGTAAAATGACGCCCAACGCTCGCTTATCTTCATCTCTCGGCCACTACGTGCGGTACTGCGCCGTTCAAGTCTAGGCGTGTGAAAATAATTTATTTAATACCCTCGAAACTTATTGCCGAGCCACTAAGAAAACAATGCCGAATCCCTCTTAATAATGCAAGGTTTTTCTCAATATTTTTTACATTTTTACAAATGGGCAAAAAGCCTAAAAATAAGTAAAATCAGATTTGTTGCGATATATGTGCGATCGGACTTACCGTTTAAAATTGTCTACCAGTCTTCGAATGAAGTCTTAGAACATCCTGAATATCTATTCATCGAAGTCGGTGCAAGCAACAAAAAGTGCCTCCTTGGAGTTGTATACAAACCCCCTAAATCAGGATTCTTAAGTGATCTTGAAACACCTTTGCTTAATCTTGTGCCTCACTATGACCATACTGTTATTTTAGGCGATTTCAATACAAACTTATTAAATTCAAGTAATTACACTACAGTTCAACTTAAGAACATGTTTGAGTCTTACAATATATCCATCCTTCCTTCCGCAGCTACCCACCACACCCAGGAATCGGAGACACTTCTTGACATTATTGCCACGACTAATCCTCAGTTAGCATTAACGAATGGACAACTACCAGCGCCGGGTATCTCAGCACACGACATAATCTTTCTAGAATATTCCTTGTATTGTCCAAAATATAAACCTCACATCACATCATACCGTGACTTGAAGCATATTGAGCATGATAAATTAATCAACGATGCAATTAGCCTGCCTTGGACTGAAGTGTGGAATTTACCAGACATTGACGACAAAATCGAAAAATTTAACGACCTAGTAATCCAGTTATACGATAAACACGCACCCTTGAAAACCAGACGAGTTGGTAGACGCCCTGCGCCTTGGATATGCGATGCCATAAAATTACTCATGACAGACAGAGACACTGCTTATCGTAAATACAGACGGAGCAAGGACGAATTAGATTTTAATACTTACAAAGTTTTAAGAAATAAATGTAATCAAGCAGTAAGAAATGCTAAATTACGCCATGCACATTCCCTTATTATACCTTCGGTCAGTGCGAAAGAATTGTGGCGTAACCTTAATAACCTGGGTCTAACAAAAGCAAAGCCTCGGGTAGATAACATCAACTTGTCACTCAATAGCCTAAATGAACATTTCGTCACTGCTCCACCTGAACCATTACATAAAAAAGAGACTCTTGAATTTCTCAGATCTTGCCCCCAACCTGTATGGGATAAATTCTTCTTTAAATACATTAACCCGACTGACGTAATGAAGACGCTGCGATGTATGAAATCTAAAGCCCAAGGTGTAGACAATATAAATATCACTCTCCTGTATAAAATAATAGATGTGAGTCTGCCGACCGTCACCCATATATTCAATGCATCTATTATGACTGGGTCCTACCCCTCACTCTGGAAAATGGCATTAGTGAAACCTTTACCTAAATCTAACACACCTTCTACAGTAAACCAATACAGACCGATATCAATTCTTCCCACTCTTTCAAAAGCATTAGAACATATTGTACACGGACAACTTACGAACTATCTCGACGAACACAAACTCCTCGATGACTATCAATCGGGTTTTAGGCATGGACACAGCACTACTACAGCCCTACTTAAAGTGACCGAGGACATCCGTGAAGCTATGGATAGGGGTGAAGTAACGGCACTAACTCTTCTCGATTTCAGCAATGCCTTTGGTTCTGTTGATATCGACTTGCTTCTTGCAAAGATGAAAACTTTGCACCTATCAGACAATACCTTGAGCTGGATGGACTCCTACCTACGGGACCGCCAACAGTGTGTTTCACTTGATAATCAATTCTCCCAATGGCGATACACAAAGGCGGGAGTGCCGCAGGGCTCCGTATTAGGACCACTACTTTTCTCTATCTACATTAATGACGTATCAAAGAACTTACAGTATTGCCGATATCACCTCTATGCCGACGACCTACAACTTTACATACATTCCAGACCCAATACGATCAATGAATCGATTGACAAGTTAAATTGTGACCTAGCCACTGTCTCCACTTGGGCGGCCAATTTCGGACTCGTACTTAACCCAAGTAAGACTCAAGCCATAATTATTGGACATAAGCGTGTAGTTAACTCCCTTAATAACAGTAATCTTTCAGTTGTTACCCTTAACAACACGCTAATCCCTTATTCATCTGTCGTAAAAAATCTTGGCTTCTTTTTTGATAATAATCTAAGTTGGAATTTTCAAGTTAAAGAAACGATAAAGAAAATCTGTTCCTCCTTTCACTCTTTGAGTCGCTTGAGAAACTTCTTGCCCCAGCAACTAAAACTTACCCTAGTACAAACCCTAGTAATGCCGCACTTCGATTATTGTGACGTTTTGTTAAGTGATCTAAGTTCTGAACTGTCAGTCAAGTTACAGCGAGCTCAGAATATGTGCATCAGATACGTGTGCAACATCCGACGATATGATCACATATCACCGTCCTTCGCAAGTCTCTCGTGGCTCCGACTTAAAGAACGCAGAACTTTACACTCTTTGTCTTTACTCTTTCGAATTCTGCACACCTCAACACCAAATTACCTTTCGTCTCGTTTCTCTTATCTATACTCTAACCACGACGTAAATACCAGATCACTTATCTGTGGCACGCTAAATATACCTCTTCATAGAACATCTTGTTATTCCTCATCTTTTACAATATCCACCTCGCGTCAATGGAATTCCTTGTCACAAAGTATTAGGGGCTGCAAGACAACAAACACCTTTAAGAACAGCTTAAAAGATAACCTTATTAGCATTTCACTCCAATCATACTGATTTAAAATATTACTGACTACACTGTTGCTTTTTTTCTTTAGACATCATCCTGATTGTGCTGCATTTTCAAAATTGTCTCATAATAATCTCTTTCTATTATCTAATATAATTTGAAATATATTAACATTCTATGTATTTTAGTTTAATTCTGCTACCCAGTTTATTTCAGTGTTTAATTAATAGTTCATAGTATTTTGTTGTTTAATTCGTAAATAACTCTTGTATACATGTAACTCTCATCTAAATCAAATTGTTGAATTCTTTGTAAGTTCATGCATATGTATATACACTTTTTGCTGGTTGTGTGGAAGAGAAGGCCTTACGGCCTTAACTCTGCCAGCTAAAATAAATCATTATTATTATTATTATTATTATTATTATTATTATTATTATTATTATTATTTGTCTCTCTGTAGCCTATACAATAAAAATAAGAATGACTTCTTAACATAATCTACCAAATGTCAGCTTCAAAATGAGCTCCCGTTCAATGTTCTGCAGTAAACGGTTCCAGAGTTCTGAGCGCTGAAAGAGGCTTGTTTTTATAAAATACGCTAAATTTGTCGCTCAATAGTACGAAAACCGTTTGACTTTCGATAGCATATTTTTTAAAATGCACTTTCCTTAGCACCTTGTATAAGTAGGGAAAAAATTATAGAGTATTAGAAAAATGCGAGGTTTTTTACTGATCGATTTCATATGGAATAGCCCATATGGATATTTCAAGTCTCAATTGACTTAACATGTTAACTGAGTATGTTGAAGTTAACACTTTTAACATGTTGGCGTGTTTTCCAGCAGCAATGGAAAACGTGTCAAGTCAATTCACTTGTTTGTGCAATGTCGGTATAATTCGGCAAAGTTCGTACAGTTTCCATAGCAACTAACTTTCGATTTTGTGGCGCGTAACTAGGAGCACCTCTTGATAATTTTTATACGATTCTTGGTGTTGACTGTAAGTTGTTGGAAGTAGTGGAATGGATGAAAGGAAATACCGTTAGAATAAAATTGATTAATGCACTGATGGAAAAGCCTTGTTTGTGGGATGTGGTTGCAAAATAATACAGAGACAAACCAAAGAAAGGCGACTGGTTTAGAGAACTGAAATTGTTATTTAACTGTTCTCCAGAATACAAATGAGAGTTTTCGCATCCTCGTGGTACGCTAAACGTTAATGGTCGTATTTAGTGACGTATGTTAACATTCGTAAAACTTCAGAGAGAATCACACGATATTAACCGCTCCTTTAACATCTATCATGTCGTAGGTCCTATGATAGTCAATCAATCGCGCTGTAATTTTTTTTAAATGAGGTGAAATGGCTGCTTTTGTGTGTCTTTCTTTTGATATGACGGGAATATTTTTTTGCAGCACTACATTATTAAAATCGTGTTCTGACATTCTCAGAAAGTTTTTGAATCCAAATCGATCTTGAACTTTAAGCTCGTTTAGAATGTCTTCTGCGTTGTGTCTCTTACTAATACAGTATATTGCCGCATCCACATTCTCATTTCTTCCTTTTCAAGCCTTATAACAAGCAATAGATGCAATTACAAAAGCCAAATCATCTTCATCTGAGTCCATTGTCCAAGGTTTCAAAACAAGACACTACCTACATTAAAATCTCATAGACTGTTTATGGTGGACTGCGCAAAAAAGTAAAGTTTAATATGTTTAACAATGTGGACAAAGTGTTAAGTGAAATTAACATTACATGTTCAATCAACATGTTGGGATGTTAACAGTAAACAGTTTAACATTTAACATGTTGTTAAATGTTTAATAGTGGAGACGAGCCTTTAATGTCGATTTTCAATGTAAATGAATGTTATAACAAGTGTGTGTCGATGAAATTATGTTCGCGGCTGTACCAAACGTTCATTGTTTATGTATTATAAACGAAGTGCGTGTTGTCGATGAAATCAAAACAATAAATTAAAATAAAACGGTTGCTGTCTTTGGCAATTTTTACGGTTAATGGTGACATAGTGATATAAGGGGTTGTTGGACAATAACTTCATTTAGGTCAAAATTACATAAATTCTTACTTACCAGATTAATTGCTGATTAATATTTGTTACTTATAATGAAACTAACATCTGTTCATTCCTATTATTATTATCATTAATTTCTCTAAATAGATTTAGAAAGTCTCTAATGGCAATTACATTAATATTCTCATTATAGAAATAGAAATATATATATTCTCCCTGTAACATAGTCCTAGTAAGCTTATATTAAATTAATTTTCATCAATTTACTAGCTATCTCAAATATTAAATTAATTACAATTCATTGAATTAAATTAGCTCATAAATTAAGTTACTACTTTACCTTATAGATTTATCTAAATTTAAATAAATATGTAGTGAAGATTATTGCTGGAGAACTTTTTAAGTGTAGTGCAAATATTTGTAATTTAAATTTATGTATTGTATTGATTAAGGCTGGTTGAGTGGAAGATAAGGCCTTATAGCCTTAACTCTGCCAGCGAAAATAAAACATTATTATTATTATTATTATTATTATTATTATTATTATTATTATTATAGTCATTGACAATTCTTCTGGATATTAAATATTTTATAAACTACAATTTTATAGTCTTACTTGTGGTTTGTGGTGCATCAGAATTCAAGAATTGTTGTTCTAACCAAATTGTAGGGTCTCGCCTGCTATATATCGATGGCTGAGAACCAGACTGCTCTAAGTCCAACTTTTTATAAGAAAGAAATCTGTGTTTCATTGTGTTCCAGTGCTTATCTGCATATATGAATCGAACAAAATTGTAAATATTCCTGTCCATAAGGTTGCTATGATGCTATTCAAAATTGTTTCATGAAGCTTTGAATGTCAGGAGCTTAAAATAGCTCTTCTGAAAAAAAAAATAGCAAAATGGACTTGGAACAGTTTGGTTCTGGGACATCGATATGTCAATAAAGTTACTCCGTTGATTTTCAAGTTCATTGTAAACAGCTGTTTTGTGATCCCATAAATGTTGCAGTTTTGTTGAAGATTCGGAATGCTTGCTATACGTCAGAACTATCTATAATTTGTAGATGCATACACTCACTTTGTTGGTTTTCAAGGTTTGTTTATTAATATATATTTTTTGTAATTAGTTATAAACATGTTTCTTTTCACTTCGTATTTACAAGATTTAAAGTTCACTGAGTTCACGCTAATTGGCACATACTTAATAGATAATTATGTGTTTTGTTACATATTATGTTGAAGGTATGTTTCTACATATACATTATGTGTAACATTTTGAGTGGAGGCAAAAACGACATACTACAACACTTTTTTCTTTTGCACCTCTAACATCTTGTGACACGGAGAGAGCTTTTGAATGTTGAAAAACTGTTTGAGTGAGAGACGTCGAACTTTCTCTTTCGATAATTTACGGATGTATATTGTGGTTCAGTGTAATGCATCCTTTAATCATCCAGGCGATGACAGTTAACATTTGCGGTAAGATTTAAATCATCATAACTATATTACAGCTTCATTCCAGTATTTATAGATCGATTGGAGTGATGAGGTTCTCATTACCAGACTGTACTCTCTTGCCGCTGTTTACGTGAGTGAATGACAACAATATAATCCGTTGACACTGAACTTAAGTCTTAACGCACATTTTTCCGATCTTTAATTATGAGAAGGAACTAACATGTGGTAACATCTTGTTGTTAGTAATCTTTAGGTCTAATTTGGTTGAAGATTCCGATTCAGACTTTTCAGGCTCCAACGAAGTGGACTAAGATTGAACATAAATAAAGAGGTAAATAAAACATTATACACATTTTAAGCGTTACTGTAAGCCGAGAAACGATCTCACGACCGGCAGAAGGAGGGCAAAGTCTGCCGTGGTTCGGCGCGACAAATGAAGTTGCGCGCGCATCTACTTCCTGGGGCATGTGCTGTGGCGTAGAGAGGAGAGGAGAGATGGCGACCGCGGCAGTGAGGGGAGAAATCCAGAGAATTCGAGAAGTGCCATCTTCTGGACATCCGTAGAAATTTCCAGTATCGTACTCTCTGGAGAGGCAAGTGAGCGAGCAGCAGTTGTTGTAGTCGTTGTACAGAAAGCCAGCCAGTCTTGTGTAGCAGTGAAGCCAGCTTCGAGACCGGAGTTCGACTTGAGTGTGTCCGCAGCTGTGTGAGCGTCCGAAGTCCTGAGTTCGAGTGCAGTGGACCGCAGTTGGGGGATCTGAGTTCGAAGTTCAGTGGACTGTCTCTGAAGGTCTGGGGTTCGAGATACTGTGAACTCGAGTGACTGAGCTAGAAGAACTAGCCAAGGCAAACGAACTGTGAACTGAGAACTCACAGTTCTGTGTTGTAAATAGTGCTTTGTGAACATTAGTTAAGATTAGGAGTACATTGTTGTTCTCAATAATACAAGTAAATTGTCATTGTCGTCGGTGGAGTGCAATAACGAATACTGTGTTACTGTGTGGAGTGGAAATCTCATTGTTGACGGGAGTGTACATTCAATTATAGAAAGTGACTATTGTTGAAAAAATAAAAGTACATTATTGTTTTGTAAAAAAAGTTACAATAAATAAAGAGGTAAATAAAACATTATACACATTTTAAGCGTTACTGTACGTGTTCGAATCCCCGTCCCTCGGCTTAAATAGTTTATGTACAAAGTAGTTTTTAATACTAACATTTCACTGTTTTTTAAACTTATTTATTTCGAAATTAATTACAGTACACGGTATTTTCATTAAATCATTTATTGATGTAGCTTTACATTATGCATTTTTAACTGTTAGGTTGTTTTTTTAGTAGTCACAGTATATTTTTACACTTATTGTACTGTATTTCATTTATTTACAACCTGTGCTCAAAAAACATTACACTCCATACGACAACAAAAGTCTGCGCGCCTAATAATGTCTTGCTGTACGTTATGTAACATATCCCTGTTGACAGTCGTTACAGCTGCATGAAGCCCTGCAACAAGATCCAATGTGCTCTGAATGGGTTTATTATTTAAATTAAGTACAGCGGACAGGAACCACTAAACCTCATGTTGCAGTTCTACACTTCACTTTACCCCTAGACTATCAGAACACGTAACTGAAGCTGGTAAGTAATGATGGGCTGACTTTACATTCTGCTGCCTTTATCCAGCGTTGCCAGATTGTGTAATTTCAACTCAACGTTTCTCGGAAATTAGGGCCCGGACGCTATTTTTGGAAAGAATAATTTGAAAATAGTTTGCAATAGTAAATTGCGTGGTGGCTTGCATTTGCACGAATTATGGTTCACCCTTTATATATATATATATATATATATATATATATATATATATATACACACACAAGTCGACCCGGTTGGCAAGTTGGTATAGCGCTGGCCTTCTATGCCGAAGGTTGCGGGTTCGATCCCGGGCCAGGTGGCATTTAAGTGTGCTTAAATGCGACAGGCTCATGTCAGTAGATTTACTGGCATGTAAAAGAACTCCTGCGGGACAAAACTCCGGCACATCCGGCGACGCTGATATAACCTCTGCAGTTGCGAGCGTCTTTAAATAAAAACATAACATTTATATATATATATATATATATATATATATATATATATATATATATACACAATACATAGCTATTTATAAATATATAATACATATTTATATTTAATATCAGTATTTCATATAATGAGATGTTATTACCACGAATGTATTGATTTACACTTTTTCCTCTCTAACAATAAATATCTTCATACAATTTAAAATATAATACAGACAAATATTTCACAGAGTACAGTCTACGGCAGACGTCTCCAAAAGCCTACTCGAGAGTAAGCCCCTGAATGGAACCGAAGCCAGTACGTAAAGCGCGCTCCGCCTCACCCATCCCCACCTGTACTGTACTCAATGTTTATGCGCAAACGAAGAGCAGTGGCGGACTCCCATTATCATTGTGTTGGTCGGAGTATTCTACCGTTTCACAATGTCTTCTAATCATGGACGTAGTACATTCAAGGATGAATAGGAAGAGAAATTTGTTTGTGTTAGTGGGGAGAATGTGAAATGCTTAATTTGTTCGAAAATTCTTAAGCGTGTGTTAAAATTCAACATGCGACGACAATACTCGACTCTTCAGAAAGAATATCATACAATTACAGACATGTTGGACATGTGAAAATAATTGATTTTGGGGTTATCTGTATAACTGTTGCTTACACATAATAATCAGTATATTACAATACGTTTACACTCAGTTCCGCATAACAAACATGTTTTTTTCGTTTCATTTTGGGTGAAATGCGCAGGCCCACAAATATTTTGATAAATATAAAACAAGAAAATACAAACACAAATCACACACGTGACCTCAGTCTTAAACAGAAAAAGCTTCTTGCTAGCTATGTTCTAGCTTGGAATAGTGGAAAAATCAATGAAGCCCTTTACATAAGCATCATTTGTAAAATAGTGCATACAGGACGTTACTAAAATACTGTTTCCAGAACAAAGTCAAAGTTTAAGAAAATTAAATTGTTTCCAATTACAGTTCAGAGAAGGAATTTCAAGATTGTAAATGTAATTAAATCTGAAGTCCAAACCACAATTAACCAGTTTGTAGCTTACTCACTTGCATTGGACGAAAGCACAGATAGAAATGACAAAGCTCACCTAGCCAATTTCATCCGAGGAGTTAATGAACATTTTACTGCGTCTGAATGTCTTCTAGATGTAATTGCAAAATACAACTGGAGAAAATCTTTTCCAGGCACTGAAAGGCACCATAGAACAGAAGAGGTTGAATTTGCAATGGCTTGTGTCAATAGCAACGACGGGGATCCAGCTTCATAGTATTTCAAAATAATATACAAACGTATAATATTTCTTATTCTTTTGATGTTATTATTTGTAAACATAAGCAGACCGTTGCCGCGATCCCCCACTGATCGCTTCCATCTGTTGAGGTACGAGTCTCTTCCCCTTCTCTAGCCTTATAGCACACTGTGTTCGGCGGGCAGCATCGAGAGCATGAATGACGATACGCTTTTTGGAGACCTCTGGTCTACGGTATAATATGGAAACTTACATTGAAATTAAATGCTTATTAGAGTATAAATTCATATTTATATAAGAAAATATTTACATAAATTAATAAACGAATAAATAACAAAAACATATTATAAATGTCAATAAAATTACGAATATGTGCCTTAAAGAAAGATAAATTCCATTATCTCTTTATTAATCTATAAATACACGCGGTACTATCTAAACTTAACTATACGTATAGGCTGCATTTTTTCTCCAGTCATCACAATATTTTCAAACCATCTTGTATTTACATCCACATTTCTACATTAAGACCACTGGCTTCAACACGCTAGCTTCACTGTCGAGAACGCGGCAACATTGCTAAAAGCAAGTCTTTCTCTCCCGGCGCGACAGACCACCACGTTACGTGACGGCTACAATAGACGAAGTAGAAAAGGCGGGCTAAAGAGTAACGGGAATAAAAAGAAGAGTTGGAAAGAACGAGTGCAGTGTGCAACAGGGGACATGACAAAACGTCCACTGAGCTAACTTATGGATGAGGCAGTGGGCTTGAAGAAGTTGTATTGCGTTCAGTGTCTATTCAGCAAGACTGAGTGTGATTACGTGAAGTATTAACTCAGCAGCTTTTGTTTATAATGTGGTTCAATATTGTGATGAGGGAAAAGAAATGTGAATAAATAATTAAAGATATCAGTGGTGGTTCGTGCCTAAAATGACAAGAGGTCCACTACTTTTATGATATTGCATAGTTTTCCAACAATTTAAATCAGGCATGTCAATTGATACCCATAGGAGAAAGCGCTCGCTTTAGAGCTCAGGAGAGCCTGAGCGCTTTACAGCGGAAAGGAAAGAGAAAGACGAAACAGGTAGTATATGCCGCTTGGTCGAGCTATATTCAGGGATGGCCAATACTGATTCAATAGATAAGGGAGGAGAACTTGTTAAAACTGTATCCATGTTAATTTTTAGATTTGCCTGAAAAGTATAAGTGCATTATAAGGATGTAAGTTTTAATTTTAATGCTCATTTTTCACAAGTTTATTTTTTTATATTCAAAAGAAATATTTTCTCATCTTTTCTTATAGAAAAGTGAAATTTTCAGATATAGGCCTATTTATTTAGTAGCCTTACAGAGTTTTTTCGTAAATGTAATATACCGTATATACGTATTACAGAAGATAGTGTACTGAAATTTTTGAAAATATTCCCATGGAAATCGTTTATAAGGAAATGAATTAACATAGCAACTACTGTTACATCATAAGCAAAAGATACATGCCCATGTGTTGTAAAAATGTCAGCTCTATAGCTTCAGCAGATTTCGAGAAAATAATTTAATATTCTGATGATAGGAAGTTGCTCACAAATATCACCTTAAAAGCATAATGCGATAAGAGTTTTGTTATGTAATATTAGTTACACATAAAACATATACAGTATCTAGGTAACTTTGCTTTGTACTGTAATATTGTTTTGATTAGTTTATTGATTACTTTTGTAAGGCTAAAGATACCATCAATATCAATTCCAACTTATCATGTCATATTCAATCTCTTTCTTTGGAATAGCACTTTGTTTATGAACGAGGTGTTTCATTCACTTAATACAATATAATTATACTGCTATGGAATTTAAGTGAATATTCCTTCTTAACTCTCTATTATGTTATTAACATACAAAACACAAGTGCAATATTAAGAAATCAGTGTTAGTACTTTTGTTTTACAGATAATATAGATAATATCAAACAGAAAACAGCCATATAAAAATAATAACATAAAATTTCACGTTCCGTTTGAAGTTTGTGCACCACTGTTTTCTTAATCCAACAGGCTGCTTGTTCATACACACAATCCTTCCTCTTTCCATACTTAGCGCTTGCTGCCCGCGCACGACGTCAAGGTCAGAAAAATGTGCTTGCTTTGACATAACTTATTTAAATGCATACATAGCAAATGTCAATTCAATATATAAATGCCACATAAGTGCTCAATGTCGCTAACTCGCTCCCCCAGATCTCACACTCTTTGATTTTTAACTCTGGGATCACTTCAAGTTGCAAGTCTACCAGAAGAAAATCCGGGACTCGAAAAATCTGCCAGGCCGCATTGTCGACGACTGTCCTGTCAAGTGTGGACGGACATGTTGCATCGTTTGCATCGGAACTGACTGGAACGCATTCTCTGACTGTTCCTGACTCTCGCAGGTCGCCGTACTCAGCACGTTGTGACATTTCTAATTTTTTATTGGGTTATTTTACGACGCTGTATCAACATCTCAGGTTATTTAGCGTCTGAATGAAATGAAGGTGATAATGCCGGTGAAATGACTCCGAGGTCCAGCACCGAAAGTTACCCAGCATTTGCTCGTATTGGGTTGAGGGAAAACCCCGGAAAAAACCTCAACCAGGTAACTTGCCCCGACCGGGATTCGAACCCGGGCCACCTGGTTTCGCGGCCAGACGCTCTAACCGTTACTCCACAGGTGTGGACGACATTTCTAATTTTAAGTAAAACTCTGTAACTTATAATGCAATTATACTTGAATAGCAGATTGACAATCACAGAAAAATAATAACAGTAATTCGGATATTGCGAAAGTGACTGGAATATGATTCCCAGACTTTGGGTTTGAAAACTGAAGTTGCGCTAATTGCAAGTGAATCCCTTGGATAAGCAAACAGACTCTGATGATTGATAGAAAACAGATCAAAGTTACAAGGACGAGTGAAGTATACGGAACTACAACATAAAATACTATTTGAACTGCTGTGACAAATTCTGTGGAAAAAATTCACGCTCGGAAATACTTCAGTTGAAGCTGGACGGAATATTATATCCGCATCTTATAAATATGACTAGGTACCGAATTATATTCATAGACTCTAAAATACTATACCCGTACAATATTCATAGCTCCTTTCCGCGTTCCGTCGTCACTCCCATAGGGGTTATGAACTTGCTCTCAACATTTAGACAAACTGATCACTTGACCGCGCAATTGCATGTTTTTATCGATTTGACATACTGAAAAAGTAAAAATGGATCTTTGCCGATAACGGTTTATACGTTCGAATGAAGCCAACTTTATTTTGCATAAATATACATTCCGAGTGTTTTCCTTTTTAAATGCATATATTTCTATTTTGAATATTTAAATGACTATACAGTGAAACCTCTCATTTACGGACATCGAAGGGAGGTGTCCTTTATTGGGAGGGAGACTCCCCAATCTAACAGTAAATGTATAATATGCATTATGTTTCCCTTCACGCTTTAAATGAAATGTGTTACTGTAGTTTAATTCTAAATACAGTATACGGTACTACAGTAAATTCTTTGCAACTTTGAACTACAGTAGATAAGACCGAAAAAGGAAAATACAGTACTGCGCCATGCAATTTTATTCTAGGTCTACAGTTATGCAGTACTGTAATTTACAGTTTTCGACTTAACCTTTACGTTCAGGTGCCATGTCTCTCGAAACACAACAACTGATTGAAGTGAAGAGAATAATCTTTATTAACCCTATCATGTTTTGAATACAATTTCACTATCATGGAAACCTTGGACCCATCAGACAGATTAAATTTTATGATTTGTTTATCCATCCGCTTCCAGCTAACAACGGGTCGTCAGCTGGGCTAGTAGTAGCCTACGAGACCCTTATTGTCTTCTTTCATGTTAAAGAATTTCTGTACAGTTCTCAAAACTAAATTTTCCATTTTTGTAACACATTAGGTCTTGAAATCCAAGTTCTGTCCGCAGTCAGGAGGTAAAGCACGCCTTAGGACTGTGAAACAGCTGTCCGTGTCCGTGTCTGAGAGTGTCCGTAAACGAGAGTTAAATTTATCATTATTTCTATATTATTTCAGTTGGGACATAAAAATCTGTCCGTATATGAGGAGTGTCCGTATCTTGGGGTTGTCCGTAAGGAGAGTTTTCACTGTATTAGCATCATTCCCTGTTTTGCCCGATTTATTATCTAATTTCAAAATTTTTCTGGGATAAAAAAATAATTTTAAAGAAATAAAAATTATGTGAGAAAAGAACCTCCGGAACGAACTCTCTTTGGCTGTTTACTGCTCCATGATAGAGAACATCATCACCATGCTGAAAAACGTGGACATTCCCTAACAAAATCTCGTGTAGTTGTGCAAAAGGTAAAAGACTCATTGGAAGCAGTTCCTAAATCACAAGGCAACACACTGGCTGCAAAATTTAAATGTGATTTAGAGAATAATCCCGGCTATAACGAAATGCTCCAAATTGTTAACATTTTTTAGTGGAAAATCTAAACGTCATTGAAATTCGGAATATTTCTGCTTACAAACATGCACCAGTCACATCATGTGATGTCAAGAGATCATTCTAGGCATTTAAACTACGTAATTCCGACAGTCAAGGGTAGTTTCACATTAGAGAACCTGCAGAAATCGTTGGTTGTTTACTGATATAATAATAAAGTGAAAAGCAAAGAAAATTAAAAATAAAAGTAGGAAAGTTAGAAAGTTAAAAATAAAAGTAGGAAATTTGCAATTCTTCGTAAATTTTAAAATCCATGACATCTTGTTACCTTTATTCATAATCATATTTCATTAAAGTTTTAACATCGCTGTTACCTGCATAAATTAACTACTTATCATTTACCATGTATATATACTTGTAACATGAGTTATATGTATACGCAACTATTTTTCGATTCCTTCAAGCTCACATTGTATTGAAATTAGTTCTAACAAACTTTACTTATAACTCCTACATAAAACTCATGAAGATCTATTTGCCATGTATATTATATTGTTCATTTGTCAATTTATTCAAGTTCTAGAGCACGTATTTTATTATATCTGATGATGCCCAACAAGGCGAAAACGTTTATATATTTTATACCTTCATAGTAAATAAATATTTGCAAAGAGATAAGTCTTATGATAGAACTTACATATTTTTCATTATAAAAGTAGGAAAGTTAGAAAGTTAAAAATGTACCAATTGAAATGAGTAAAATGAGTAGGTCTAAAATATTTGTATAAGAAATATATTTTTAAAATATAATGATGGTTTGTTGACAAAATTATTACTTTATTTTCATTCATATCACACTATTAAACCAAATAAACCTCTAAAGTATATTCTCACTGC
The DNA here is from genome assembly GCF_040183065.1 of Periplaneta americana. Classification (NCBI taxonomy): domain Eukaryota; kingdom Metazoa; phylum Arthropoda; class Insecta; order Blattodea; family Blattidae; genus Periplaneta; species Periplaneta americana. The sequence continues at coordinate 166,911,847 of NC_091124.1, forward strand.
ATATATTTCAATTTAGCGCATGTTTCAACAGTTTTTGCTGCATAGTTGCATGCATATTTTCAGGGTTTTTTAGTGCACAAAGATCCATGAACGAATGATCACTGTTTAGGCCAAGACGAAAAAATGTAAGATAATGTATGCGCATTCGGCTCATATATAAAGGAAATAAATCGCCATTCTTATGCCGAGAATCGAACCTATGCTCATTAGAAGCTGTACAACACCTGCGTCACTAATGTAAGCAAATAAAACTGCCGTCTCCCATCCGAATTATTTCCGATACAAATCATCAGCGGCAAAGCGCTCATTGCAGAGCAACTGAACCGGAAATCGAGAGAGAAAACCGTCAGCGCTTTCAACTTCCGCCCCCATTGTTTTCCTTGAGAAATTAATCGATCAATAGATCTTGGGGAAGGCGAATGCCGGGTAATTGAGGCTGAAATCCTAGCGCACCATCGCGTGTGAGCCACCACCTTAAAAAGAGATCGTTAAACTTGGGATAATGAAGTTAGGAATCTTATAAAACTCATCATGAAGGCACGATTGTATCACGTGCTGCTCTGAAACTAACAACAGATTTCTGCTATCGGTTTAAAATTATTCAAATGCATAAAAGTTTAAACTAAAGATTTTTCAATACACAATATAATAATAAGAAAGTTTATTCCTGTGCAAATCTTTTTCAATATTTTACTAATAATACACAATGAAATCGGCTGTTCAAAAACAAATGCGTCTTTATATGTGATATCAGCATTAGTATTTATGTATGTATGTATGTATGTATGTATGTATGTATGTATGTATGTATGTATGTATGTATGTATGTATGTATGTATGTATGTATGTATGTATGTATGTATGTATGTATGTATGTATGTATATACCTTTTTTTGAGCAGCATGTTCCATTACAAATGAGAAGTAATACTACATGCCTAGGTTTACCTTCAAGTACACAATCCATTTACATTATATATTATTATGTTGCCGTTCTAGATTAAGTATGGATTAGTGTAGTTCATCTACTATGTGTAACTGCCAAGATAATATTGGTACTTCTTAATCTAACTCATTTTCCTATTCCTAACCTATGAAGTACAAGAATCTGTTTACATATTCTAGCATTTAAATATTTACAGTATTTACATATTTACTATCTTTTTGATAAGCCTATTTTCAGATAAATTATATCCTCTAATATTCTAGCTTATTTACAGAATATAAGTAACCTATTTTGGACCCTTATCACTTAATTCTGACTTTTAACCTCTTTATCTTCCCAAATAACTTAAGCTTTACATAATAGCTAGCCTACTGTAGTTGTTCAAAGTCTATACTATTTGCAAACTTTATAACATATTTTACATAACTTTTCACTAATTTTGTCTTGTCCACAGGCCACTTCCCACCACATTTATGTATTGACAGGATTAGTGTTTCTCTTTCCTTTACTAATTTGGTACAGTCATAAATAATATGGTCCACTGTCTGATCCCCATCCCCACAGACACATGTCGCACTATTCTTGATTTTAAAGCGAGCTTGTATGTATGTATGTATGTATTTTTTTATTTTTATTGAACAACATGCTCCATTACATAGTAATACTACATCTTTTTAGGGGTTTCCCTTTCCTACGATAAATATACATTTGGATTTGTATTGGTTAATACTCCCGATTTAGTCTATTTTGCCTATTTACATTGATCGTACCTAAGCAAGATACAGAATTAATACAAATACATATATATGGCTTAACCTAAATTATACATGATGGGAATATATTGCAATTATGAGTTTTTTAAACAAATTTTTAATTTTATAAAAGTTGAATGATAAATATGTGTAACCTAACGATAAATGCATTCCTACAACTGTTCAAAATCTACTGAATTGATGAAAGTGATGAATGGTTGAAGATGTAATTTTATAAGCCGATATTTGGTAGGTGGCCAACTTTCTGTCTTCGAAATGCTGATTCTTAGAAATCCCCTTTGTTCCCTTAATATTGTGCAATCATATAGCAAGTGATCTATAGTCTGACTTCCACTATTACACACACATGTTGCACTCTCCAGTAACTTGAATCGATGGAGGCAGGCTCTATTCATCCCGTGTCCTGTCACCATTGACGTGAAGATGGCTGGAATATTTAATTCCATCTTAAGCCTCTCTTTTACATTAGGGAAGTAGGATTTTGTTATCGCTGCCTTTGTAGTGTCGTCCCATTCTTTTTGCCATTTTAGTTTTCCTTCTTCTTCTATTTCAGTCTGAATTATACTTTTTGGAATTTTGTCAAAGTATACTGCTGCATCCTTGTACAAGGACATCATTTTATTTTTACTAACATTTTTAATATTAACCTGATTATACATTTGTATTAATGATTGAGACCCGGAAACGCCGTTTGCTATCTCCTTCCACGATTGGAGTTCGATGATACTGGCGTAAAATACAAACAAATCACTGTATTAGGTACAGGAGGGAAGAAAAGTAGTTTATCCATTTACTTAATGTAGGAAATATCGCGATTTTGAGTGTGATAATTTTCATTATGTTTTGTTTAATCAAAATACAGTACAATATTAACAATAAGTGTTTTTACTAACGAACTGAGGTATCCATGCGGACGTATTAATTATGCAGTGTATATTATACTGTCTACAACACATTAGAGTACAATATAGAGAATGAAGTTAAATTGAAAAATAATCATAATATGAATATATAAACACATTTTTGAAAATGGTAGCCGTTCATTTCGATACAGGCTTCAGTTCTTTTGTGCATATTATCGCACTATAGACTATTGCATCTAATTCCAATTACCAGTTTCGTCCTTCATACTTAGTAACTCATGTTGAAATAATTCTGTACCTACGCTATAAAAGAGTACCTTAAGTACTGTAAATTCAGTCTTCACTTCTGTCCGACCCGCACAGATAAAATTACTCAGACATGCTATCTACTGTCATCCAAGAGGTTATGTCGCCGGATCGTAGGAAGGGGGGGATCACGTGATAGTTAATTACTTAACGAGGCCCTTTTATTTAAGTTATTTTAAACAGTTGCATAATATTACGTAGACGTCCAATTAATTCCTAACAGAAATTAATGTTTTCAGAAAAGAGCTAAGAAAGCCCAGCCACTAGTCTTTACAGTGGAGGGAGCAGAAGCAGGTGGGGGAAATCGGGATGCGACGTAAGCAAACGGACGACAGTACCTGTGCGAAAATATGATTCAGTATTGGAAGTTTTCGTCACTGGAAAACGCGAACCTATTTCTGAAACGTACTATAATCACTAACTCAGTACTGCGGCCTTGGTTCTGTGTGGAACTTCGTTAGTAGAAGGGGTGTGAGTGAAGTACATTAAAAAACTCAGGTACAATAAAAGTTGAAGTAAAAATAAAATGATGTCCCTGTATGTAGCCTATGTATAAATGTATGTATGTAAAAAACTATGGTTTAATTAACGACGATTGCAACTGCAGTGGTTATATAAGCGTCGCCGGTGTGCCGAAATCTAGAAGGAAACAACAAAATGTTATCGGCTGAACCAAAGTTCTTAGATGAATACATTATTTCCCAAGATTGAAGATTTTCTGAAATATTTTCAATAAATGTTCATTTCCTGGAAATACATCCATGAGGAGGGAAAGTAACGAGCGTTTCCAGAGAGAACTACTTATAGGTCTTAATTATAAACGATGCAGCGGAATAGGGAGTGGAACTGGTGACGGATTATAACAACATGCTGACAACGGAAGAACAAGAAAAACAATTCATTCTGAAAACTGCGTCCGCATATCGGCACCGATATTATCTACATGTTAAAAAATCAACTTGATTTGAAGATATGCAAGAACAATAATAGTACATTATGCAACGAGCCTATAATGGTAGTAATTAAGACGCAAGTATGATTGTTTATGAAACGAGCGCAAGCGAGTTTCATAATTTTCATACGAGCGTCTTAATTACCATTATAGGCAAGTTTCATACGACTTTTTATGCTCGACCATATTTCTAACTTGAAAGTATTGAAAATTAGATCTTTTTATGGTTATGTGCGAACTGACCTGAATTGTAAGATGTGCGCAGACGCGAAAGTATTGATTTTTTTCCGAGGCCGAATGTCATTGACCTTGGCACAGAATAAGAATGAACATTAGTCTGATATAACCTGGAAATTGATTTAGAATTGAGAAACGAGATGACAAATTGAATTTATTTGAATATTATTTACAATTAACGCTAATTATTATAGTAACAGAACATAACCTTCTGCGACAGTATTGGATTTCCAGCCTCCGTGACTTTTCGCTAATTGTCTTTCGATTGCATATCCGAGAATAATCGATATAACGGTACAAAGCTGACTTGTGATTGGCTGAAGACCTGTACTTTAATGAGTAGGTGTACTTTAATGACATGCATTATAGGATTGCTACCAGGTGTATAATTACTACATTTTGGCATGGTCGAGCATAAAATCATTAATAGTGAAGTATAACACAGAAAATCATTAATGTTTTATTTGTGGTTGAACATATGAATTGAAATAAATGGTTAAGAATTTAGATAAAATGCACCATAACTTCTCAATAGGCAGTCCCTCCCATTTTTTCAGGGAATTATTTTCTCAATATGTGTAACAATTTTAGTGGACGTCTTTAAATTTTTACGAAAAATAAAAATGCACCTATAAGGCTAAGGGTCGCCATAAAAATCATATTTTGGCCCATTGTGCGCCCAATATATGCGATGACTATCCACATTCCACAGGTTGGCATTCTTGAATCCGACGTTGACCGGTGTGCCATCTTGTTTGAACCCCCCCCCCCCAATACAGTTAGGTCCAGTAGCCTGATAAGCCCCAGGGGGCTGAAATCCCAAGCCGTTCCTAAATCAGCATCGGAAACCGGTACTACCCCCAAGAGCTCACCCCAGCTTATTTTATTATTGCAAATGATAGATGAAGTGAGGGGAAGGTGAAGTGTGTTGATGGAATTATACAGGGAAATGGGTGTCTCCGGAGAAAACCCTCTGTAAAGTTTGCTTTGTTGACAACAAATTCCCTCACGACCTGTCCAGAGATTGAACCCGGGACGATTGGATGGAGGACCAGAGTGGTAGAACTTCAGCCACAGTTTCGGTTGCCCACCATTAGGAAAAGCAAATAGTACTATGGTTTTAACTATGTACATTTACAACAATACATTTCTACTGTTCTCCTGTCCTGAAATAGCTACCGTCTTTTTGTATATACATTATACAAGGTAGTACCAAGAATATCGTGCAGAATGAGGATGAAATATGGCGTGGAGAATAGTGAAAGTCTTTCAGATACCATTGAAGTACATGTCTCCTCAGTACTGTACCGACCACACCACACAGCGACAGAGAATGGCAGAACCTCAGACAGTTGACCCATTCAGAAACAGATTTTACTTTTCATACGTTACACCTACTGACGTCAAGAAAGCTCTTAAACACAACAAATTCAAAGCGACAGGTTCAGATGACATTAGTATCGCAATGATAAACCGGACGTAATCTTATCAACACTGACACATTTTCAACGCTTCGTTGACGACATGCATTTTTATAAAGCTTGGAAATACAGTAGAACCTCTATTATCCGTGGTAATGAAGGGGATGGACTGAACGGTTAATCGAAAAAATCGGATAATCCATAAATAAAAGATTTTCATAAATTAAACTACAATTTCGTAATTTCCTCCGTGATGGTGTTTAACATGCTAGGTAATGAATCAGAACTTCGGTGATTTAAGTATCGTTGTCAATGACGGGTTTTAAGGACCGAGGGTATTGGTTGTCTGCAGAAAAATAGGAAAAGAAGAATTCTCGTGTTGTAGATTTACGTACTCGTACTTTGTACAATTTTATTCTTGTATTTTTTTTAATAAACAGCGCACAGTAGTAACGTCAATCTCGTATTCTAATGCGAAATGAGCCACAGTTTCTTCCTCTAACCTCTCAATTATTTGTATTTTTTTTCGATAATTAGCAGAACACGTTTTCTTTTGACACCCATGGAAGATATTTTGCATAGAAGTACACAGTACGGTCACTCAAATAGTGAGGATAAGGTCTGATTGGTACATGAGTTGAAAGTTCTTGGGGTAATTTCTTTTAAAGCTTGCAGTGACTATTTTACAAGTTGTGGGGAAAAACACCCCCTCCCACAAGTAACTGTTCCTGTTGCCAGTAACGAAAGCATTCGTACTACATACTACGAGTATGTAAGAGTAAAGGCTTGTAATTAATAACTCTCTGCAGAACAAATATGTACTAACATAACGTACAGCATTTCATTTGTTCTCTGCAATAAAAGGAGCTAGAGAAAGACAGTCGGATAATCCGCCAATCGGTTAATAGGGTGACGGATAATCGGGGTTCTACTGTATGTCTTTGTGCGCCCTATAGGGCTAACACAAGTTAAAACGTCGACCACCTCTAACGACTATCGACCTATTAGCATTCTACGTGCCTTGTCGAAGGCGTTAGAGATAATAGTACAAAGACAACTCACTGACTACCTAAACAGATATGAACTCCTGCACAAAAATCAGTCAGATTTTCAAACTCGACACAGTAAAGCGACTGCACTGTTGGAAGTAACGGAAGATATCCGAAAAGCTATGGATGTGCGTAAAATTACAATACTGACAGTATTAGACTTCAGAAAAGCGTTTGACACTGTAAATATCGACTAAATGACGAGAAAATTACCATCACTCCAATTCAGAAAGTGCAGTTTCTTGTTCTCCTCTGATCTCAGCGAACGTCAGCGTGTGTTTCCATTGGAAGTCGAACTTCCTCTTGGCGTATCGTTCATTCTGGAGTCTCATAGGGATCTGTCCTATCACCACTACAGACGTGGACAAATTATTAGACTGAAATGTTTTTCTTTGAAACATAATATAATTAGTCATATCAACTATCAGTATAATTCACAGAGTCTCTATTGTTGTAAATATGATTGTTTACATCTTCTGGTATATTTTTCCAATGGTTAAGTATATTATTTTCTGGCTATGTTGGTACTACTGGAGTTTTAATTATATACTGTAGAAGATATTCTCCCATGGCCTGCAAGAAGACCGGACATGAACGAAATTGAAAATCGGTGATCTATACTGAAGAAGAAAGTGAACAAAAAGTGACTTACAACAAAACATGGACTCATTGAAGCACTGTTGATATCTGGCTAAATGATGCTGATATTCAAAGAAAGTGTCAAACTTTGGTTTCCAGCATCTCTGACAAAATCCACGCGTTAATAAAGAATAAGAGAATGTTCACAAAATATTAGTAACCTCCAGACTCAATTTTTTGTTCATTATATCTATGCAAAATATATTTCTGGTCATTATTTTTACCGATTTCGTTGCATATATAATTAATTTAGTCTAATAATTTGTCAACGTCTGTAATATTCACTATTTACGTAAATGACATCCCCTTGACTCTACAGCACTGTAAGCATCACCTTTACATAGACGATTTAAAAATATACAGAGTGTGAGGGGTATAAGTACCATTACTTTAAATGATGATTATTCATGTCATAAGGAAGAAAAAAATGTCCTTATTGTAATATTTAACTAATTATTAAAGTTTACAATATTACGTTTGACAAAGTTGCTGGAGGGGGAGGAGGGGGTTAACAAGTATACAATACAGCTTAAGCGGGTGCAGACATACCCGGTACAAAACAGATGCTCTGTTCTAATGCAGGGGCGGACCAGGAGAACTGTTGTTTACATAAAACGTGCAGCAAATACAAACTTTCAACCTCATTAATAGAACATTATGGTAAATTTACATTTTATTTTAAAATATTGCTCCATTTTTTATTGTATGTCAAAAAAGAAATAACAATGGTTTACTACACAAAATCACATGAACAATATGTAGCATGTTTCGTTATTTTGAGAACTGCATCTGCCTGCATTTTAAGATTGTTATGCTTTTACTCTACTTCTTTGTAGACTTATCAATTAGTACAGTGTTAATTGCCTATTCTATGTTTTTCATGGTGTTAATTTCATGCTACATGTATATTTTTAATGGCATATGCTCAAACTGCCTACCACACCAGTTTTTAAACTTTTTAACGATTGTTTTAACCTGAATATTTTAAGTGTTCATCATGTGTTATTGTGTTCTCCTTTAATATGAGCTGAAGATGCCATGGTTATGACGAAAACGTTTGTCAAAAACTTTTATATACCATTTCACGTAATATCATAATGGTTCAACGTGTAGGCTATATTATTGATAAGTAATTTGACTGTAATAAACCTACACATATTTGATACTTATACTATACTCGTACTTATCGGACCCAACATGCCTTTAAAATTAAATAAAAGTTGATTTGATTTATATACTTACTTGTTGAAAAACACGATCAGCTAAAAATGTATTTACATTGTCAACATCAAACTCAAACAGACTGAGACACACAGTCATTGTCTTGAATTTAGACATCCATATCCCATTTGAATATTAACTTTTAACCATATTAACTTTTAAATAATTATTCGTTTAACGACCTATTTCAACTATAATCTTTTGTGTATCACATCGTGTCCTGAAAATTAATATTTCCAACATTTGAGAACTATATATTATATTATAGTTTTTATCATCAGCGCAAATAGGTATGACCAGAGCGGTCGCTTACTCTGGAGAACTAGTTACATATGGCTACTCTAGACAAATGAGCATCTATAATTACTACCTATTTTTCATATAACATAACTAATTGCTGAAGAGAGCCATAAATAATTTATTCGGGATTAATAAAACTAATTAGCCTAATAATAATGTAAATGATAAAGAGAAGAAAATTCCTATCATTGGATCTCAAAAATAAGTATTAACTAGGGGCTTGTGCAGCAAATGCTGCAAACTACTGTTCTCCAACCAGGAGATCAACCATGAAAGAAATGTGCTTACTATTGCCTCATCTATTGGAACGAAGTAGATAAATAATATTACCGTTATAATGCCAGTTTAAAAACCATGCGCTCTCCTGCATATGTTATTTCCTGTATGAAGAGATTAAAAGACCAGGAGATTAACTGTGATCTAATTTTGTAACTAGGGTAGTATCAATATGTCTGTATCAATGTTATAGTTTCTGCTGTGAGAGCTAGCCAATAGAGATAAGAGTACCCACGTGTGTGACCTTATGACATCAATATTCATTCACAGCATTATCCCCCTTCGTCTCATCCGGCAGAGACTTTCTCGTGGTTGGAGCACAGTAAGTCCATAAGAAGTTCAAATAAAAATTGTTCAGTTTTATCTTCAATGAAGAATACCAGACATTTTAAAAGTTATTTGCTTCCATAATAGTGAAACATACTCCCTTTGAATGTTTTTTTTTTATACTAAATACTTTTTCTTGAACCTATCCGTCTTCAGTTCTTGAGTTTCAATGCGAAATCGCAAGTAACAATGTCAGGACGATCATCGAGTTTTTCATGTGGCAGTAATGCAGTAGCTATTTCAGGTCATAGCGGATTGTAGGTGGAAGTTAAGAAAATGTGAGGTTTGTCGTGCTTTGAACAAAAGACTTAGCTGCATGTTTCGTGAACTACCCTGAAATGTAGAAGGCAGAATCACTTTTTCCCACTAAGACATCTTACTGAGGTGATCAAACGATTACAAAATCTTGTAGGCCTCTTATTTTATCAGTAAGCAATACCAGGGTAATACTTTTTGGTCTTTTCTTAGGAATTGTAGTTTTTGCGCTTCCTCCAGACAATACTGATCTACCAAATATTGCTGGATTAATTTGTGTAACAATGAATGTTATCCCGTATATTTTCATTAATATAGGCTGTTGTGAGAAATATATTGCTGAGATGCGGAAAATGAGGCGAATGGTATGTCAGAGTTGTGAAATCTTATATGCGCCCTAAATAAAATTGTTCATCGTAAATCGTTAGCAGATTCGGTGTTTCATTCGTTGCTGGTTGCGGGAAATAAACTTACTCATCACGGCAGCAAGAAGTGAAATGGCCTGCTATTTTCCCTACAACGAAATATGCTTGGCAGCGATCACAAATATAATCGATTAAACCATAGAAATATGAAATTAATTTTGATGTAGTTTAAAGACGCAGCTAAAATAGGAAGCATGACTCAATTATTACCAATGTTTAATAACTATAAACGTATTTCGTTTTTAATAACAATATTGTTGATAGATCTAGCATCTTGGTAAAGCCGTGAAAGCCTACATTACAAGAACAATATTGTTACTTTAGGTAAGTTTTATAGTTTTCAGTAACATGTGTATATATATATATATATATATATATATATATATATATATATATATATATATATATATATATATATAGCCGTAACTCAGTAAATTATAGAAATGAAGATCTAATACAAAATATTCTTTCACTGCGTCTACTTATATAAAACCCCAAAAATTTTCATTTTCATATCATCAATACAGCATTAAGTGTTGCATAAACTATAACAATATTTCATTTTTAATGGCAATGTCATCAAGCATTCTTAAGTCTTGTAGATCTTAATATCCAATGCACAGCTGTACTCGGAAAACTATAGACCAGAGAATCAGACTTGTAATAGTACATTATGCAACGAGCCTATAATGATAGTAATTAAGAAGCGAGTATGGATGTTTATGAAACGAGCGCAAGCGAGTTTCATAATTTTCATACGAGCTTCTTAATTACCATTATAGGCGAGTTTCATACGACTTTTTATGCTCTACCATATTTCCAACTTGAAATTACATATTCAGATGTATAATTTTATTTGTATCTGACAAGATCGGAAGTGACCTTGTTCTAGGTCGTGAATTGTGAGATGTTCGCAGACGCGAAAGTATTGATTTTTTTCCGAGGAACAATAATGTCATTAACCTTGATGTAATCCCGTTAAACTTGATAATATTATAATATTATAACCTTGATTATTGAATTTGACATTGAAAAACGAGATGACAAATTGAATTTATTTGAATATTATTTACAATTAACGCTAATTATTATAGTAACAGAACATAACATTCTGCGACAGTATTGGATTTCCAGACTCCGTGACTTTTCGCTAATTCTCTTTCGACTGCATATCCGAGAATAATCGATACTTGCGGTTTTATAACGGTACAAAGCTGACTTGTCATTGGCTGAACACATGTAAGCTGAGTTATCATTGGCTGAAGACCTGTACTTTAATGAGTAGGTGTGCTTTAATGACATGCATTAAAGGACTGCTATCAGGTGTATAATTAGTACATTTCGGCATGGTCGAGCATAAATTATTTTTATACGTTATCAAAAAATTACACAAATGAAGATCAACATATTGGCATTATGATGTGAAAGAATCTGAGCCATCTGAACTCGAAATATATCAGCAATCCTGCAGGTCATGGCCTTCGTGTTTTATTGTTTATTTTAGTGTGTGTTTTGTTTTATTCTGAAATGCAATTAATTAGTTCTCAAAACTGACGAAAGGTGGATTTTGGAAAATAGGAAAATGATGTAGGAACATTGACATTTCACTGAAAACTACTATTTTTTCTGATAAACTTTGGGTTCCAAGCTTCAAAATGAGGGATCATTTATTAAAATCCGTTCAGCCGTTTTCCCGTAATTTCCATTACCATTTCAAATTATATATACATATATACATATATATATATACATATATACATATATATATATATATATATATATATATATATATATATATATATGATCAGAGTAGTGTTGCCCGCAATGTTATAAGAAACCTAAGCCGCAGTGCAAACCAATATGGCGCACAATATAATACTACCTATATCGAAATGCATATCTCTTGCATATGGCGAGAATCAATTGCAGATCGTTGTGACGTAATAATGTAGTCTCGTACAAGAAAGATAAGTAGATAGAGTGAGAGAAAGGGAGAGAGAAAAATTCTGTTCCCCGTTCCGTTGTTGCACGAACTGGTAAGCTAAGGGATTTCAGAATTAACAGTCTGAGCGCCAATCGTCTATCAGCTATTCTCCTTGACTAGGAAACACTTCATTCCTCTGATTCGCGGGAGCCGTGAAGCCATGAAGGTCATATGCACGAGGTTTGACGCAAAGTATGCATAGACACTACAATTATGACGATTAAGAGAAATTAAAGCTAAAGGAGTTATTGATGAGTTAAGAGCATATCAAGTGGTAAAATGTACAGTATTACCCGTAAGTAAATTGTTTAGAATACGTATGAAATCACATTTCTTCTTTGTGTTTTAAAAAAATTTAAATCCAATCGAATTTACTCGTACTCACACATCTTCTCTGTGGCGGGACGTTCTGCGATTGGTCAGGAAGTTTGTTCAATGTCAGCGTCACTTACCTGGAAGAAACGAGACACAATCGATTATTTGAGAAATATCTGAAGGACATGAAACGCGCATGTGTTGAAGGTTGCATAATGCATAGGTTTAGTAATCTAGTTGTGATAAGAGACGTTCTAGATTAGATAACCTGCAATCTGTCTCGACATCATCCTCTACTTTATTTTTTATAATCCTGAAGCAGAAGAAAACTCTATACTGTATTGTTTAAGAATTTATTATTCGTTGGATACCATTTATTTCGCAGCAAATAAATATATGACATAAACAAACGATATTGATCAGAAATTGCATTCTATACATAGCAACAAGATACATTCAAATCTAAGATATACAAGAATATGTATATAAAAATAAAGTATAAATGGTAGCCTACTTTGAAGTAGGCTATCTAATAGGCTTATATAAGAGAATGCTTACAAAATAACGTCAAAACGAAGGGCGATAAATAGAATACGTGATTCATGAAGATTTTATTGTAGTAGTAGTAGTAGTAGTAGTAGTAGTAGTAGTAGTAGTAGTAGTAGTAGTAGTAGTAGTAGTAGTAGTAGTAGTAATAATAGCCCTAATAATAATAACAATAATAATAATAGCCCTAATAATAGTCTACTTACTTCCTTATGTACTTACCTACTGGCTTTTAAGGAACCCGGAGGTTCATTACCGCCCTCACATAAGCCCGCCATTGGTCCCTATTCTGAGCAAGTTTAATCCAGTCTCTATCATCATATCTCCCTCAAATCAATTTTAATATTATCTTTCCATCTACGTCTCGGCCTCCCCAAAGGTCTTTTTCCCTCCGGCCTCCCAACTAACACTCTATATGTATTTCTGGATTCGCCCATACGTGCTACATGCCCTGTCCATCTCAAACGTCTGGATTTAATGTTCCTCATTATGTCAGGTGAAGAATACAACGTGTGCAGTTCTGTGTTGTGTAACTTTCTCCATTCTCCTGTAACTTCATCCCGCTTAGCCCCAAATATTTTCCTAAGCACCTTATTCTCAAACACCCTTAACCTATGTTCCTCTCTCAAAGTGAGAGTCCAAGTTTCACAACCATAAAGAACAACCGGTAATATAACGTTTCATGAATTCAAACTTTCAGATTTTTTGACAGCAGACTGGATGATAAATAATAATAATAATAATAATAATAATAATAATAATAATAATAATAATAATAGATCTTAATATTCGTATATTGGAATATATTCATGTTTGCAATAAATCTGCATAGACTTCATTCTAATAAACTGGGCAACAATGATTTCATTGCATGGAACGTTTTAATAATTCTAAGATGAAATCGACCTCCTGAACTCAGATCCGAGCTCAGAAAATTCTTATCACAGATTTTCTGAGAAATAACATTTTAAAATTTGCGTTACTTCATGGAAAATTGCCCATTTCTTCTGTTATACTAGGCTACACATTCACGTTTATGTTTTAGTTTATTCCTTTGAAAATACGTAATGTACAGTAGTGGCAAAAAAACCGGAGCGACCCTTGTAGCTGATTTCAGAGCCTTGTTCACTCCAGAGCACGATAGACTGGTAACTTAAGACTTTCGTGGTTCGAATCCTGCCTGGGAAGGAAACGTTTTTTGTTCCTTATTCAAATTTATTCCCAATACTTTTGATTGCTGGTAAAATTCATGTTCTGGGAATAATAAGTTAATTAAGTAGTAAAATATCGCTGCAATCGAAAAGCACTGGGAATAAATTTGAATAAGGAACAAAAAAAAATTCCTTCCCAGGCAGGATTCGAACCACGAAAGTCTTAGTTACCAGTCTATCGTGCTCTGGAGTGAACAAGGCTTTGAAATCAGCTACAAGGGTCGGTCCGTTTTTTTTTTGCCACTACTGTACATTATCCCATAACTTTACGTTTGACAACATTCAATGACCTCCACCCATCGTGAAAATCAGCTTGTCATAATAACCATGAAATGATGTTTATGACTCTACTGAGTGGAGAATTTGTATTGGTGCTTCGAAACACAGCTTGCAGTGTGTCCTCCTTCACAACAGGAAAGGAATGCCTCTGTTCTGATTGGTCATTCTGTGCTTCTGAAGGCATATCATGCAAATGGGGAACTACTTTAGGGAATTGGAATACAACATGATCCTCGAGGTCCACATGTTAAGGTAAGCGTTCACTACATCGTATCGCACGCATCGGACGAATCGCACAGATCGGAAAAAGACTATCTTTGCTGTAATTGTTATGTAACCGCGTTCACTACATCGTATCGGACGCATCGCCTCTCGGCAAATCCGTCCACGTTTCTCGGATGGGCAACTTTTCCGTTGCGTGCGATCATGGCCTTCTTTAATAATTCAATTTTAATTGGTCATCTGTTACTATTATGTTGTGCCATGTTGAGTGTCGCGCCAGAATGGCAGACGGAAAACTTATTTCGCGTGTAGAAAATTGCGAAGAATTATATAATTTGAGGCGTTCCCATTACAGTAATCAAGTCGCTTCTTGCAAATATATTATGTAACCAATATTTATTTCGTTTCTTCCTCTTCAATTAAGACGCATGAAGCAATTACAAATTCTTATTCGCTAACAGACGTAATTAATAGACCTAACCTCAACTCCTCTGCTTTCAGTAATGTCAATATCGTACGACGCACAGTGGTCTAAAATCCATATTTAGGAGGACAAATTGAGAAAAATGACATGTAAAAAAATGAAATTAAACCCTTAAATTATTTTTCCTATATAACTGAGTAACACTCAATTAATTATCTTAATCAGCGGAGGTGGCTGCATAGCGAGATAAGAAGCCGGTAACATGCCACATTTCGCCACCCAGCATTCTTACTCAGCAAACGCCCCGAGTCTGCCGTTTTCCTTGTACTGTAACTCTGTTGTAAGTGGTCGATTCCATTCATATTTGGTACCAACATGTCAAGTAGTTCTTTGGGTATGTAACACAGTTTGTTTGTGTTACATTTAATGTTATTATAGCATGTCAAATTAGCATGAATGGACAAGGGACAAAATATAAATATAACCATTGAGTGCAGACTTTGCTAACGTAGAGAAAAAAAAAACCCTTTGGTTCGTCAAAAAATGATTTTTTTTCACTTCCTCCACTATTTACCTCTATTTTAAATCTAGTCTTAAGGTGCGCAGATTTGCGGAAGTAATAATTTATGAGCACTATTCTTTCGAGGTGCAGTAGTGCAATTTT
Source organism: Periplaneta americana (assembly GCF_040183065.1). Lineage (NCBI taxonomy): Eukaryota > Metazoa > Arthropoda > Insecta > Blattodea > Blattidae > Periplaneta > Periplaneta americana. The sequence goes on from NC_091124.1 coordinate 166,927,481, forward strand.
TCTCGGTTGCAGTTATTTCAATATCTGTGAACCGAATCTGCTTCCGCAGTATAAATCAGAGAATTCAAGATGACAGCTTGTTAATTATGTACCAAATAAGCTTCCCAAGTGTCCAAAAGGTGCAATAGTACCTAAAATGTTACATTCCCCCCCCCCCATAAGATTTTGTCTAAATGCATCCCCCTGTAAGGGGCACTTCTTCTCATACCAACGTAAACAGAGTTTGTGCACAAAACAAATGTACTAAGTGTAACTACTGTATAAAATTTCATAAAAATCTGTTAGATAGGACAAAAGTTACTAATTTTGTCTAATTGCGCCCCCCTATAAGGGATAGTTACACTTAGACCAACGTAATGAGAGCTAGTATACAGAACATACATGCTACCTGTAACTACTTTGTAAAATTTCATGAAAATCTGTTAGATAGGAGAAAAGTTACTAATTTTATCTAATTGCGCCCCCTATAAGGGCTAGTTCTCCTTATACCAACGTAATCAGAGCTTGTATACAAAACATATATGTTCCTTGTAACTGTTTTGTAAAATTTCATAAAAATCTGTTAAATAGGAGAAAAGTTCCCAATTTTGTCTAAATGCGCCCCCCTATAAGGGGTAGTTCCCCTTATACCAACGTAACGAGAGCTTGCAAACAAAACATATATGCTACCTGTAACTACTGTGTAAAATTTCATAAAAATCTGTTAGGTAGCTGAAAAGTTATTAATATGTCCCGCTAAATTTGCATTCTAGACCACTGTGCGACGTCATGTTTTAAACAGCTGATAGGGGAATCCGATGAGGCGATGAGGTGGAGCCGTTACAGTGAACGCACTGCACTTAAAATATCCGTTGCGTGCGATTCGTACGAGGAGTGCGATACGATGTAGTGAACGCTTACCTTTACAGTCACACTTGGAATATTTCCCTCAGAATCTCAGGGACTACAGTGAAAAAAGGAAGAAAGAGTTCACCAAAATCTCAAGGAATTTGAAATACGATACCCAGGCAGGTGGAATAGCACAGTGATCATCGGCTACTGTTGGTTGCTGAAGAGAAAAACACTAAGAAAAAGAAGAAAACCAGACGCAGCTTTGCTTCCAGACGAAAAGAAAAAAAATCTCCGGGCTGGCTGTTGTGTGAAGGTGAACTGTATATTCCTCATTAATATACTGTACAATATTCCTTGAATGTATTTTATACATTTCCACAAGTGGTAACTGTCTTCAGCTTCTCACTTGCACATTGCGTCACATATATGAGCTGTTCAGAGCAAAAGTGGTGTAAGTCGAAATTGGGTAATGAGGTTTAAAGTAAAAATTCTGTAAAATACAGCGCAAAGTAGCAATTAATATGTCCTTCGTGCTATCCACTGACTACTAATAGTTTAAATAAATTGAATATTAATTGCTACTTTGCGCTGTATTTTATATAATGTTTACTTTAAACCTCATTACCCATTTTTGACATAAACCACTTCTGCTCTGAACGGCTCGTATGTTAGTTTGTTTCAATTTCTACGAGTAACTATTGTATTTATCCCTTTCTATTGCTTTGTACACTTTTTTGATCACAAGTTGTTTGTGTTCGTTTTTTAAGTTTTCTTTGTGCCGTGGCAGGTGTTCTGAGAATATGTTTTGGATTGATAGATCCCTAAATTTAATGATGGTGAGACTTCTAAGATTTTTCAATTTATTTAATTATATTAATTTCTATTATAGAGTAACCAAGGGTAAATGGGATCAAAAAGTAACAAATCCTTAATTTTATTGTTAATTTCATAATATATTACTATATTCCAGACATCGGATTCTAGGGCAAATGCCTATTTTGTTTCTTTAGGAGAAAAGTAAAAATAATTATTAATATTTGTGTTTCATGGAAATTGAAAGGTATTCAAAGAGTTTTATAGTGCCCTAAAATGCCCTAAAACGGTTATTAGAGCCTAATTTGTTAATATTCGCCTAAAAATGCCTAACTCACTGTAAAGTTTCGCATTTTACTCTTACTTTTTATAATTTATACATGCATTCACTGCGAAATTTAAGGCATTTAAAAAGTGGAAAGTTTGCTTCACACCGGCCATGAAACCATTGATAAAGGAAACAAAATGTTTTGAATCTCACGACACTCGCAATAGATTTCACCGAATTTAACATGTTTGGAGGCATAAATGCCGACAAAGAACCAACCTTAGTTTTGAAGCAGGCAACAATCACAACATGTGCTGCTACCGATTATACTATAAAAATGACTGTTTTCGGTCTGAAACCGATTAGCTGTACTGCCCTTCAGAGTGTCATAAAATCACAATTTTTGGAGAAAGAGTGTTTTTGAAATATTTATGAAAAGTCGTAAAACTGCGAATTAGTAGGGTAAACCTTACAAAATATTTAAAAGAATGGCCCTCCTAGTGTTAACACTACCAGGAAATGCAACAATAAGTGGAACTTTGTATTTTTGTCCAATTGAATCTCAATAACAACGGTTCATTTGAATGCTCGTTAACAGTTGCTCTTTCCCTCACCTTATTTGTGTTGAGAAGTTCTGAGCGGTAGGACGTTTTCCTGTGAAGTTTAACGCGATAATGCCGAAAAATATAAGTGCAAAATATACATTGATCCGGCAATGGCTAACAGAATATTCAGAATTCACTTATGATGGAAAAATAATATTCTGCAAGATTTGTAGCAAACAGGTATGTAACAATAGTTGTAATATATAAATTCTATTAATTTTAATGAGTAGGCCTATAATATTTATACATTGACTGAGCTATCCTGAGGTATAATTCTTTTTAAGACCACTACACTTTAACCTTTTAAATTCCGATAGTTAAAGTATTTGCAGGTCATTAAAATTTTGATTGTTCGAACCCACTAACTTTGTGATAGAAATACGGCAATACAACAATTAGGATTTTATTTTAATTCAGTTTACTTTACATTTTTAGATTTCGCAAGAAAAGAAGTGCCACCTAAAGCAGCATGTGCAAGGAGCGGCTCATAAGGCTAAAGCTCAGCAGAAAAATCAACTGCAACAAACTTTACTAACACAGCCTACTTCATCCAATCTCAGCAGCAATTTCTATGCTGATTTAACCAGAGCGTTTGTTGCTGCTAACATTCCCTGGAATGCAATTGAAAATCCGGTTTTAAGACAGTTTTTACAAAAATACTGCAAACAAAATATCCCATCTGAGTCGACCCTAAGAAAAAATTACTTAGACAGAATATACAATGAAACTTTAGCTTCCATTCGGGAGGATATAGGTGATTCTTACATATGGGTCTCTGTGGATGAAACCTCAGATCCTATGAATAGGTATATAGCAAATATGGTAGTAGGAAAACTTAGTCCTGATGGACCTTCGATTCCACACCTCGTATGTGTTAAGGAACTTTCGAAAGTGAATAGCCAAGCCATTGCTTATTTTGTAAATAAAGGCCTACAGTCTTTATACTCAGGTAATATAGACGATTCTAAAGTTCTGTTGTTTTGTACTGATGCTGCCTCATACATGGTTGCTGCAGCTCCACTTCTTAAAACATTTTATCCTAACCTCACGCATGTAACCTGTCTAGCACATGGCCTTCACAGGGTTTCTGAAACAATCCGGAATGAATTTCCTCTTGTCAATTCGTTTATTTCTAACACAAAAAAAAAATGTTTTTGTAAAGCCCCATCCAGGATTTCAATATTCAGAGAAAACTTTCCAGATATCCCACTCCCATCTCAGCCGGTTGTTACACGATGGGGAACCTGGATTCAGTCAGTGGTGTATTATTCTAAGTATTTTAAAGAAGTGGTCACAGTTATTGATAAATTACCTGAAACTGATAGTGCAGCGTGTGTGAAAGCAGTGAAAGATTGTCTGAATGACTCACGAGTGAAAAACGATATTGCCTACATAACATCAAACTTTTCTTTCATACCTGCAAGCATTGAACAATTAGAACGTGAAAAACAATCTCTTTGTAGCCAAATAGCAATAATAAAGGAAGCTCAAGTGAACATACATTCTGCTTTGGGCGAAACTGGGAAAAAAAAGTTAAAAATAAGTGGGACAACGTATTAAATAAGAATGTAGAATTTTCATTGTTGGAAAAAGTATCAAGAGTGATATCGGGGGAAAGTGTAAATGTTCCAGTAAGTATTGATGTTTCTATTGTACCTAATTTAAAATTTGCGCCTCTCACATCAGTTTCGGTTGAAAGAAGTTTTTCTGCTTTCAAAATGATTCTCAGTGACAAAAGGCAAAGGTTAACTGTGGAGAATTTAGAAAAAAATTCTGGTGGTGTACTGTGCAGATAATTATAATAAAGTCTGAGCATGGAACTGAATTTCAATAACTTAAAATGAGTAATCTTGATATCAATAATCATTATTTCATTAGTTTCAATATATTAAATTTGTGCAGCTCTGTTTATAAATATAATATAGTATTCTTTTTTAATGTTTAAACATACTTTTTCGTGCGTATTTTAGTGTATAACTAAAAATTTCAGTGAAAGAAATAAGTATGATACCTTGATGTGCCTAAAATGCCTATTTTCATTAAAATAGAGCCTAATTTTACAAATTTTGAGCTTATTTTAGGCGCCTAAAACTGCAATTTTTAGTGCCTAAAAATCCGATGTCTAATGATGACTAAAATTTTATTATGTTCAAGTATCAATTATTTGGTATTAACTAACTTTTCAGTGTTTTGTTATTTTTTTAGTTAATTTATTTACCTCAGTAATTTACGTAGAAGTGTTTTGTGAACAACTGTGTACCATAGTAAATATAACCAAACATTTATTTTCAACTTCAATGTTGTAGCTTTGTATCATTAATATATTAACAGAATAATTGGTAAATAAATTGCTGTCTCTTCACTAATTTTCTAGATAATAATTGTCTTAGATTCCAGTATTTTTTGCAATATTGCTATGCAGTATGTGTTGTAATTTATTAAAAGAATAAACATAATTAATAAAATAAAACAGAATTAATTTCACTTTTTTTTTATGTACAACATGAGATACGCCTAATTTGCTAAGCATATCAGTATCTTCAACAATTAATATTAATACTTAGCAAATTAGTCGTACCTCGAATTGTCCACAAAAATGTAAGCTAATTAGCCTAAAAATTGTATTCTATATAATTTGAATATATTTCAATAATGAATACGCTGAAAATTCCAATAAATCAACTTTAAAAGTAGGCGCGCTTCGATCATTTACTAAATCCTCAATACTGAAAAATATTCAAGTTTTGAGATACGGCCTTTTCGCTTGGGAGGGACGTGTAAATTAAGTAAAATATATTAGTATTAGAAATTTTGTCATAAGTTATTGCTACATAAAAAAAAATTACACGAAGAACCTTGCCTACCGGTATTGTTCAATTTAGAGGTGCTACGCCTAGATCGCTACAATCATTTTAGGTACCTGCCGCCGCCATAGTTCTCAGTTTATTTTCTTCTTTGCCGGATTGTGCGTACTTCTCTGTCGTCATTTGAGAAACCGTGCACTTGTTCACATCACACGCATCAGCTGTTCTTTGCACCACTTGCATTAAAGGCAAACGTTCATTTTCGAAATAATCTCTAACGCTAAGAATCATTTCTCTGCTTTCCGAATTGATGGCCTTCCGACTCCTCCGCGGCATTGTGATGCTGAAAACTCAGCGATAACACAGCGCTAACAACAATACCGACTGATTGTTCGACAATCTGCTATTAGAACTGCGTTCGTTCACTATTGGCTTGACAGAGATTTAGCAACACCGCTATTGCCTACCTTCGTCGCGCCAAAAGTCGAGAAGGCGTGGCCACGCCGGAAATAAGAACGGCTCGACTTTAGGAGGAATAAGCAGCCTGTTGAATTAAGAAAACAGTGGTGCACAAACTTCAAGCGGAACGTGAAATTTTATGTCGTTATTTTTATATGGCTTCTTTCTGTTTGTTATTTTCTATATTGTCTGTAAAACAAAAGTACTAACACTTATTTCTTAGCCTAATATTGCAGTTGTGTTTTAAACATTAATAACATAATAAAGAGTAAAGAAGGAATATTCACACAAATTTCATAATATACTTGGGACAGAACATCTAGAAGCTTGGAGACGGTTACTTTTACTGTTCGACCACCCCCTCCTCCCGCACTAGCAGGTATACGGTACCATTCAGCTGCAAAACATTTTCTGAACAGACGTTATTGTATTGTGAGAGCGTAGCTGGATCAGTGAAAGTAGATGGTCAAAGTTTTCAGTTTGTAGTGCAACGAACAATTCTGCTGTGTGAGAGTTCTTCTGTAGTGACGTCACTGAAGCCTCTAGTTGTTCTGTCCCCGGTATACCTACAACTGTACTGTATTAAATGAATTAAACATAAAGAAAGTGTTATCCCAAAGAAAGACACTGAATATGACATGATAAGTTGAAATTGATATTGATGGAATCTTTAGCCTCATAAAAGTAATCAAAATAATATTATAGTACAAAGCAAAGTTGTCTAGGTACTCGTATATGTTTTAACTGCAACTAATATTACATAATAAAACTCTTATCGCATTATGCTTTTAGGTGATATTGGTGCGCAACTTTCTGTTATCAGAATATTAAATTATCTCGAAATCTGCGGAAGTTATAGAGCTGACGTTTTACCAACACATAGGCACATATCTTCTGTTTGTGATGTAATAGTATTTGCTTTGTTAATTTATTTCCTTACAAACATTTTCCATGCGAATATTTTCAAACATTTTAATACACTATCTTCAGTAATACGTATTTACGATATAGGCCTATTAGATTTACAAAAACATTGTCTTAGTACCTGTAAGGCTACTAAACAAACATATCTGAAAATTTCACTTTTCTGTAAAAAAAAAAAGTTGAGAAAATATTGCTTTTGAATAAAAAAGCAAACTTGTGAAAAATGAACATTAAAATTAAAACTTACATTCTTATAATGCACTTATACTTCTCAGACAAATCTAAAAATTAACATGGATACAGTTTTAATAAGTTCTCTTCCCTTTACCCATTGAATCAGTGCTGGCCATCCCTGTATATAGCTCGACCAAGCGGCATATACTACCCTTTTCGTCTGTCTCTTTCCTTTCCGCTGTAAAGAGCTCAGGCTCTCCTTGGCTCTAAAGCGCGCGCTTGCTCCTATGGGCATCAGTTGACATCACTGTCGTAAACGGTTAATTTGTGGACCCAAGTTACTCAAATGTTTTTACTTCTTTTCATTTTTACTTCCCATCCTTAAATTTTTTACCATCACTTTTGAAACATTCTGTATAAGTTGTAGCTCGCACTATTTCTATCCATTATCCACCATTACCACTAGTAACATTTATCAGTTATCAATATTCCAACAATTATGAGATATCCATTGCAGTATAAAGTTGTAAGAAATTATATTACGAATGCGGTAACTGCCTTATGACAATTCCTGAAAACTGATTAAATAAGCCTACTTGTAAAAGTACACTTAATACGTACGATGCCATAAATAAAATAATATTGGGGATATATTATAAATAAGCTTAGTATTTCAGCTACGTCTAAGCTGGAATACAGTTATTATATTATTTCAATGTACCGAAGTACATATGATATTTCCATGCAGATATTCTGCGTCATCATACGATGAAAGAGTAATGGAACGGAGAAAAATTCTCTCCGGCGCCGGGATTTGAACCCGGGTTTTCAGTTCTACGTGCTGATGCTTTATCCACTAAGCCACACCGGATACAACCCCGACGTCGGACAGAATTATCTCTGATTGAGTTCCAACTCTTGGGTTCCCTCTAGTGGCCGCCCTCTGCACTACGTCATAGATGTCTATGAACATAGGACCGAAGTCCACACATGTGCTGAGGTGCACTCGTTATGAGTGACTAGTTGGCCGGGATCCGACGGAATAAGCGCCGTATTAAATCACTTCGTGATTTACGCATATCATATATTATTTCAATGTACCGAAGTACATATGATATTTCCATGCAGATATTCTGCGTCATCATACGAACCCAAGAGTTGGAACTCAATCAGAGACAATTCTGTCCGACGTCGGGGTTGTATCCGGTGTGGCTTAGTGGATAAAGCATCAGCACGTAGAACTGAAAACCCGGGTTCAAATCCCGGCGCCGGAGAGAATTTTTCTCCGTTCCATTACTCTTTCATCGTATGGAATACAGTTGCCAACTCTCATACTGTACCTGACGTCACAGCCCAGGGATACATCCCGTCTGATACAACATAGAACCGCATCTTACTCACGCTCACTCTAGTTTGTGTTGAAGCCGGAACACGGTCATAGTGAGTGCTTTAAACCAATGAAGTGTAAAAGTCGTATTATTTACTTAACGTAACATTTGTATTTGTGTCGAGGTAAAATGCCGAAGACAAAATTTTCGAAGTATGAAAGGCTGGAAGACTTAATTCAGGAGTTCGGAGCCAATTATAATTTACATTACATGTAAGTTGTGCAAAGTAGACATAAAAGTTACAAGAAAACAGCGCATTGAAAGACACTGCAATACAAAAGGGCATAGAAATATGATTGTACGTAACTCAAAACAAGCAGTACCATCAAACTCAGAGAGAGTACGATAAGAAATCCATGTTTTGCAGGGATCTATGTGCTATGATGGCCAATGCCAATATACCGCTTAATAAATTGAACAATAAACACTTTAGAGAATTTCTAGAAGAGTACACGAAGGAACATATTCCAAGTGAGCCAAACTCCGTCAGCACTTTGTACCTATACTTTATGAAGAAACAATGTTTGTCACGAAGGGAAGGCCCTGGCCAACTTCGGGCTGTTGCGCCGTTGCTCTGCTTTTATCTCAGGTTGGATGTACTCTACGAACAAGCAGTAAGAACATGTTTATCTGTCTCTTTCTCTGCTGCATCACCTGGTTTCCACCTACTATATAGACTATTTACCCGCAACTTGAGTCTTTTGGTAGCAGGAATACTAAGCTTAATTATTAGGGAACGGAATTTGGAGTAGTAAAAGCTAGTATTGGCATCTACACAGTCATTTGTTTACAACCCTTTATACCAAGTCCTCCCCTCCATGACATACTCGCAGATCTCTACACGTCAACAACAGGTGAACGGGGCAGTTGTCGCACAAGAACTTCAACATGCAGGTTTGCAGTTCAGCGTAGTAAAGTGCAGGTACAATGCCGAAAGTGAAACCAACTAACAATACAAAATTGAAAGACTATATTTGTAAAAGCTAAGATCGAGTATCAAAATTCAGGAAACAATTCCCTAAATTATCGCTTCCCCCATTTCCAGTTCTTAAGAGATGGGGGTCATGGTTAGAAGCTTGCAATAATTATTATTACGCACATCACCCCCAATCTGTGAAGAAAGTGGTCCAGTCTTTCGACTGCGATTCAAATATGCCAGGAACTGCTAAATGATAGAATAATCAAAAAAGAAATCATGGATATTAAGTCAAATTTTTTATATTTACCGGATACCATTATTCGATTAGTACAGTCAGGAGTAGAACTAGTTAAGCAAATAAATATTATGAGTACTATTGTAAATAAACTGAGTGTAGTAGAAGGTGAAGTAGGAAAACGTGTTGGTGAAAAAATGAACAGAGTTTTGATTAAAAAAGATAGGTACAGTATTCTCAGTCAGATTTCAGATGCACTAACAAACACGTGTCCCAATGACTTCATTCAACATGTGAATTTAATTGACGTATTTTGTTTCAAGTACTCTCCAATTGTCTTTGCAGATGTAGAGCGGAGTTTTTCCACGTTAAAAAATTTCCTTCCTTGCAAAAGAGCAAAGTTGTGTTTAGAAAATTTGAAAATGATATTTACAATTTATTATAACATGGCACAGCAGGAATAATTGTTTCATCACCAAAACATAGCATTAATTGAAAATGCCATTTCGTTTGGCTCTACATTTTGTTCAACATTTAATGATACTCTATTAGGCTATGTTGTAAATATTGTAGTATTATATTCTAAATACTGTAGTGCACGTTGTGTACATATTATCATATTTCATGATATTGTAAATAAAGGTTTTAATTTAGCACGCTCCTGACAGAAAAAAACACATATTCAGAGTCGAGTTCCATACACAAGACAACTATCAGCCATCAATATTTCCCCTGACACGCGAGGACGCAGAGATTGATATTTAATTATGTATATTTGTAATGTTGTTTATTGGTGTTTTGTGCGTTGCCAAGAAAAACACATGTAGTTGAAAGTGAAATACAGATTATGTATGTAGGCCACTATATGTCATTAAACTATTCCATATGTTTATTCTGAAATACGTTTACAGCACGTTGCGTGTAAGTTTGTATGAAGTGAACTGTACTCGTCCATGCTCTGTGACGCAGCTCGCTTGACAGTCACTGATCTACGAATATCTATACTACGTTTCACCATTCTTTATAATACTCCAAATCCCTTTCCCTATTAATTATAAACAATACTCATGTGCAATGCGATAAACGAAAGTTTGTCTTATTCAGACGAACAGAAAATTATTCCACCTATGTATGACTTTTGAATAATACATAATTAAAAAAAAAAGGAAAAAAATTATAAATATGCGTATAACAAGTAATATGACAAATTGAAAAGATAAGAAACATGTAAAACTCGCCTATATTGAGAAAATATGTCATGTTCACTACTTAGAGTTTCTGAGATAAAAAGTGTATTACATGAAACAGTCTTAAAATATACTTGCTTCCGAGCATATTTATCTAGAGGTGGATTTACGAGCAGCACCTCCATACTCGAACGTGGACAAGCTTTGTCAAGTCTCTAGTTTGCAGAATCAGTAAATCAATGGAAGAGGATTTACTAGGAGGGGAGGTTGGAGGCATGTCAGCTATTGTGGGAGGAAAACTTAATTATTATTGTGCATTAGACATCTATCAGATAAGGATTACGACAGACAGAGAACGCAGCGCCGACAGAGCTAATATTATACTTCGCAAAAGAATGGGATTGTCCGTAAGAGTACGACCGTGGATCTGATATATCTTTACTCAGTACAGTGAATATTTTATTTGCTATCTTATCTGTATAATGGTAAATGCAATTCAATGGCGTCCATTTTTGTCGTGCAACAATATGAAGGCGTCGTCTTCTTGTAACAAGAGAGGAGTTTGTTATTTGACTCAAACTTGTAGGTCCCAAATTCTGGAAGCTGGACCGACAGACAAGGGGCGTTCGTCACAGCATGTGATACAAACTTCCAGTTCTAGGCAACTTCCCTGCACAGTCCCTTCCTTCCCTTTGTCGTGCTCCAACTTCCACACTCAACCGCGTACCGTCCACGATTTACAACGAGTTTGTCCATGTACTACAACCATGCGTTGCAAGAGAACATTAATTGCTTAGTTTACAACTTGTATTCTCTGGCGGTACACAGGTAGTCTGTCCAAATGGAACGCATTTTAACACTTTTAAAATTAAATTTTCAACTTCATACAACCCCAGTCATAGCTCTAAAACATTTTTTAGAAAACAAAAATCTATGTCGCTTACAGCACTCGAATAACCCTAATCTAAAAATGATAAAAAAAAAGACCTACCGACAATACACAGTGAGAATTATTTCCCTTTTTCGGGGAAATTTGGCACTACACTTTTAGAAAAGAGAAAAAAATTGAAATGTTCAATATTTTACTTAAAATTCGGGAAAATTTAATAATTTTAAAGATAAAAATTGTTATATGCAAAGTTATAATTTATTTCCGATAAAACGAAACCAAGAATTTAAGTTTACAGTCTTCAACAATGTTTGAAATTGAACGGGTAACATCAGCTTCTTGTCTATGCGGATGACGTGAATATGTTAGGAGAAAATCCACAAACGATTAGGGGAAACGTGGAAATTCTAGTTGAAGCAAGTAAAGCGATAGGGTTGGAAGTAAATCCCGAAAAGACAAAGTATATGATTATGTCTCGTGACCAGAATATTGTACGAAATGGAACTATAAAAACTCGAGGTTTATCCTTCGAAGAGGTAGAAAAATTCAAATATCTTGGAGCAACAGTAACAAATATAAATAACACTTGGGAGGAAATTAAACGCAGAATAAATATGGGAAATGCGTGTTATTATTCGGTTGAGAAGCTTTTGTCATCTAGTCTTCTGTCAAAAAATCTGAAAGTTAGAATTTATAAAACAGTTATATCCGTAATAAAACTAGGAAAGATACACAGATTAAACTATATAAAGTTATGGCAATACCAACGGGCTTATATGCGAGTGAAACTTGGACGTTAAAAGAGAAAGATAGAAGTCGACTACAGGCAGCTGAAATGCGATTTCTTCGAAGTGTAGTAGGAGTAACTCGACTGGATCACATCAAGAATGAGGAAATAAGAAACAATCTAAAAGTTAACAGTCTGTTAGAAACTGTAGATGAGTATAAACAGAAATGGTGGGAACACGTACAACGGATGAGCCAAGATGGAACCCCGAAAATAATCGCTGACTATGTACCCACTGGAAAAAGAAGAATCGGCAGACCAGCAAAAAGATGGATCCAAGAAATAAAGGAGCCGCAACGGGCTTAAAGCCTACAGCTTGAAGCAGAAGAAGAAGAAGAAGTTATATTACCGGTTGTTCTGTATGGTTGTGAAACTTGGACTCTCACTTTGAGAGAGGAACAGAGATTAAGGGTGATTGAGAATAAGGTTCTTAGGAAAATATTTGGGGCTAAGAGGGATGAAGTTACAGGAGAATGGAGAAAGTTACACAACACAGAGCTGCACGCATTGTATACTTCACCTGACATAGTTAGGAACATAAAATCTAGACGTTTGAGATGGGCAGGGCATGTAGCACGTATAGGCGATTCCAGAAATGCATATAGAGTGTTAGTTGGGAGGCCGGAGGGAAAAAGACCTTTGGGGAGGCCGAGACGTAGGTGGGAAGATAATATTAAAATGGATTTGAGGGAGGTGGGATATTATGGTAGAGACTGGATTAATCTTGCTCAGGATAGGGACCAATGGCGGGCTTATTTGAGGGCGGCAAAGAACCTCCGGGTTCCTTAAAAGCCAGTAAGTAAGTAAGTCTTCAACAATGTATAGGCGTCCGCTGAGTTAGCTCTGTGGTAGCACGTCTACCTCCAGACTAGCCGGCCCAGGTTCGATTCCCGTAAATTTCTACCTCGGGAGTAGGAGAGATGGCGGTGCACAACTTCTAATCACTAAATTGTGCACCAATATGCCTGGGTTAAATCCCAAATCTCTCCGCAGTGCATATGAAGAGAGAGGAGATGTCACTGTTGATAGTGATTCGTCCGTCGGATGGGGACGTTAAACCCTTGGTGCTATTCGACAGGCGTAGGCTACCTGCCGGCACCGGGTTTTCCCTTCTCCTTTCCTCACTATCATCATCCTCACCTATTGCCTACACTACACTTACACATACTGTACACTCACCCTAGTATACGACATAACTGTTCACAGATACACATCATGCATAACGTGGCCCGCCAAAGTGGTGTGCAACTTGAAAATAGGTCACAGTCCTGCCATCTATCCGCAGTATGCGTCACCCGAATCACGCAAGTGAAGTGGGTAGGCATTAGACACACACACACACACACACACACACACTGTATAGGCTATTATTCGGCAGATTTCCAGGCACTTAACCTAACGTTTATCTCACCTATGATAAGTCCATCAGTTATGCTCTTTCACACTTGGACAACTGAATGCACTTCTTGAAACAGTCACGGGTCTACCAAGTTTGTTTTTAACTAATATTCGTTTAATTAAATATATTTACTCCTCTATTTGAAGGAACATCTGTACTTCTGTGCAAACATTCAGAATTTTTGGTCGCGTTATTTAAGCAATTGTGTCGAAAATCATTCAACCAGCTGCGTTGTCAACTCACTTTCTATTTGAGTATTGCCAACCATTACCTTAAACTCGTTTTCTTGGGGCCTGAGTATCAACAGTTGCCAACTAGTTCAAAGTTGGTAAGAACGAAATTAATGAAAATGTTTACTGTGGTGCAAGATTTTTGGATTTAGCACTATGCCATAGAAGTGGAGACATCCAACGTTCTGGGGCTAAGGATCGGCTCCATCATCATCCATCCGTTACTGGTCTTGGTTCTATTGATTCTTGTTCTCAGGCAATATTTACTTAAGAGAGATTCGAGAAAGGAAATTTGTAGTCATGGAAGTGATAAATGCTTTAGAAATAATTTAACATCACTGCATTAGATTTAACTGCAAGAACAAGCGCGGAAAGTTTTAGACACACAGTGGCAAGGTCTGTGGTTACGTAAGTTACGGTCACTCAACTTAAATTAGCTGAAGAACTTGTGTACTTAAAATTTTTCTCTTTATTTCGGCGTTGAAAAAAATACTTGAATATCTTAATGCGCTATTATATTAAAATCACTCTGAGTTCATTACTACCATACTCAATTTTGTGTAATGGTGGACAAGAAATGTACACTTCATAATCAGGCAGTGCTAGGCTTATAGGCTCAAACAGAAAAAAAAACCTTCATGCGCCAAGCCGAAGACTATGTTATTGAATTGTCAAGATTTTTCATACTAAATAAACACACGGTAATAAACGAAAAAAAAAAAAAAAGTTGTGTTAAGGTGAACAGTAGTGTAATATTTCGTTCACTTGACAAATTAACGCAAAATGATGTAACACATATCGATGCCAATAGCAGGAGGATGCTAGCTGAATCTACAACCAAGTCGTAACTGCTGTACAAGTGGCTTATTCTGAACTACACCTGAGATACCACAAACAACTTGAGTAGAAAACAAAAGGTTCAATATCTAGTGCTTCATTGCCTTTTCAGCATTAGAAAAATCTCATTCTATGTTCATATTTGGACGTTTCTGTACAATTATTTTGTTTTTTATGCCATTATTATTGTTCATATTTAGTAATGTCACAGTTCTTAGAAACTACATACCAATTAATTCCAGTCTTCTAAGATCTTCTAGTTCATGTGTCGCAATTACATAGCAGAAAATTACTTGAGTTATATATATTCGAAACTGTTTCTTCACTTACGACTAGTATTGATGTGGCATAGAATATCTAGATTTATGTATATTTTTATACTTGTCATTATTAATTCATTGTTACATCAGCTGCTTGTCTATGCAGATGACGTGAATATGTTAGGAGAAAATCCACAAACGATTAGGGAAAACAGGGGAATTTTAATGGAAGCAAGTAAAGAGATAAGTATGGAAGTAAATCCCGAAAAGACAAAGTATATGATTATGTCTCGTGATGAGAATATTGTACGAAATGGAAATATAAAAATTGGAAATTTATCTTTTGAAGAGGTGGAGAAGTTCAAATATCTGGTAGCAACAGTAACAAATATAAATGATACTCGGGAGGAAATTAAACACAGAATAAATATGAGAAATGCCCGCTTTTATTCGGTTGAGAAGCTTTTATCATCCAGTCTGCTGTCGAAAAATCTGAAAGTTAGAATTTATAAAACAGTTATATTACCGGTTGTTCTGTATGGTTGTGAAACTTGTACTCTCACTTTGAGAGAGGAACAGAGATTAAGGGTGTTTGAGAATAAGGTGCTTAGGAAAGTATTTGGGGCTAAGAGGGATGAAGTTACAGGAGAAAGGAGAAAATTACACAACACAGAACTGCACGCATTGTATTCTTCACCTGACATAATTAGGAAATTAAATCCAGACGTTTGAGATGGGCAGGGCATTTAGCACGTATGGGCGAATCCAGAAATGCATATAGAGTGTTAGTTAGGAGGCCGGAGGGAAAAAGACCTTTAGGGAGGCCGAGACGTAGATGGGAAGATAATATTAAAATGGATTTGAGGGAGGTGGAATATGATGATGGAGAATGGAGTAATCTTGCTCAGGATAGGGACCAATGGCGGGCTTATGTGAGGGCGGCAATGAACCTCCGGGTTCCTTAAAAGCCAGTAAGTAAGTAAGTAAGTAAGTAATAATTAATTAATAAGGAATTTTGTTAATAAAAATAAGGAAACAAAATATGATCCTTTTGTTTTGAGAAAAATAAGGTTATGTATAATTTAAACATGCCCTGAAAGAATAATGCACTATTAGTGAAATCCAAGAATACTTAGTGTGTAGACACAAAATCAAATTTTGACAATTTTATTGTCCACAGTAATGTCACTCCACATAGGGTAATGTTATTTTCGTTACAGCATGCCAATCTGTTACATGTACTGTACAATATGTTGTGCCCGTATTAAGTTCAGATGTTATTTATTTGCAGAGTTCAGTTTTTAGTCTTCAGAAAGTAAAACTTTGAACCTAATATATTCTCAGGAATTTTAAAAATAAGTCAATTATTGAAACTAAATGCAATCTACAATTTCTTTTAATAGTGGTCTCTTTTTTCACGCACTAGTTACCTATTCTTTGACCATCTTATCCTGCGCTTGCGTTTTCATTCATGTTTTTCGTTTTTCAAAATTAAATTTTGAAATCTGCAAGAAGTCAGTATCTATGTAACAGCAAAGTAGTCAATTTGGCATTAACATGAGTATGTGACATTAACGAGTGGTGTCCATGGTCATATCACAGAGAATATCCACTGAATTGTAAAACAGAGGTTGTTAGAAATGATATCCATCACTGAAGATGTAATCTGTGGTCAAATGCTCACTACTACATAAGCCACACTCACAACAGATAAATTATACTAGGCCTATACTACACTAGTCCAGTGTCGGAACTTTACTAAGTAAAGTTTTGAGAATATGAGTAGATTGGCATTGTTTATTCTACATCCTTGAGTGCAGTTTCATAGAAAGGACTTTGCCGCCGATATACCTTCTACTGCTTCCTACTAATTGGTTGTCATAAATAAATGTCTTCCTTACTATGATGGAAATCTTGTCTTAGCTTATTAGTAACAATCACAACCCTCGTTTAAAAAAATTGATAGGTCCCCTTTATATCCACGTGGAGGGAGAGTTGCCACATCTTTTCCGAATTCCAAGCATCCCCTCAGCACGAGGATATAATTGACTAAGGCAACTGCGTAGCATGGGAATGGGGGACGGGTCAGAAGTGTTTGTGCAGGAAGACGTAAATATGTTAAATAGATGTTCAAAGGAGCCACAGAACCGCAAACGAGGATAGTACATATACAATAATGTCAATAATAAATGTACTCATTAAAATATTAAAATGGATTAATACTACATAATGTGCTACAACTTTTCTCTCAAATTTAGAAATATCTATTTTGGTTCAATATGTTTTTTTTCTAGTATTTCCAGTTGTACCAAGTAGGCCTATGGAAACATAAGTAACCTCAAGGGTACCGGTGCTAAAGTTTCTCTTGATCCATGATGATGTTACAAATACCCAATGGCACTTTCAGAAATTATAATTATCTTACAACAAAAATATATAAACTTTAATCTGTATTATTTATTGTTTCAGATATTCTACTTCATAAACCTGAATATTGCTGAAATACGTTACAATGTTTAATATGTAATATCAAACACTAATCATCCACACACAGATATGGACAAGTCATGGTAATATCAGTGGAGGTATTATTATTATTATTAATATTATTATTATTATTATCATCATCATCATCATCATCTAACGTTAGTGCGACCTATCTAACATTAGTGCGACCGTATCTAACGTTAGTGCGATTGTATCTAACGTTAGTGCGACCGTTAATGGAATACGGAACTACGTGTTGGGATCCCTATAGAATGTATATCAGATAAATTTCTTAGAAATAATCCAGTATAGGGCAGCTAAATTTGTTAAAGGTAAACGAGAAGATGGAAACGATACGATAAAAGAACTTAAATGGGAAACTTTGGAAAACAGACGTAGGAAAACTAGAATAACATCATTGTATAGAGCACATCTAGGTCAGAAAGCATGTGTAGACATAACGGCTAGGTTAGAAAAGCCAGCGTACTGTGGTACGAACGATCATGATTTTAAAATCAAATGCAGGAAACAGAAAACGGATGAAGGTAAATTCTCATTTTTAAATAGAAGTACTGTATAAATGATTGGAATTACCTACCTGCAGCGGTCTTTGAGGGCTGTCCTTCCTTAAGAAGATTCAAGAATAACTTTAAAAGTTATGTATAAAGTGGAAATTAAAATTAAGGTGACATTTAACATTTAATTTTTTAAGGTGACGTATTTATTTAGCCTGACGAATTACTCTCTTGGTTTGAATTGTAAATTATTTAAAAATAGCGTGTAAGAGGGTCTTAGACTAGAAATGTTTAGCTTAAATGTAGTTCTGTTTATAAGCATGCATAAGGGTGTAATTATTTGTCTTATTTGAACTGTTGTATCAGTGAAGCGAGGTGAGTCAGTGAAGTTATGGTTTTAAAGTGCAGTGAATAGTTCCGATCAGTGATAATTTATAGCGTCAATCAAATGTGTCCTAAAGTGTCAGTGTAATGCGTCGTATTGCCACTACAGTGAGTGAGATGAGAGTAAAGTGAAAGACAATTGAAACTTATGTAGGTCCTATGCATATGTAGGTTGTATTGTAAAATTAGGTTATTTTATGTTTTATTATTAATTGTAATTATTGTGTTAAATTGTATTGTGTATTCTTATTGTATATAGTGTATATAATTGTATTGTGAATTGTTTATATTGTGTATACCACTACCACCGGGTGCTTGCCCACTTGCAGTGTAAATAAATACATACATCATCATCATCATCACATACACCAATTTTCTATCTAGATAGTGTGTCAAGAAAAATTACAACATAAAAATTAATGTATACTGACAAAAAACTTTAAGCTAGAAATAAATTAATCAAAAGTACATGAAAGCGCTACTAATTTGACAATGACATATTCACTCATTCATAGTTTTCTGACCAAGGACAGGTCTTTCACTGAAAACCTTGCATTCTCCAATCTCCCCTATTTTCCGCCTTCCTCTTATTCCCCTCATATGATCCATATATCTTAATGTCGTCTATCATCTGATATCTTCTTCGGCCCCGAACTTTCCTTCCGTTCACTGTTCCTTATAGTGCATCCTTCAGTAGGCAGTTTCTTCTTGACCAGTAACCCAGCCATTTTTTTTTCCTGATCAGTTTCAGTGTCATTCTTTCTTCGTCCACTCTTTCTAGCACAGATTCATTTCTTATTTTGTCTGTCCATTTCACACACTCCATTCTTCTCCATATCCACATTTCAAGTGCTTTTAGTAGTTTCTCACCACTTCGTCTTAAAGTCCATGTTTCTGGCTCATAAAATGCCACACTCCACACAAAGTATTTCACTAGTCTCTTTCTTGTTCTTTTTTCAGAGGTCCACAGAAGATACTCCTTTATTATTAAAAGCTTCCTTTGCCAGCACTATCCTCCTTTTGGCAGCTCATGTTACTTCTTATAGTACACCCACAAGTGTTTGGAGCTGTTCACTTGTTCTACTGCCTCACTTAGAATTCGCACGTTTACCTTCTTTTATTTTTTCCTATAACCATACTCTTCGTCTTGTTTGCATTTATCTTCACCCTATTCTATTCACAGTTGTCATTTATTTTCAGCAGCATATCCTCTGCTTTCTTCTTCTCTCCTGCTAACACCACCATATCATCAGCAACTTTATACCCTCCTGAATCTTGAGAGTATAGTATACTATACCATACTTCATATATGATTATGATATAAGATGTATGTGCAGAGACCCGAAGTGTAGTATAATACACCTGCATTTGTGCTCTAACTATAACCTTCAGCATTTTTTCAGTATTTTCTCATGTTAGTGATTTTTGTTTGAAATGTAAAATAATTATATTGAACTTTAAAAATAAGACAAATGTCTCAGGACTCAGGACGATATATCTTTATTTCAACAACAGCTTAATTCTTATTGCAGAAAATCCAATTGATTCATTTGATGTTCGTATTTTGGGTTTACAGAATACGTCAATCTCAATCTTTTCATCTATTAAAAAAATAGAACGGTGTGGGTTTCGTAGGAGGAGAAACGGCCAATAACCTTCTATTATTTGTTTTAAAATGTTATTCGTTTATATTCAACAAAGAGGCTTTTATTGAGATAGAAAAAAAAGGCAGAAGTAGGAAGGAGTTCTTCAAAGCAACCGATCATTCTGCGAAGAATCAACAAACATTTTTACGGGAAGAGCAAGTTTCAAGTCTCATAACGCGGAGATGAACGAAATTACGTCGCCACATAAAAGAGAACTGCTCGCCAGTTTCCAAACAAGTGAGAGAGCAGCAGAACTATTACGATTATTGAATTCAACGAAGTCTGGCAACAGACATTTATGCACATCGTACGCGGACACAGGAACTTTTCGTTTCTGAATTCAAAACTGTCATCGCTATTTTGTGACATAAGCCATCTAGATTCTCTGTAGACGTAGTAGCCTACTGTTGGAACGGTTCAGTATATAACTTATCATAGAATATGCCTATGACTTAAATAATCATGTAACTGCTTTGTAGAAAGTGAAAATAAATTGAAATAAAAAATTTTGTCAGAAATTGATCATTCCAGAAAATTCTTATTACTAGAGCATTCATTTTTAGCTTCTTACCTTTTAGTTGTGTGCACATGGAGTTCACGTCGTTGTTTGTTGACATCAGATCGAAGGGGTGGAGTACCCGCTGGTACACACTGGACACGTACACTCGCATTAATATAAAGGTGAACCACTTCTGTTAATCATTCTTGAGCGAAACACGTGAATTTCAACTGTTGCAATTTATAACTAGGCGCATGCGTAAAGTATCGAAATTAAAGCTTCTCCTGTGATCACTCAACAACAGTTTGTATTTAGAGAAACTTCTCTCACCATCACAAGACCTTACTGGAGCAAACAGGAAATAAGGAACGTTACTGTCTTTTACTCCCCCTTGTGCCAGTTTTTGCCACAATGCGCCGAATAACCAGGGATCTTATGTACAGCTCGACCAAGTTAAGTCTGCGAGCCGGGAGGGGAAGTTGGAAGCAGTTCTGTAGTGAAAGGAGGCGGTAACGAGAGGAGAAAGTTGCATGTGGGGGGAGGCTGGGAAGCAGCGTAACTGTTGCCTCCATCCGAAGACAAGGACAAAAAATTCGTGCGCTCCGTAGTGTATTTTAAACGATGTGCACACGTTGAAATCTGAGCGTCAAGTGACCTATGTGGCAACTGTGTTTTGCCTCTACATTCCATCCCGATATCCCCACTCGCAGACTTGACTTGGACAAGCTGTAGGACGCCAACAGTATTACCTTGTACATCTACAAAATTCACGTTTCTTTCAAGTTCTATTGAATTAAGGGCTTCTGACATTTTCAGATCGCGAGCTTCTAAACGTGTAATTGTTTTCGAGAACCCTCAAATTACCAAGACCTGCAACACTTAGGGAAAGATTCGCTGTGTATATTTTTCCAGGAAGTCCTTAAAATAACTATTTTCGAGCTTGTGAAATGGTATATTACATTTAACCATCATTTCACATAAATCTCTGTAAAATTCCGACTCCTTAACCTGATTGTCAGTAGAGATGGACGATTGTTCATTGCCTACCCTGGTGAACAAATTTACGTGGTAAATATGTTTCTTCGAATTACACTGTTGTTTCAACTATTTACTTTTACTTCCCCTTATTGACGTCTTACACAGAACACATACAGGGACATCATTTTATTTTTACTTCAATTTTTATTGTACCTGAGTTTTTTAATGTACTTCACTCCCACCCCTTCTACTAATGAAGTTCAACCGTTCTCCACACAGATCCAAGACCGCATATACAGTCATATTAGTCGTACGGTCATAGTAAACAGTACGGTCCAAAAATATGTTCGCATTTTCCAGTGCCGAAAGAGCCTTCAATATTGAATCATTTTCGCACAGGTACTGTCGTCCATTTTCCTACGTCGTATCCCGGTTTCCCCCACCAGCTTTTATTCGTCAGGTAGTGGCTGGGCTGTCTTAGCTCTTTTCTGAAAATGTTAGGAATTATTGGACGTCTACGTAATATTATTCAACTGTTTAAAATAACTTTAATAAAAGGGCCTCGTTAAGTAATTAACTATCACGTGATTTCCTCACTTTCTACGATCGTACGACATAACCACTTGGACGGACAGAAGATAGTATGTCTGAGTAATTTTATCTTTTCGGATATGGCAGAAATGAAGATTGAATTTACAGTACGTAAGGTACTCTTTTAAAGAGTAGGTACAGAATTATTTCAACATGAGTTACTAGTACGAAGGACAAAACTGGTAATTGGGATTAGGTACAATAGTCTATAGTGCGATAATATGCACATTAGAACTGAAGCTTGTATCGAAATGAACGGCCACCATTAAAAAAAATGTGTTTAAATATCCATATTATGATTATTTTTCAATTTAACTTCATTCTCTATATTGCACGCTAATGTGCTGTACACAGTGTAATATACACTGCATAATGAATACGTCTACATGGACAGCTCAGTTCCTGAGTAAAAACCGTTGCTTACGAGATTACACAAGCTGGCGCATAGCACGATCGAGAGTAGGTCTCTGTGAGTCATGACAATTTCTGCCGCTAGGTTCGCCTCGCTGCCCTAAGAAATGATGAATAGTACCATTACAAAGCATTGTGTATCGTGAAAATAGTTCGATTAATTGTGCATTACTGATTGAGTACGAATATTATAAATATGCCAAGCATATTACAGTGTTATTTGAAGTTTGTTCAGCTAAATTATATTCGAAAATTGGCAGTTATCCCTCACAATTCTAATTACTTTAAATCCAATATCTTCCACTACTTTTAGGGCTTCCATAGTCAATTTTGCCAACTCATCTCCGGTTAAATTGTGTGTAAAATAAAATGACACTGGTATTCTGTACTTCGTAGACAGACCCTTGAACAGAATGCACAGCAATTTATTGGCCAGCTTATTTTCAATCCCAATAGCATTTTTCTCAGTGTCTGTCATTCCTATCAACATATCCAAATTTCTGTCATACATCAATTTCGGTTTAATACTCATTTCGTCAATAATGAGAGATCCAACTTTTTCATTTTCATGCTCCAAGGACTTTTCCACTGCAATTAGCCGAGCCTTTATCAAAGAGGTGACACCTGTTTCCCCTTTTGAGTGACCAATATAAGTTTTTAATGTCTTTTGATAGGGTACGTGTAAAATACCCAAGTTTCTTAGTAATCTATAGCCGGTAGATGACCTGTTAGATAGCAATATGCAGATTTTCAGTGTGTTTTCATGAAATTTACACTTTTGTTTTCCGAAATCCTGAATTTGTTCAGTCAAAAAGCTTGCTTTCAAACTACCTTCTTTAGCAGCTTCTTTTATTTTGGTAAGTTGCTTTTCAATTCCTTGTTCTTCCTTCTCGTTTTGTTTCTGTAAACTCCAGAGCTTGCTTTTTAAATTACATATTGTCTGTCTTAGTTTTCCAATAAGCTGATTTTGTTTCCGAATTGTCCTAGTAATTTTTTTACGTTGTAATGTAATGGCTTTGGGAATTTTTTTACTTTCAATTGAGCACTGTGTGGCTATAGTTTTTTATGTGTTTCATAGTTTTCTTCAATTGAAACATTTGCTTCATTGAAAGCTGATGTACTATGTTCAACATTTGATTTATTTTTCTTAGCAGGATGGATATTATTCACCACTTCTGTTATCCTTCTTTTGTTGCGTCTACTTATGTTTGAAACATTTTGTTTATGTTTTGGAAAATCATCAAAGACGGATGGTACCACATTAGGAAGCAAACGTTTTAATTTTGTGCTAATGCTAAAATCAGCTTCTTTGAAATGTCTGCTGCAGACACGCGATTTCTTGTTTGGCCTCCAAAGAGTCCTTGGTATGTCTCCTTCGCGAGAAATGACTACACACCACTTCTTTCTTAGTCTTTCATATTGTGGAAAACAATGAAACGAAAAATCACATTCTTTATTCTGGTTCGATTTGCACAATGGCACACAGCAGTAAACCATTTCAATCACACAAATTACAGGCTAACTTCCTAATTTAATAAATGCTAATTCAAAATATATTTCCACGCACTAAAATACTACAGCGTTTACTATTACTATGCTCAATAGATTAATCAGTGGGCCTATAGAAATGTTTTCACCACTGCAAGAAAAAATCGCGCAATAATTATACTTCTCAATTATTGTGACGTTCGTATTTTTTTTAAAAAGAGAGGGAAAAGTTAGGCCTTCTTGCAAATGCTTAATTATGAATTCAAGGAAATTAAAGATAATGCAGTACCTTAATTAGTTGCAATATCTTATTTAATAACAATATTAATAATATTAGGTGAAAAGGGTAGGCTATAGTGCGTATATGTAAGATGTCAAGTTCATTATTTCCGGAAATGTTTGGTGTATGAACTGAAGTAAGAGCAGACAGTCCGTCAGTTTATATGTAATATGTTTTAATATCAAGAATGACAGACTTTTATTGCAATATAATTGAGGAGTAGAAGTTTGGAAATTACGTCTATTGTCCATAAAATATTGTACGAAGCATTTAATAAGCAATGGTGAGTCCTTTAAATGTCCCAAATGTCAATGTCATTTAAATGTTCTGCTATGAATATGTAGGGCAGAACAGCGCTCCGAGCGGCGGAATTGGCATTACGAGGGAACCACTTCAGACTCGTTTTTCAAGCGCTATGCGCCAGCTTGTGTAATCTCGTAAGCAACGGTAAAAACACTCATTGTTAATACTGTACTGCATTTTGATTAAACAAAAACCTAATGAAAACGATCAAACTCAAAAGCGCAATATTTCCTAGTTTACATAAATGGATGAACTACTTTCCTTCCCTCCTATACCTAGTAAAGTGATTTGTTTGTATATTACGCCAGTATCATCGAACTCCAGTCGGGGAAGAGGGTAGCAAACGGCGTTGATCTAGAAGTATAGTAAAGTTAATATTAAAAATGTTAGTAAAAGTAAAATGATGTCCCTGTACAACGAAAGATAATTGACACGGTACGTTCGCTGTGTAGGCTACTCTACGTGGACGGTCTGTCTTAACAACTTCGCAACTATTTCGTATGTGATCCGTATGTACGCAAGGCCAAGTGACGTCATCCATACTCCGTACAGCTAACTTAACATTCGCTGTCTGTCGTGTTATGGGGCTAAAAATGAATGCTCTACTTATTACTAATACAATCGTGCTAACGTTCACACATTGGATAGGAGATACAGTTATATAGTATCAAATTATATAAAAAATTGAGCACACTTACGGAAAAGTTTCTAAAGTCTACATTAATATTGTATTATTTAGAACAAAACAACAATCAATAATAAGAAAAATGTATATACTGTACTTTACAATGTGTAAACAAATAGATAATTTGACAATGTACTATCTCAAGCAATGACAAGATTTTATAAGAGTGATCCCACATGAAGAGTCCACTGCAAGAATGATGGATGTCACTTTCTTGTCGAAAATGAACCAAGACTGTCAATGCATAGCCTAAGACATATAGAATGTACATAGAGAGTTACATGGCATTAACACTGATAGTCATTGTCCAGTAATGATCGGAAAATCACAGTTAAGCTCTGAGCGCTAAACATTTCAAACTTTCAATTGCTTCTCCTGCAAAATGTATTCCAAATGACATCCATCATTCTTGCAGTGGACTTTTCATATACAAAATATATTTGCGAAAGTTAATTGTAAAAATTGCAATATCATCATATTTGATCTATTTTAAACTACTTTAATATAAAATAAAAAATATATTTTTAGACATTATGTAGCCTACCTATGTAGACAAGAAAGTATCGACTATAGAAGTATTGGATTGCCGAAGAGTTCATCTATTTAAATTAAGAATTACATACTTATACATGGAATTGATTTGCGAGTGTTAACCGATTTTTATAGGTTTTTCTGTGTACTTGTATAAGTTGCCATTTAGGCCTATTTTAAAATAGAATTAAGATATAAATTTTAATTACTCGTACTGAATGATTTATCAAGTTCAGTCAATATTTCATTATATATATATATGTTCCTTAATGTGCATGATAATGATTATTATTATTATTATTATTATTATTAATAATATTACTACCTCTTATTGTTTCAATGTATATTTCACTTCTGGTAGTGTCGAAGAGAAGGCCCTCATGACCTTAACTCTACCACAATAAATGAATAAATAAATAAATAAATAAATAAATAAATAAATAATCTATACTAATAATAAATCTGTAGCCGAATTTTTCTGGCAATTTTCGATTTTCCAAAAATAATTGGTCCTAACATATATAATTAACCACCCTGAAACCGAAAATCGCTTTTTTTTTAATGTTTGTTTGTATGTCTGTCTGTCTGTCTGTCTGTCTGTATGTTTGTTACCTTTTCACGCAATAATGGCTGAACGGATTTCGATGAAAATTGGAATATAAATTAAGTTCGTTGTAACTTAGATTTTAGGCTATATGGAATTCAAAATACATTACTTATAAGGGGGCCTGAATTAAATAAATCGAAATATCTCGCTTATTATTGATTTTTGTGAAAAATAGTACAAAACAAAAGTTTCTTTAAAAATCATTTCCGATACGTTCTATTCCTTGAAAAATTTTGATAGGACTGATATTTAATGAGATAACTGAGTTTTAAAATTAAAATAACTGCCATCTAAGGCCGTGTAATGAATTAAAAAACAAATGACTTCGTCTATAAGGGGCCTTGGACAGCAACAATCGAAAGCAATGAAAGATAGCCTACAGAGAATGTTTCTGTGTTTGTATGAAGTAATATCGGAAGCTAAATTAACCGATTTGTATAATTAATTATTATTTCGCCATTGGAAAGTGTAGTTTCTCTAGATGGATATAATGCTATTATTACAGTAACTTCTGATATGATATAATATAATATAATATAATATAATATAATATAATATAATATAATATAATATAATATAATATAATATAATATAATATAATATAATATAATATAATATAATATAATATAATATAATATAATATAATATAATATAATATAATATGTAATATTATATTATATAATTTAAGTTATTTGAAGGGTTCAGAACAATAGTGGACCAAGCGCCATTTACTGAATATGTAGAAAACAAGGGTTAAAATTAAGTTATTACCATAATTCAATGGAAACCTATAACAGGTAAAATAAAATATACATATTAAATCTAAATGATGTCAATCTTCATTAAACTATGGTTGCATGTAATAAAAATTAAGAAACATGTTAAAGGAATTGTCATTGCATCAAATGAGTGTCTCTGGACCAAAATGATCACATTTTAATTATTTGGATGCAATTTAAATTAAGTAACATATTAAACGATTTATCCTTCTATAAAACACGAATGTTCCCTGGATCAAATGTCCTATTTTAATTATGTAATTACTTCATATTTATTTCTAACGGGTGTAGCGGAGCGCACGGGTACGGCTAGTAAATAAATAAATAAATACATTTTATATCACAGACAAGTTATATTCATAATTAAATTAATGTCAATATATTACAAAATAAACTTGAAGATGACTAGTGTTAGTCGAAAACGTTTGTCTAAATAAATATAAAAACAATCTATGACTATTGTTTACGCCATACATGTTCTATGATAAGTTACAGACTGAACCATTCCAGCGATACTATCAGTGTAACTAAGTAACTTACCGAAAAATACAATCATTCGTTAAAGAAGACAGACATCGACTGATATGGGTTGATAAGGAAAAGTTGTTCACTGCTACAAATTTGTCAGAAACTCACCCGAACATCCGGTATAGTTAGTAATTTTCAGATTATGAATTATATTTGAACTAGTGGCTTGTGCAGCAAATGCTGCAAACTAAGTCCATTAGACGTTCAAATAAACATTTTTCAGATTTATTTTCAATGAAGAATATCAGAAATTCTGAAAGTTATTTGCTTCCATAATAATGAAACATACTCCCTCTGAATGGCTTTTTTTATGCCGAATACTTTTTCTTGAACCTATACACCTTCAGTTTTTTACTTTGAACGCGAAAACGCAAGTAACAATGTCAGGACGATCAGTCGGTTTTTCATGTGGGAGTAAAGCAGTAGCTATTTCAGATCATTGCGGATTGTAGGTGAAAGTTAAAAAAAAAATGTCAGGTTTGCTATGCTTTCAAACAATAGACATAGCATCTTGGTATAGCTGCTGCAAGTTTCGTAGATTACCTTGAAATGTAGAGGGTAAAATCATTTTATCCTGCTAACAGATCTTGCTGAAATGATCGGGAGACTATAAAATCTTGTAGGCCTCATATTTTATCAGTAAGTAATACCTTTTGGTCTTTCCTTAGGAACTCTAATTTTGCGCTCTCTTGAGCCAATACTGAAGACAATCACGCATATAAATCGACACCACACCGCCATTAAATATATGAAAAAGAACCAACCCCCACTTGATTAATAACTACAAAAATATTTCATTTCTAATAACAATAGGCCTATTATTATCTTACGTAAGTTTTATAGTTTTCAATAACATATACTATATAGCCGCCATTCAGTAAATTATATAAATCAAGATCTAATTTAAGATATTTTCTACATTTACTTATATAACCCCAAAACGTTTCACTTTCATATCATCAATATAGCATTAATATATAATTAATGAAAAATAGTCACAGGCCACAGCATGGCATTAACTATAATAATATTTAATTTCTAATGGTAGTAATGTCATCAAACCACCTCAAGTTTTGTAGTTTTTAATATCCAATACACAGCTGTACCCAGAAAATTACACACCGCAGAATCAGACCTGTAAATTAATTTTAGTAAGTCTTGAAATTTTTAATAACCAATTTAATTTGAGCTCTAAATATGTCAGCATTCTTGCAGATCATGGCCTTCGTGTAATATTGTTTACTGTAGTGTGTGTTTTGTTTTATTCTGAGATGCAATTAGTTAGTGACGACAGATAGATTTTAGAAAATAGGAAAATTATGTTGAAAAATTGACATTTCACTCAAAACTACTATTTTTCTGAAATACTTTTGGTTCCAAGCTTCAGAATGAGGGGACATTTATTAAAATCCGTTCAGCTGTTTTCCCGTAATTCCCATTACCAGTTCAAATTATATATATATATATATATATACATACACTAGTAGCTTGTGCAGCAAATACTGCAAACTGAGTCCCTAAGAAGTTCAAATAAATATTGTTCAGATTTATTTTCAATGAAGAATACCAGACATTTTGAAAGTTATTTGCATCTATAATAGTGAAACATACTCCCTCTGAATGTGTTTTTTTATGCCAAATACTTTTCCCTGAACTTATTCGTCTTCAGTTCTTGAGTTTCAATGCGAAATCGCAAGTAACAATGACAAGACGATCAGCGAGTTTTTCATGTGGGAGTAATGCAGTAGCTGTTTCATGTCATTGCGGATTGTAGGTGAAAGTTAAGAAAATGTAAGGTTTGTCATGCTTTGAACAAAAGACTTAGCATCTTGGTACAGCTGCTGCATGTTCGTGAACTACCCTGAAATGTAGAGGGCAGAATCACTTTTTCTCACTAAGAGATCTTACTGATGTGATCAAGAGAAAACAAAATCTTGTAGGCCTCTTATTTTATCAGTAAGTAATACCTTTTGGTCTTTTCTTAGGAACTGTAATTTTTTCGCTTCCTCCAGACAATACTGATCTACCAAATACTGCTGGATTAATTTGTGTAACAGTGAATGTTATCCTGTATATTTTCTGTAATAAAGGCTGTAGTGAAGAATCTATTGCTGAGATGCGGAAAAGGAGGCGAATGATATGGCAGTGTTGTAGAATCTTATATGCGCCCTAAATAAAATTGTCCATCGTAAATCGTTAGCAGTTTCAGTGTTTCATTCGTTGTTGGTTGCGGGAAATAAACTTACTCATCACGGTAGCAAGAAGTGAAATGACCTGCTATATTCTCTACAAAAAACTATGCTTGGCAGTGATCACCAGGGAACGGATTTATATGGACTAAAAATATATGAAATATGTAAATATATATGTAGTTATTTTTACCAAAATATGGAATTAAATATGGATTTTTACCAAAATATGGAATTAAATATGGACTTAAAATTATGAAAAAATGACTATGTACGTTAAATATTGGTACATTTTAATCAAACTAAACAAAAAATATAATGGACGTACCTTATCTTCCAATGTAGTTTCAACAAAACACAATTTTTATTGTCTGTTACCATAACAATAGGTTACAAACATTTCTTTCAAGTGCTGAAAAGTGAATCTTCTTCTATTGTCTCTGAGGATAGATTTATACTGACTAAAAGAGCGTTCGACGTCACAAGAAGTAACTGGTACATAATTCAATTTCACAATGTCTGCTGGGGATAAGTCCAAGTTAATCTTCACTGTTGATTCACCACTCATCACAGCAACAACCTTTTGTAGTTCTTCATATCCAGGGTTTTTTGAAAGTACAGTGTCCACCTTAGCTCTTACTGCATCTGCAACTTTACCTCTACCACGATTCAGTTGTTCCACAGTACTATTTATAATTTCAAAACTTTCAGATAGTGAAAGGTGCCTATTTTGGAGACTTTTGAGCGTTTTTATGATGCATGAAAATGTATGCTGAATGTGAGCTAAGTCATTCTTCACACTTATGTCACAGGTAACTGTTTTCGCAGTATCAATTGAGACTGCATCTTCAGAGTCCAATGCAAGGAGAACATTGTTAATAGAGTCTATATGTTCGGCATAATATTCAACTGCTTCTAGCCATGTACCCCATCTAGTTAAAATTGGCTTTGGTGGCAATGGAATTTCAGGGTACATTTCTTTCAACACGTTAACTCTACTGGGAGCTTTGAGAAATACTTTTTTCACTGATGAAATCAACAAATCTACTTTAGGGAAATTGTCTCTGACCACTTCTGCCACACGATGAAATGCATGCGCCACACAAGTAAAATGAGTCAATTTAGGATATACAACAGATAATGCTTGTCCAGCTTTGACCATATAAGGGGCAGCATCGCTAATAAAGAATAACACATTATCGTACATAATACCCTTTGGCCACAGGATACCCATAGCTTCGTTGAACAGTTTAACTATAGTTTTGTTATTGCACTTTTCTAGAACATCACAATGTAAAAGAATTCGTTCAGAATATTGTTCACTTAACAAACCGATAACTACATTACCAACAAGTCTACCTTCTTTGTCGGGAGTCTCATCAATGGAAACCCAAATTGAACTATCTTTAATTTCATCTCTTATCTTCTGTATTGTCTCATCGTAGATGGATGGAGCATACGTCTTCCTAAGTGTTGACTCATCCGGGATTGTATGTTGAGTATATTTTTCAAGGAATTCCCTGAAGACCTTATTCTTTAGTTTGTAGAGAGGAATATCAGCAGAGATGAGAGAACGGCACAGGTCGATGTTAAACTCAGATCTTACATTCGATGTTGTTGGTTGTGTTAAAAACAATTGTCTCTGCTTGGAATTTAGTTGTTTGTTGGCCTGATGTTTACTAGTTGTAATGTGTTGTTGCACCAGGAACTTTTGTGTAGATGATACTGCACACTGACACAAATTACAAAATAATATTTTATTGTCAGTTGATAAACCATCTTCTTTAAATTCTGAAATGTAACTTGTTAGTTTTGATTTTAAATTGACTGAATGACGTACTTTTGGCATATTTACCGTCTTTATAGTATGATTTACAAAACTGAACCTATGTGTACTCTGACTGGCATTTAACTGTTGAGCTGCACAACTGAAGTCTGTTAAAAATTTTAAATTAAATTAATACAGTTTTGTAACTTACTTTCCCATTGTTGATAGGACTACTAATTTTCAAATAACTCTGATGTTAAAGGGATTACTGAACATGTGTTTAAATCTCTATTGTTGAAATGTATTTTTAAAAGTTAATGGAATTTTGTTTTGTTTTATTGTTAAACCTAATATAATATGGACTGTTTTATATGAAATATGGAAAATATATGGAAATTAACGAAAATATGTACTAAACTCTAAAATATGGAAAAATATGGAAAATAAAAGTAGGATTTTTCAACCCTACACATTGTGAAACATAAAGATAATGCAAAATATAAATTATATTAGCTTTATAAGTAAATATGTATTTACATATAAATCCTTTCCCTGGTGATCACAAATAATCTAATCGATTAAACCAAAGAAATGTGAAATTAATTTTGATGTAGTTTAAAGACGCAGCTAAAATAGGAAGCATGACTCAATTACTACCAAGAAAAATTACAGAATCAGACATATATATATATATAAATATATATATCACACCGGCACTAAATATATGAAAAAGACCCACACCACTTGATTAATAACTATAAAAGTATTTCATTTTTGTTACCTTACGTAAGTTTTATAGTTTTCACAAACATATAGGCCTATATAGCCGTTACTTAGTAGGCCTAAATTATAGAAATGAAGATCTAATATATAAAATATTCTTACTCTCCGTCTACTTACATAAAACTCCAAAAGGTTTCACTTTCATATCATCAGTATAGCATTATGTGTCGCATTAACTATAATAATATTTCATTTTTAATGGTAATAATGGCATCAAACATTCCAAGTAGTTCTTAATATCCAATACTCACCTGTACTTGGAAAACTACAGTCCAGAGAATCAGACCTGTAAATTATTTTTTATATGTTATCGAAAAATTGCACAAATGAAGAACGACATAGTATTAGCATTATGATGTGAAAGAATCTCAGCCATCTGAACTATGTCAGCAATCCTGTAGGTCATGGCCTTCGTGTAATAGCCTATTGTTTATTGTAGTGTGTGTTTTGTTTTATTCTGTAATGCAATTAATTAGTTCTCAAAACTGACGAAAGACTGATTTTGTAAAATAGGAAAATGATGTAGGAAAATTGACATTTCACTGAAAGCTACTATTTTTCTGAAAAACTTTGGGTTCCAAGCTTCAAAATGAGGGGTCATTTATTAAAATCAGTTCAGCCGTTTTCCCGTAATTTCCATTACCAGTTCAAATTAGGCTATATAGTATATAGATAGATAGATTAGTGATTGCTTAGTTGTCTTCAGTCATTGAATGAGATATTGAAGTTGGTAGCAGCAGCAGCAGCAGCAGCAGCAGCAGCAGCAGCAGCAGCAGCAGCAGTAGTAGTAGTAGTAGTAGTAGTAGTAGTAGTAGTAGTAGTAGTAGTAGTAATAATAATAATAATAATAGTAATAATAATAATAATAATAATAATAATTATTATTATTATTATTATTATTATTATTATTATTATTATAATCTATACTAATAGTAAATCTGTAGCCAAAAATTTTCTGGTAATTTTCGATTTTCCAAAAATAATTGGTGCTAACATGTATAATTAACAATCCTGAAACCGAAAATCGCTGTTTTGAAATTTTTGTTTTTATGTCTGTCTGTCTGCCTGTCTGGATGTTTGTTACCTTTTCACGCGATAATGGCTGAACGGATTTCGATGAAAACTGGAATATAAATTAAGTTCGTTGTAACTTAGATTTTAGGCTATATGGCATTCAAAATACGTTATTTAAAAGGGGGGTTATAAGGGGGCCTGAATTAAATAAATCGAAGTATCTGGCTTATTATTGACTTTTGTGAAAAATGTTACATAACAACAGTTTCTTTAAAAATTATTTCCGATAAGTTTTATTCTTTGAAAAATGTTTGATAGGACTGATATTTAATGAGATAAATGAGTTTAAAATTAAAATAACTGCCATCTAAAGCGGTGTAATGAAATAAAAACAAACGACTTCGTCTATAAGGGGTCTTGGACAACAACAATTGAAATCTATGAAATATAGCCTACCGGAAATGTTTCTGTGTTTGTATGAAGTAATATCGGAAGCTAAATTAACCAATTTATATAATTAATTATTACTTCACCATTGGAAAGTGTAGTTTCTCTAGATGGACATAATGCTATAATGTTATTACATTAACTTCGGAGTGAATTGAAGACAGGTAAGATTGAAATAGCTTCTTATCCACAAACAACTTGATAGGCTATTCTGT
Source organism: Periplaneta americana (assembly GCF_040183065.1). Classification (NCBI taxonomy): domain Eukaryota; kingdom Metazoa; phylum Arthropoda; class Insecta; order Blattodea; family Blattidae; genus Periplaneta; species Periplaneta americana. The sequence goes on from NC_091124.1 coordinate 166,961,618, forward strand.
GTATTCGTTTCCTGTATTTCTTAAAATAATGTTTATTTCAGAGAATTAACGAACCACAAGAGTGTATTGATTTAGTATGCAGTAATAATATGTTAGCTTAGCATTCCATTATTTTATAATCCAAATTTTAACTATGCTCAATTGAATCGTGTTAAAATATGTACAATGCATATGCAAAAAATTTGGGTAATGAACCAGGCAGATTAAGTTGCGCTGTTGTAAAATAAAATTTGTTCCTCCTGAGATTCAAGAGCCCCCATAACAAATTAAAAACTTACTTATCGGTGTACATCCGTTATCAACACATTTTTTATATAATATAATATAATATAATATAATATAATATAATATAATATAATATAATATAATATAATATAATATAATATATAATATAATTTAAGTTATTTAAGTTATTTGAAGGGTTCAGAACCATAGTGGCCCAAGCGTCATTTACTGAAAACGTAGAAAACAAGGGTTAAAATTAAGTTATTATCATAATTCAATGGAAACATATAGCAAGTAAAATAAAGTAGGCCTATACACATTAAATCTAAATGATATGTCAGTCTTCATTAAAGTATGGATGCATGTAATAAAAATTAAGAAACATGTTAAAGGAATTGTCATTGCACCAAATGAGTGGTCTCTGGACCAAAATGATCGCATTTTAATTATTTAAATACAATTTAAATTAAGTAACATATTAAACGATTTATTCTTCTATCAAACACGTATGTTTCCTGGATCAAATGTCCTATTTTAATTATGTAATTACTTTATATTTATTTCTAACGGGTGCAGCGGAGCGCACGGGTACGGCTAATATATATATAGATATAGATTATTGATTGCTTAGTTAATGTCTTCAGTCATTGAATGAGATATTGAAGTTGGTAGTAGTAGTAGTAGTAGTAGTAGTAGTAGTAGTAGTAGTAGTAGTAGTAATAATAATAATAATAATAATAATAATAATAATAATAATAATAATAATAATAGTGGAAAATATATTTGAAAAGAAACCGAAACTGTATTGCTAACAATACATATTGTGCTTCGAAACGAATTAAATGTGAGGTCAATGCCTCCAGACATTAGTCCGCTGAAAATGAGAAATGATAATAAATAATATTATCAAATAATTCATTCATATTGTCGCTTTGCGCCCCGTGATCGATACGGCGAAGGGCCCGCGTGAGCTTCTCGAGCGCTGTCGTGCTGTGGGCAGATCGATCTGGCGGCCGCAGCGAGCCGTCCGCGCGCGTTCGTTTAGCCAGTCGGTGTGCGGTCCGCGACGAGTAACGTCACGTTCTGCGAGACAGTCTCAAACGACAGTTTGTGTGCCACTCTGCAGTGACGCGCGTCTCGCGAGACAGTGCTCGTGCGAGTGTCGGTAAGAAAAACAGTTTAAAGAGTAATTTACCGCCCATTTGAATGTGCTATACAAAAACTAGCCCGAACATGAGAAATTGAACCTTTTCTTTTTGTTATACGATTTTCCCGTATGTTAAAATCTTCCATCGTCATTTGATTTGAGAACAATTGCGTCTTAAAAAAAACAGAACTATTGTTCTCTTCTTGGCGCAAGATCCTTTTCAATTATCAAGGTTGGCGGCAACAAATACATTTCATTTCCTCTGAAGGTGAGGGTAAATTTTAAATTATGTGATTAATTATTATGTAACATTTTACTTCTATAATAAACATGTAATGAGTTTTATGTGTATCGTAAACAATTATGTACTATTTTCTGAAACTCAAGCCTAACTGGTATCCATTATTGATATTAAACAGCGCCATATTCTATTCTTGTGCTATGATTGTTCCATCTACCAATTATTTATTGTGGTCAAATTTATTAATTATAGAGTCAGATTAATTACAAATTATCGCTTGTAACGTTCAAGTTACAATATTTTAAAGTGATAACATCAAACTGTAACTAATCATTGGAAGAAGCGTTCTCCACCATGTTTTTGCTGCTTTTTAGATAATTAAGACAATGTTCTTAATCGTTAAATTAGTAATATTTCGGTCATACTCACCTTTAAAAGAACATCGAGTTTCAAATTTTGATTCCAAGTAGGAGTAGTACTTCTCATTTGGACACTGCAAGCATCCAAGATAAAAGAGAAGCCCGAATATACAAATATTTAAAAATAAAAGAAAGTGACATCAAAGGGTCGATTTATTTTAAGATGGAGTAAGCAATCCATAGAAAACATTTTCCTAATGCGGGAGAATAAAAACATTACAATTAAAGAGAGAACTTTCGTCTCCAATATATATAATTACAGGTTTAGAATTTCGATCTTATCTATTGAGGATGGATATTGAAATAAAATATCCTCATGGGGATCGCTGCAGTGGTCTGAAACAAGAAGCAATGTTGAAAAAATTTGAAAATGAACGAAAAATAAAAAAAAATCTTCCAGGCTAGAGTAATCTACAGAAAATACAAGTATCTTATTGATGTATAAGGTTAGGTTGGACAATACATCTTACGTCACATTAGAATCTCTAACTACAGGATAAATTATAGAAGGAATAGGATACTACTATATTTCTGCGTACATCGGTCTTCACTTCTATTGTCTTCAGGAACTATCAATTTCAGCAAGTAAAACAGAATGCACCAGTCTTCGTATGCAAAAAGCAAATGTTTATGCATGATATATGCTTTCCCCCACACCCAATATGATGATAGTTCCAACAATACACAAGTCTGTCAACATGACATACATGGGACAGGGTAATGTTTCGCTAAATTTAGCAGCGTTCGCTTGACTTCATGAATAGAGACAGAACTGAACATCGATGTTATTCTGAGATTAAACAGTTCCTCTTAAATCTGTCACCATCGTCCAGCCATCCAACTCAACAAAAGCCCTGGGGTAATTTTCTATATTTAATTTCTGAAAGAAAAAACTCAGCTGATTATCGTATAGAGGATATATTTTTTTTTATTTTATTCCAGGTTCACTAGAAATAAAATTCTGAGATAATAAATAATGTTCAATTGTTGTCATGAACTAGTTTTTCAATTTAAAAAGTAATTTAAACTAATCTAAACCTTTAAAAATAAATCTCCATCTATAAAATAAAAATATATTTCCAAATTGTATAATGCTTTAGCTAAATTACACCCAGAACTTCTAACATGTAACCCACTAAAATATAACAAGAAAATTAGAAACGTGTTAATGTCTTCAATTTGATTAAATAAATTTATAGCCTATGTGTATGAATTAATCAGCCTATATTATATTTGTATTCTGTAATTTTGGAATTTATATATTTTTTTTTTTATAAATTGTCCTACTTTATTCACGTACGATATTATTCTTCTCTATGTTAATATTGTATTATATAACTTCATTGCCGCTGTTATTTTAATTTTTATTTCCTATTTTATTTTCTATATTCCTCTTATATTAATATAGGCCTATTATATTATATAATTTCACTGTAGCTGTAATTTTAATTTTAGTTCCTATTTTATTTTATTTTGTATATTCTCTTATAAGTCTATTAATAATATATCTGAACCGCGACCGAACACGAGCGCTGCTCATTCGGTCCTCAAATTTTGTTAATATTACTGTATCTCCTTTTTTATATTGATTGCATTATTTTATTTCTATTTCTATAGTTGTAATTATATTCTGTATTGTGTATATTTAAATTTATATAAATAAACAAATAAAATAAAATAAAATGTAAATATTCCACATTAAATTTGCAATGGAATTTCAGTGGTTGAAGAGCATTAAGGGACCAGCCATTATCTCAAATTTTCTGCAATCAGGAAGTCTGATAATAGAGTCTAATGTTACATTTCAGAGAATTGTTAACTATTTCAAATGGATTCTTTAGTGACAGATGAAGATGATTCATAACTTACATTTTAAAATATCCCATTCATAGAAATGATTACTGAAATTTTCAATTTTATCAATAAGCAAACTCTGTTATTTAAGTTGTCATTAGTAGGCAGTATATTTTCATCAGTTATAATGGCGCTTCTGTTCCGAAGATTCCAAAATACTCTTGGCTTGTTATTTTGAGACAGTTATACCTCATCCTAGTATGATATCATGAATCTACAGGTATTTTGCAACACTTTGATTGAATGCTATGGAGTATTACTTCATCGAAATAAGTTTAATTTCAAAATTTATTATATTATTATTATTATTATTATTATTATCATTGTTGTTGTTTTAGCAGTAGCATTACCAATACAAGCCATCGGGTACTCTACAAACAAAATAGTGTGATGCTGAATTGTTCGTAATTAAAATAATATACTTTATGTTTATATTAATAAAAATCACAGGCCATTCCAAATTTTAAAGATATTAAAGTCTTCTGAACATCTTCAGTGTTTACTGGTTTAGTTTTTCCGACGTTGAGCACGCCATGAAAATGAAGCGTTTGTATTTCGTTAGGTTGACAGAGTAATTCGATAGTGTTCGAGTAAATGCGGTTCAGTCATTTTTGTTTAAATTGACCCAGGTGAATACACAAGTTAAATTCTATAAGTGGGTGTGAAAAAAACAAAATAATTCTAGCATTTGATGTGTTTTATTTGTGTAGAAAATTATTTGTAATAAGAGACTTATCTCCATTTACCGAAAAGCATCTCAAAAAGTCGACCACAGAAATGCATGATACAAAAAAAAAAATGTATGGCACTGAAGAAGTAGAGAAAAGCTAAGAATAACAAAGACAGAAGTTGCAAATGGCAGATCGAAGGAAACGGGGTTAATAATATATTAATAAGCAAATGTCCTTGGCACAGTCGAGTCGTTTCCATTTTATTGATTGGGTAATCAACTGCTGATGTTCCTCGGCGTTCAATAGCAGACCATGCGGAAAGCCGGAAGTGATCAGAAAATAAAATATGCGATCATTTTATGATACTACAATGAAATGGCCATAGACGAAATTCAGGCAGCCTCAATACATATCATTAGCCTCACTTTCTAGGAGGCAATATTCTTAATACAGCAGATGCATGTGATTAAATACTTTGTACTTGCTAGTGCTGATTATAGATAAAGAATTTAGATATAAAACCCGTGTTCGAACCAAAATATAAAAATTAAGATCTATAAGGACAGGAGAATGAAATATTTATTTCATATTTTTATCCATTTTGAATCTTGCGTACACTACTTTTAACACTTGAATATAATTAATTAATTAACTAGTGGACTTACACGTGTTAATTAACACGAGTAAGTCCGCTAGTTAATCAATTAATCATATTTTTAATGTTTTACAGGAACTATATAGCATGGCCGTGTTAAGTAGTCATATTAAGATATACTGAATTAGAATTTATATTAAGAAAGTTATCTCTATTCTACTAAATGTGATAAATCTCTGATAAAATTTGAATCGGCAGTTTGAAATCAGTTTCTTCAAACAGAAAATCTGACAGCTTGACAACCTTAGATAACAACCGGATCACAGAGCAATGGTCAGGTTCAGACGAAGATTTAAAATTTTATTATGTAACGAGCATAAGAAATGTTAAGAATGTAACGAAACTCAAATTTCTTTCACAAATTTTGAGTGATTCATTCTTTCTCAAATTGCTGTTAGGCCTAATTTATTACCAAAACAACTAACATGTGGTTCTCTGTTTAGATACAAGAGGGCTCTCGATGTACCTTTTCCGATAGTTTCTGGAAATTCAAAGCTATTTATATTTCCATTTTCAGCAACTGTACTTTAATTACATGAATGCTTATACATAAAATTACATTAAAACTTATTTCATATCCTAATAATTATATTAAAACTTTTTTTTCCACAAGATTTTTTCTCAATGAAACTTCGTCAAGTAGAGAGCAATGTAGGGGTGATGATTTCACGAAACTAGGCATAATATTAATAGAAATTATTAGGATGATAAACGTAAAAAAAAACTTTAATTGCGAAATATTTAGTATCTTAAAACCAAGAGAAAATTATAACATTATCTATTACAAGCTACAATAACAAAATAAATCATGGACGACAATAACTTTTTACAAATAAATATCTATAAAGAAGTGACATTATTTTGTATGCATGTAATATAATGTAATAAAATTAAAATTTCATTAGTTTGTGTGTAAAGAACTTCAAAACATTTCGTAAAATACCAAAAACTATGTAATGCTATTTGCTAAACTCATATCAGAAAAATAAAGCACCTGGCTGATATCTAGAGCAAGTTGAAACTCAAATTCTAATTTATTTAAAAAAATCACTTGGAACAAACACGGATTTCTTAAAGAAGACATCTGCAGTTGAATAAGGGTTTAATTTTGTGCACAGATTAAACAAATGTTTTTTTTATTAATTAAACGGGGTTTTCCGTGTCGTAGCTACGTGGTTAAGGCAGCGTTTCTCAAACTTTTTTAAAGTGGGGACCACTTTTTAAGTCAGAACAATTCCGCGGACCATCTTACTCTTGTTCCCTTCATTTTTATAGTATATTTTAATACCAGTATAGTCTACTTATATTTTAAAATAGAATTCATTAATTATAATACTTTCGTAATTATATTTTTGTGGCCAATCGCAAACAACAAATTCTGTGCATTGTTGATTCATCGCTTGTCTGTTAGCAGTTAGTTGTTTGAAATCCTTCTTATGTGGTACACGCTAGTAGTTTGCCCATGTCTCTGTTAAATAGTGCCCATTATAAATAATGGAAAACCGATTTTGATCCGGATCTTTGAAAAGAAAGGAACATGATGATACGCTTCATTTAGGCAGTGCTAATAGTTCAGAAGCTGTTTGTGAAGAAATATATTATTTATAGTGTCATTAAAGAAATAGGCCTATCTAGTCCTACTATTAGCTATTCAAAGAAAAAATACTTTTGTAAATATGACAAGTTATTTGGAACTTGGATTTACTTGGTGTGGCAATGAGAGCGAACCAAAACCTCGGTGCGTTGTTACGAAGTGCTTTCAAACGAGTGTATGAAACCCGCGAAATTGAAACGGCACTTAGAGACGAAACACGTAAGTGTAAAAACCTGTCGGATTTTAAAATAGACGGAGTCTAAAATTTCTTATATCGTCATATGGAAAAACAAATAAAAAATTAATGCAAAAACATACCCGATTTTCAACAAGTAAAGATGCAATTTGGCACGTTCTATTATTGGTGTACGACGTACAGTACGTGCCCATTTCAATGTGCAGACTGGGTGTCGGGAAAACTATTAAGAAAGTGATCAATACATGAAAAGGTTCGGTACTTTGGTCCTTTGTTATGAATTCGTGTGGTCCCTGGCTGGGTTACAGGCTCGGCGCCAGATATACAGGGAAAAGATGGCGAGAAACGCCATGTTCATAGTGCTTTAAATCCTTCTTTTGTTATCGACAGTAGAGTGGGAAGTGGGTAGACGAGTAGGTTAGAAACTTCATAAAATATTAGTAGGCCTATTGGGAGAAAAAGTGAAAGACAATTGCCATGTGTCATGTCCAAACTTTGAGACTTTTAGCTGTCATGTCATACGCAATTCGTTTGAATTTTATTTTTTCTTCTGTCTTTTTTGAAGGACCACAAGGACAGAACTCGAGGACCACAGGTGGTCCGCGGACCATAGTTTGAGAAACGCTGGTCTAAGGTGTCGTGCCTTGAACTAGAGTCACAAAATAAATCGTGTTCCGTTACTTATGGGGAGAGACATTTTCTCATGAAATTTCGACAGTGTATTGGACGGGTGCCCATCCAGCACCATGATAAATTTTGGAGCTACGATAGGCAGAGAAATACCGTTACGCGAATCGGCTATTATGATTGGGGAAACGTCGTGCTGACCACACGTTACTTTAGTATTTGTTGAATGGTCCTTCACTTCTGGTGAGGCATTTGGACATGAGTCAACAGTGAAGGATCTGATGGTGTATTCAACTGAAAGAAGGAATATGTACATATGCGTTTAGTGATAATGAAAGTGCAAAGTAAATAAGGTAGATAAAGGTGCCTTCCATCCTATTACGAGTAATTTGTATATTGGTAAGGCGTAAGACAAAGGTAGGATGTTTTAAATAAGTGACAAATGACAATATGAGGAAGAAACCCCTCACAAAGGAATATGTAAATCAATTATAATTGTACAGCAGGCGTGGCGAAAATGCCATCGTGCGCCGAGCCACTGTGTAACCTGCAACATGCATAGCACCTATGGAGGGAGGCGGACACCCGAAGGGGAAGTGAAGCAACTGTCTGACTTATTAACGGATTTTCATTTTCCTTACGTCAAGCACTTAAATATAATTTTATACAGTACACGGCTACAAACTAATGTTTAGTACGTGTAACGAAGAAAGAAATGAACAATATCATAACCTAAAATTAACTGTCTTCAGAATGTCTCTGCGACAAAGTTTCAAAATCAGGAATTATGTCACTTACTGCCAGTCGTAGTAGATCACGAAGGTATTTGTCTGTCAGTCGTGATCTAAATTTGGTTTTTACTATTTTGATTGTTGAAAATAATTTTTCACAAACGTAAGTTGTAGCGAACAAAGCTTCAACAGAGCAAGCGAAGAACGAAACTTCGGATATTTATTTTTTGGCAAAGATTTGAAAGTTCAACATTTGTCAAGTCCTTACATCTAGCTTTCATTTGACATCACATAGTAAATCAGTGAGATCAAATTGAAGAGCTAACCGCATTATTCGTACATCTGCTGAAAAAGGGTCGACGTACAGAGATGATGATGATGATGATGATGATGATGATAACAACAACAATAACACTTAACCTTTTAATGTTTCATCAGTAACATGTAGTATAATGCCGTTTTATGCTATTCAACCGTTTTCCGCGTAATACTTGTGAACAAATCATACATTTAATATTCTCATCATATTGACAGCAAAAAAATGCGTCCTCCCATCCTACTTCGAACTTTCGTACATGGTTTCGAGTGAGACATATGCCACTCGCAGGTCAGAGACAAATGCACATGGAACGGAGTTTGACTCCAGTGAGTGAGAAGGTTGGGGTTTGCGAAGGTTAGAAGCAAGCGAAATACACTGCTATCACTGCGAGCCACAATGTCTCGCGAGTCACGTTCTCGCCACGGCTGTATTCAAGTAACCAGGAAATGTAAATCTGTTACAAAATACAGCAGCCTGCTGTATCTTAACAACTTTTAAAGCTATCCATTTGGAATTTTTAAGACGGATTAGGAAAACTCTCATGATTATCCGCTATACATTTTTATATTCTAGTGAAGATACAAAAATTTTAGTGGAGATTGAAAAATCCTTGTGAAAAAAATCTAAAAACATTGATAAATATATATGACAATTTTTCTCATGAACTAGTAGAAGGATTGGAATGAATTTTTCTTTCTACACAGACTACAGATATAATTTAATTCTAGTAACTGGAATAATTTTCCTCAGCAGTTATTTTTGGATATAAAATTAGCATTGGAAAGAGCGTAGTTCAAAATATAATACTGAAGAAAATTGACTTTCGGAGATAACAAATTCCACGTAAAACAAAATAAAAATAAGGCGATCAAACTTATACTACGTTTGAGCTGACTTTGATATCCATGTTGAAACTACAGCAGGAGACACATACACCGGCTATGTAGATCAATATCGCCTCATTTTAAAATTTACAAAGTGGTTTTATTTATTTTTAATGGTTTGGGTTGTGGGATGAGTTTGATTTTCTGTATATTCTAGTTGATACCATGAAATAATTACAAAAATTGAAATAATGTTACATATATTTTGGTGCATCATAGAGTACAGAACATTAATTACTACCTAGTTATTTATAGCGACAAATATCAAATAAAAATATTTTAATATATGGCATAACATATTTAAAACTAATTTTTAACAGAAGAATATAATTTCCAATATGAACCACTAAATCTTGTTGAGTACATGTAATCAAGTGAATTTTACATCTCGACTACATCTACTTCGTGACAATGCAAACAGAACAGGATCTTTGTCATTTGTGGTAGGTTTCGGAAAAATAGCTAGTAATATGGGAAAAGTGTATAGTAGATCCTATGCCTTGAAATGTTACACCATCCAGCCACCCATGGGGAGTACGGTTATAGCAAAAACCTTTACTGCAACAAAACTTTTCACCATGGCACACTCCGTGAGCCGTTTTCTTTTCATCTATTGTATATGTGTAGGGACTTGTATGAAATATATGCCGGAAGTAGTGTACCATCAGCTGAACTACAAACTATTATTACTGTAGCACTTTTGGAATAGTTTGAAATCTCTGCATATTTAGTTCCCCGGCGATATATTCCTTTGAACTTTCCTGGATCGTCTGAAACATTCATGAACACTTTTCTGCTGGTACATCTCTGAGTGTCATTTCTAAATTCTGAAAAAATTCTACTATATTTTCTTAGAATAAGTTTAAGGGAAACTCCCAATCGGCGCATTTTGAAGCAGCAATTGAGCCGTTCAGAGCAAAAGTGGTGTACGTCAAAATTGGGTAATGAGGTTTAAAGTAAAAATTCTGTAAAATACAGCGCAAAGTAGCAGTTAATATGACCTTCTTGCTATCCACTGACTACTGATAGTTTAAATAAATTGAATATTAATTGCTACTTTGCGCTGTATGTTACAGAATGTTTACTTTAACCCTCATTAGCCATTTTTGACTTACACCACTTCTGCTCTGAACGGCTCAATTATTACTGTTGTCTCTTCAGCAGGAGACAACACACATTGACCTCCAGTTTTCTTACCATGTTTTTCCTGAAACTTATTTCTTGTATCGTACGGTATTTTATAATACCACCGTGTCGTGTTTATGGACATTGTGCTGTCTTGTACTTTCTCAATGGCTTGATTCAATTCATGATTGGTATCATTTCTGTGTGGTCTACCTCCAACTTTATTGATATATACGTACTATCAGAAAATAATAAAATAAAAATTGAAGAGTACAAGAGAAAAAACGAACAGTCACAATTCTCATAAGGGTTACGACATCATTTAATTCAGTATATTACTGCAAAATGTATGTGTTTTTCTTATCAAAACAGACAAAGGAAAATTATCACTACGTATACATCATGCTTTCCCACATTTTCATTATGAACAACAATAAATCTTGCAGTAATATACTGAATTAGAAGATGACATCACCCTTAAGAAAATTGTGACTCTGTTCGTTTTTTCTCTGTACCCTTCTTTATTTAAATAAAATGATAGGGAGGAGCGACTTTTATCTCTATCAATGTCGCCATATTGTGGCGATCAATCTGAACCCACAGCATATTTGAAATTATTCCGACTAAATTCAAAATGCTACAAATTTCATTTCTTGGCCAGTAACTGTAGAAGAGATGACATTTCATCCATTATAAAAGACCATGCATTTTGTTCAGTACCGGTACTTACATTTCGGCGTTCAAAGTTTTGAGCAGTAATTTTTAAGCCACAAATCCGGAACCCATTATATCCCACCGTTTGATATATCAAACACGATGCAGCTTATGATGTTTGATTGTTGTACATTTGCATTTCTGTTATTATTGTGATTGTTGGTACACCAATTGGCTTATAAATCATCAACCTCTATATTGGTAACAATGGAAAACTTAAATATTATAATTTGGCAGTCGTTGCGAGTGTTGAAATTCCAGTACCAGTCTGCTTGGAAGATGGATAACACGTAAGTTGGATTTTTATTTTATGAATAGTTGGTTTTGAATGCTCGATTTTAATTAATTATTTTAACGTGTTGGCAAATGTGTACCCTTTCAGTACTATTATAGTTTTTCATAATAATTTGAATAATATGGACTGGAGGACTACGTAAACTTTGATGTTTGATATATCAAACGCTGGGCATTTATGTGAACTTTTATCCATCAAACAGGAAAGATACAGAACGATTGATAAAATGGCTAGATGAGGTGTTAGATGCAGATGAACCTGAAATATGTGCAAGTATACATGCTGCTGACGAAATAGAGGTAGTACTTAACCCTCCTGCTGATGGCGGCGACAGTGATCGGAATGATATTTTTCGTAAATTTGTTACTTAGATCACTGTGGATCTAACGGCCTCAATTAGCCTATGCTACTGTGCATGTTTTCTTAATTTATTTAGGAAATATGAAAACATACAATATTATTCCACATTTTGCCAAGATACTTAATGTACGATATATATATATATATATATATATATATATATATATATATATATATATATATATATACAGGCTGGAAGGTAAGGTAGTACATTAATTGTAGGATGTGATTCCTTAAAATATAACGAATAAAAAAGTCGAATACCATTTTGCTCATTTTTTTAAGAAATAATACTTTTATGCCGACATTTCGAACGCGAATTTTACGAATACTGTTTAAAATACGGTTTAATTTCTTGTATAACAACGAAGAGAACGTTTGTTATGTTCACGTTGCAGCAGTATTTTAATTAGAAAATTCACAGATTTAGAATTAATAGATTGAAGAAACAATGAAAACATTGATTGTCGAGTCACGTACAGAAGGTCTAAAAATCTGGCATCGCTGTCGAGACGGCAGACAGTTTGCCTAGTACTCGCAACAGATCAGCTGTTGTGATGTTTACATTGCATTAGTGTGCAGTTGGACGTACAGTGATACAGTTTAGTTTATTTCAAAACTACGAGATGCCAGAGTTCACAAATCGTGAGTACTTAGACATGATCCAGGCCGCGGAAGAAATTCAGAACAGTGAAGAACTACTGGTCAGAGTTCGTCATAATTGGACTAGAAGATGTGAAAGCTGCACACACGCTGATGGTGGACATTTTGAACAATGCCTGTAAGATGTGAGTGGAATGTGGTTTATACTGTATTTATCACTCTTTATTTCATTATTAACACCCAGAATTAGTGATTCGTAAAACAACGAACTGTAATGTTAATTACATCTTGTTCACAAAGTTACATCAGTTTTATTTTTTCATTAATTGTAACTGAAACTTCAATCCTAAGTGTTTTCACTAATTTGGACATAATTTCCTGATTTTCACGTTATTTCTTGTTTTTGCTGTACGTGTTTCTTGCTTACATTAAAATTATTACGCCATACTTAGTACTGAATTGCTAGTGTATTGCATTGTAAGTTGATAATTCTGTATTCATTGTTGAACTGCGCTCGAACGCGAGCTATTTTGTTCATTCTGGTTATTAATTTACATTTTCTGGCATTAAATTACACAAACTAAGCAAATAACAGTTACGCCCCTATACGGAGTTCACGTAGGTCAGTTTTGCAAGGTACAGGTGAAAGGTACTTGAACTTAACCCACCCCCTTCAAGTCGCTAACCGCATGGGATGTGGGGTACTACTTAAGCGGCGTTGAGACATCTTGCAATTGCCGTCAGCGCTTTCGAAACACTTGTAATTATCTCACTATCCGTAAGTGCTATAATTTGTTTTATTTGACAAAACTTACTCTAAATAATGAGATCTATGGCTCCTGTCAATGTATTACCTTAACTTTCACCCTGTATATTAGACAAGTAAAATAGGATATTCCTTAGGGCTCGTGCGATATTCTAAGTTTACTAATCTGGCAACTCCAGCAATGCGAATCTGCATTAGAGAGTAAGGTAGCTGAAGCCAATAAATTAAATGTGTAATACTTATAATGAGAGTGCTGTTACTTGAGCATGTCTCTTTTCGAACGGTGCCGTACAACACGAAACCTGTTTTCAGGCGTACACCAGTTATTATAAAAAAGAAATATTTTAATTTGCACCCAAATAAAAAAGGTGAGCATTCATTTTATGAATTGCCATTTACAGGTACATGCAAGTAATTTGCGGGTGTAATGTAAAGACAAAAAATGAGACAAATGATCTGTACAGCTTTTTCTGAAAATCCTTAATTTCCTAGTTATGATGTTAAGCTAAACAACACGAGTACATGTAAATACTTTGTGGGTGTAATATAGATGTACCGGGACATAATTTTATTTTTACTAACATTTTTAATATTAACCTGACTATACCTTTGGAGCAACGCCGTTTCCTACCTCCTTCCACGACTGGAGTTCGATGATACTGGCGTAATATACAAACAGATCACTTTACTAGGTATAGGAGGGAAGAAAAGTAGTTCATCCATTTACGTAAACTAGGAAATATCGCGATTTTGAGTTTGATCATTTGCATTAGGTTTTTGTTTAATTAAAATACAGTACAGTATTAACAACATGTGTTTTTCCTCACGAACTGAGCTATTCATTCGGACGTATTCATTATGCAGTGTATATTATACTGTCTATAACACATTAGCGTACGATATAGAGAATGAAGTTAAATTGAAAAATAATCATAATATGGATAATTAAACACATTTTTTAAAATGGTGGCCTTTCATTTCGATACAGCCTTCAGTTCTAATGTGCATATTATCGCACTATAGACTACTGTACCTAATCCCAATTATCAGTTTCGTCCTTCGTACTAGTAACTCATGTTGAAATAATTCTGTACCTACTCTATAAAAGAGTACTTTACGTACTGTAAATTCAATCTTCACTTCTGCCCGATTCGAAAAGATAAAATTACTCAGACATACTACAGTATCTACTGTCCGTGCAAGTGGTTATGTCGTAGGGTCGTAGAAAGGGAGGAAATGATGTGACAGTTAATTACTTAACTATGCCCTTTTATTTAAGTTATTTTAAACAGATGTATAATATTACGTAGACGTCTAATTGCTAACAGAAATTAATGTTCTCAGAAAAGAGCTAAGACAGCCCAGCCACTAGCTGGCGAATAAAAGCTGGTGGGGGAAACCGGGATACGACGTAGGCAAATGGACGACAGTACCTGTACGAAAATTATTCAATATTGAAAGCTCTTTCGTCACTGGAAAACGCGAACATATTTTTGGAACGTACTGTTTACTATGTCCGTAAGGCTACTATGACTGTATGTGTGGTCTTGGATCTGTGTGCAGGACGGTTGAACTTCATTAGTAGAAGGGGCGGGAGAGAAGTACATTCTAAAACTCAGGTACAATAAAAATTGAAGTAAAAATAAAATGATGTCCCTGTAGAAATAAAATTAAAACATCCTTTGACACTTTTTCAGATATTGTTTTATTTCCAAGTTAATGCAACAAAGTGGGGATAACAAATGCAAAAAAAAAAAGACTAAATCATTTCTCCCAGAATTACAGTCGTCTAGTTTCAAGTGCATTAGCTGCTGTTGCACCGTACATGAGGTGCATATCTGCGTACTCACTGCATGAATAAGTCACGGCACTATAACTCCAGTCTACTAACTACAGTACATAATTAAAATTTAAGAGACGTGGTGACGGCAGGAACTACAATAGTGATGCATGTTAGGTTACCTTCGACACGAGCACAACGTAAACGTAAACAAAGCCGTTAGAGTTCTGAACTAACTGTAGTGAGGTGTAGCAATAACAAACATCTGCTATGTTTGAGGACATGACATGACGTAAGGCTTGCACTGCCCTCGTGTTGTATAACATTGCACCATAACCCAGAAATTAACGATTTTCAGAAAAAAAAGTTGTATAGACGATTTAAGTCATATATTAACGTCAACATTAAGGCCACAAAGTATTTACATGTAGCCTATATATGAAACATCCTGTAAAATTCCAAACTCAAAATATATGATATAATTTGTAAATTGTATTGCTACTGTTCAGTAGATTCTATATGCAATCAATTTACGCAAATTTAATAAAATAGCTGTATATGGGTTATAATAATAATAATAATAATAATAATAATAATAATAATAATCATCGTCCATTTTAGGTAATAGTTTAATTCCGTTAAATGTAATAAAGGTAATCTTAGATTACTTTATTTATCCTATCACGATAACCCTTTATTCAGGCACTTTATTTTTGTTACTTTAAGAGAATATTTTCTTTGTGCAGGTATTAGGCCTAGTGGCCTGTTACGGTCTCCGTCCATCTTTTCAGGGGGGTCCCAAAGATCGTCTTCCATGTAGTATATGCCGGAGAATTTGTCTTGGGAGTCTGAAACGGTCCATCCTATTGACATGGTTAAGCCATTTTTGTCTGTAGTGGTTGAGATGTTCATAAATAGGTGTAATTTTCAATTTTTTTGTAATTAGTTCATTTCTTTTATGGTCAAGCAAGCTGTAGCCGGCAGTCCTCCTTAGAAATCTCATTTCCGCAGTTGTTAGGCGTTGAACATCTGAGTTTCGGACAGTCCAGGCCTCACTACCATACATGACGACAGGACTTGCTAGAACTTTATATGCTCTTAACCTGGTATGTATTTGGATTTTCGTGGTTGTGAAAACCTGGTTTATGGTTAATAATAATAATAATAATAATAATAATAATAATAATAATAATAATAATAATAATAATAATATATTATTATTATTATTACTTTCATACTTATGAAAATCAGCCATTTAGAGTGACAAAGATATTAAAATTCATTAGAATTTGGTTTTGTTCTATCCATGCGTAAGAAATAGGTTTATGACAAGGGATTCTGATCCTATAACAATGAGGAGCGTTTAACTAAAGACAGTGTCTATACCTCTCTGGGTAAAGGGGCCTTTAAGACTTTCATCAAATTCTCAAACAGAATTATTGGAAATATGTTTGCATATAATTTACTCAGGAAGATATAGGCCTGGGGACATGAGCAGATCATTAAAATTTTGTCTTCATGTGTGTCGAGTGTGTTGAGGGTGAATATTTTCTCATATATTTTACGCGTACTGTTTGTACTGTAGTTTACTTTCTTGAACTGGCAATTAAAAGACACAAATAAAAAGGCAACTTCAGTTTTCTGAATTAAATATAAGAGGCACTCCTTTTTATACTCAGAATGAAGATACGTGGTTTATTTTATAAACTATAAGGTTTAAACAGACATGAGTAATTAATTTTAAAAAAATGTACAAAAAACAGCAACACATATAATATATTGTAATCAATTACGAAACTCAGCATTTAATTGACATAAACATTAAAATATGTTACTGGTTCAGAATGAAGCTGTCTAGGGAACATCCTCCCTTCTTGATGCTTCGCTTTAAAAATTCACTCACATGTAACAAATTTATCTCTACTCGCAACTGTAATCCCTTACAATACATGGGCAACAGATCATTCCAACTTTGACAAATTTGGAACTAAAGTATAAATATTACGTATAACAATTACAATAATTCCCTGCTGTACACAGGCGGGCATGCAAACAGACGGCCCAATACACTTCATACTGCAACGTCTATATTCGACCGACACAAATAGAAAAAATGAAAGGATCCTATGGAACGGAACTTAGACTTCGGTTGCCATGGAAGTGCTTACGTCATACCCGACAAATTGTTAATGTGAACGAGTTCATTCTTATACACAAGGGGAGCCCGCATACATACAAGCCATACTTGGAAAAGTTCGTTATAATCCATGAGGGGGTTTTCATTATATTGTGTGTATATATAAATATATACATATATGTTATTCAGTTGTGCATTGATATGGACGCGAAACAGAGGCGTGTACAATACATGCATAACTACACAGAGACATCATTTTATTTTTACTAACATTTTTAATATTAACCTGGCTATACCTTTAGAGAAACGGGAACACCGTTTGCTACCCCTTCCACGACTCATGTTCGATGATACTGGAGTAAAACACAAACAAATCATTTTACTAGGTATAGGAGGGTAGAAAAGTAGTTCATCCATTTACGTAAACTAGGAAATATCGCGATTTTGAGATCGATAATTTTCGTTAGGTTTTTGTTTAACCAAAATACAGTACTGTATTAAGAATAAGTGTTTTTACTCACGAACATAGTTATCCATGCGAACGTATTCATTATGCAGTGTATATTATACTGTCTACAGCACATTAGTGTACAATATAGAGAATGAAGTTAAATTGAAAAATAATCATAATATGGCTATTTAAATACATTTTTGAAAATGGTGGCCGTTCATTTCGATACAGGCTTCAGTTCTTTTGTGCATATTATCGCACTATAGACTATTGCATCTATTTCCAATTACTAGTTTCGTTCTTCGTACTAGTAACTCATGTGAAATAATTCTGTACCTACTCTATAAAAGAGTACCTTACGTACTGTAAATTCAATCTTCACTTCTGCCCTACCTGCACAGATAAAATTACTCAGACATGCTATCTATTGTCCGTCCACGTGGTTATGCCGCAGGATCGTAGAAAGGGGGGAAATCACGTGACAGTTAATTACTTAACGAGGCCCTTTTATTTAAGTTATTTCAAACAGTTGTATAACATTACGTAAACGTCCAATTCCTAACAGAAGTTAATGTTTTCAGAAAAGAGCTAAGACAGCCAAGCTCTTACAGAGAGGCGAGCAGAAGCTGGTGGGGGAAACCGCGATGTGACGTAGGCAAACGGACAGTACCTGTGCGAAAATATGATTCAATATTGAAAGGTCTTTCGTCACTGGAAAACGCGAACATATTTCTGAACGTACTATACTCGCTAACTCAGTAGTGTTTACATGCGGCCTTGGTTCTGTATGGAGGAAGTTGGAACTTCATTAGTAGAAGGGGTGGGAGTGAAGTACATTCAAAAACTCTGGTACAATAAAAATTGAAGTAAAAATAAAATGATGTCCCTGTAGAAAGTTAATATGTTTGACTTTACACATATACAGGTGACTATATGTGTTACGGTAAAAGTAAAAAATCCAGGATTCATTCATTCACAGTGTTCTGCCCAAGGGCAGGTTTTTCACTGCAAACCCAGCATTCTCCAGTCTTTTCTACTTTCTGCCTTCCTCTTTATCTCCTCATTTTGTATAATGTATTATGGTAAACCTATTACAACTTTCATAGGAAAGGTTTTTATTAATTCCTACTCTCTCAATGAGAAAACGTACGAGAAGGCAATGCCATTAATATCGAAAAATGTTACAAGACGAAAATGTAAACAAGAGAATTACTGTTAACATGTTATTGAAAGATTGGACAATTCCATTCATTTTTTATAAAACAAATGTTCAAACTCTCTGCAGTTCTGAGCAGTGCACACCCATACTAGAAGAGTACTGTCAGTGACTCCTAACACTTCGGCGTGTCAAGTGACTGGAAGGTCTCTCAAATTCGCTGTTTCATGTCATCTCTTGTTGTGGAACGTCAGTTACGGGGTTTCTAAAAAAACCAATTCAATTGCAAAAAGAAAAGCCCTGAATTAAGTCATAAGAATAAAGAGACTAGATATTCGACGCAGATATAGAAACACCAGAAAAGAAGTCCACCTTCACCTACTAGATGTGGTAATAATACAATTTCATTACATTGCTTCTTGCAATATAAAATTATATTCGAACTTAAAACACTAAATATCTCTTAACTCAACACCCATTGCAGTTTACAACAGTCATAGTCTTCAGTATTATTGTCTCTTTGATGTAGCCTAAATGTAATATATATTTTATGGTAGATTCGATATACATAAAAGCATGAACATTTAAGCTCATTCTCGAGAGGTTTACAACCTACGCAATGAAAGCTATCCTCTATACTTGAATATTGCGACAGCAGGGCAATACTTCCAGACAATTTAATGGTTCTGCAGTTGCATCTTGTCTGAACGTAGCGAAATATGTGTGAATATTTAATAGATGTTCAAGTACCTTTGCAAACTATAAACTTGTACGCTATATTGGGTTCAGGAATCGTTATTTAGAAAGCGAGAGAACATCAACTTTCGTAGCCGGAAGCCAATCAAATGCATTTTTTTTTTGTTAACAGACGAATTTGGACAAATTTTCTCGAAGTACTACTGCTTCCCCTTCCATTGTTCCTTTTACTTTCTCATTTTACATGATTTCACACTTTTATTACGAGATATACTTTTCCGTCACACGTGATACAAAAAAAAGTGGTGTTTGCGAAGACAACGATTTCTCTCAAATTATTAGTCCATATTCAGTATGTATGTATGTATGTATGTATGTATGTATGTATGTATGTATGTATGTATGTATGTATGTATGTATGTATGTATGTATGTATGTATGTATGTATGTATGTATGTATGTATGTATGTATTCACACTGCAGTGGGTATATACCCAGTGGCAGTGGTAACTAATTACACTCAATAATGACAATAGTAAACTTATTAATTAAAAATAGAATTAATAATAATACTAATAATTAATACTAACAATAATTAATAATAATAATAATAATAATAATAATAATAATAATAATAATAACAGGGAATATACTAAATTAAATGAAACGATCACTTAAAATAACATTTGAAATAAATCTAATTTGTATCTTAAAACTAAGATCGAACTAAAACCCACGAATATGATATGTTCATATCTGCACAAGTACCTTTCAAATTACACTCATTTCGCTGTCAACTCACTCACTGCAATGGAACTACGACACATTTCACTGATTCTATCCTGATTTCACTAACACTTCAAAAACATTTCACTGTTCAAATACTATGCACTGCCACTATAAACTATAAAGCTTCAATGACAGGAACACGTTTCACTTACACAGCACACTTCACTGACACGACATACTTCTTCACTGATACAACACACTTCACTGACACAACATAATTCTTCACTGATACAACACTTCAATAACAACACATCATTTACACCCTTTAAATACTGTGTATAATTACCGTCTATTAGTAAGGTCCTTAAGCCTATTTTTAAATACATTTTTGGTTGTTGGTAAAGTCTTTAGTAAGTCTGCAGGTAAAGCATTCCAGTCCCTGATAGTACGATTGAGAAAAGAAAACTTTCCAGTGTCCGTCCTCTGCCTTCTTTCCCTCAATTTATATGAGTGGTCGTTCCTTGAAGAGTAATTTGGCGGCATAGTGGGAGCTCTTAAGTTCGACAGAAATCTAGTTCGACTGCTTACGTAGGAGAATTAGACACGTCCCTATACGGGCACTAAGAAATGGGTTTGCCATTTGAATGGAAATTGGTCGTGTGTCTTGTAGTGATACTTTTGTTAAAGGAAAACAGAATATTTTATTGATTAGGACATCCATATTGATCACTGATTTTAAATTAATGAACTTTCTTTTTCTATATGAGAATTGTGCCGTTTGTGAGACGGAACTGTCGAAACCCACTGTGGTACTAGAAGCGCATACACAAGTCTCGGGGCGGGCAGGAAATGCAAGTATTCGCTGATGGATAACCAATAAGCATTTGTATTCATTTCACCTGCCACACCCACTACCCTTATTGGACAGAACTTTCAATTTTGTTCTGTCGAACTTATGAGAGTCCACTGTATATACAATACTATAATTAATACTATCATGATGCTAGTGTCGGGATGTGATTTGACAACCTGTGATTTTGTCACTGTGATGAGTTTATCGCTGGTTCAGACGGTAACTATAGTTCGAAAGTCACAGCTACGAGAAATCGCCATTTCCGACCAATATGTGATGGTGATGGAGACTGATGTATGCATGGTATGTATATATGACAGCTTCAGACAACTGCAAGTCAGAAGATTCATACCAACAACATAACTGGCATCTAATTAATTATTGTTCCATTTAAACGATTAAAGCCAGCAACTCATTGATATTATAAATCGCGAATCACTCGGTATATTATTTCGCCGAATTATTCGTAAACAGTCTTGGGCGAATATTAGCACCCACACTTCGATAACAGTGCTCAAAGCGCGTTTGTTATATTCGGCGCTCTAATCATTGTTGTTGATTATATTTATGGCACTGGTATATCAATTTACAGAAGAGCGATAACCATAAACATCTGTCGTCTCATAATGAGAAACATTCACAATCGCCAAGAATCACCCAACACACAAACCACACTGTGACAAAATCGCTATCATCTGTCACAGCGATTTTTCAGGAGCTCTGATAGCAAAATGCTGTTATACCCCACCTTTAAACGATGCAAATCAAATAAAACTCCAAACTATGCCTATGCAATCAATAGGAAGAAACACAGAACGGAAGAATTTTAATGTTGTACACTTGTACAGGTTATTTAAAGGATTGGAATATGGAGCTAAGTTTAGATCTCTTCTATGAGTTATTTAACAATGCTATATCAACTACGATATAATCTAACTTTGGAAGAATTGATGAAAGTAAGACAAGATCGAGAATTCGCTAAGGGATTACCTCGACTTCATCTTACAGCTGTTGAAAATCTGTTTAAAAACCAACCAGGTAATCAGCTCAAGCGGGACTCGAACAGCCTTCAAGCACGAGTGCAGGTCCCACATGACGTCGGTTGCAGCACCGGCAATAGTAGCAGCAGATGATGATTATTATTGAAACTGGATACAGTAATATAAAGTGACGATTCACTCAAAATTAATTTTAGCGATTATCTTTTTGAAAAATTATCTTATATAAAATAAAGTGATAGATGGAAAGGGTTTGGAATTGAACGGGTTACATCAGCTTCTTGTCTATTCGGATGACGTGAATATGTTAAGAAAAAATCCACAAACGATTAGGGAAAACACGGGAATCTTACTTGAAGCAAGTAAAGAGATAGGTTTGGTAGTAAATCCCGAAAAGACAAAGTATATGATTATGTCTCGTGACGAGAATGTTGTACGAAATGGAAATATGACAATTGGAGATTTATCCTTCGACAAGGTGGAAGAATTCAAATATCTTGGAGCAACAGTAACAAATATAAATAACACTAGGGAGGAAATTAAACGCAGAATAAATATGGGAAATGCGTGTTATTATTCGGTTGAGAAGCTTTTATCATCCAGTCTGCTGTCAAAAAATCTGAAAGTTAGAATTTATAAAACAGTTATATTACCGGTTGTTCTGTATGGTTGTGAAACTTGGACGCTCACTTTGAGAAAGGAACAGAGATTAAGGGTGTTTGAGAATAAGGTTTTTAGGAAAATATTTGGGGCTAAGAGGGATGAAGTTACAGGAGAATGGAGAAAGTTACATAACGCAGAACTGCACGCATTGTATTCTTCGCCTGACATAATTAGGAACATTAAATCCAGACGTTTGAGATGGGCAGGGCATGTAGCACGAATGGACGAATCCAGAAATGCATATTGAGTGTTAGTTGGGAGACCGAAGGTAAATAGACCTTTGGGGAGGCCGAGACGTAGATGGGAGGATAATATTAAAATTGATTTGAGGGAGGTGAGATGTAATGATAGAGACTGGATTAATCTTGCAGAGGATAGGGACCGATGGCGGGCTTATGTGAGGGCGGCAATGAACCTTCGGATTCCTTAAAAGCCAATTGTAAGTAAGTACGTAAGTAAGTATATAACGTACACTATGTCTCCATATTATCTATCTGAGAGGCAGAGCAAGATGTGTTGTATTAATACAACTTTCATATATAGGGTGATTCAGGAGAAATAGTAATATTTCAATGCGTGGTAGTGTGGATAACACTCACTAAAAAGTTCATATAAACTTGTGTCCAATTTTCAATGCGTGTGGAGATAGAGCTGCTTGAATATTACGCATAACAAGTCTTACAAATGTTATGAACGACAAATAACTACGTAAGCTATTATAAACTACGTACAAAGAAATACCGTGTGCCTGAGATCGTCTGACGGCAGCGTGCTTCGTAATGGGTGTTCAGAAACAGCTGCTTGTGGTTCACTTATTACAAGGGTGGGCATGATCTTCCAGCACAACGGAGTCCCTGTATATTTAACCGTCAGGTGACACATCACTTTAAATTTCACTTGTCCAGAACGACGGATCGGCCGTGGTGGTCACATACATTGACTACCAAAGTCCCTGTCCATTTTTGTCTGTGGAGGCGGATTAAAGGTGTATAAAAAGAAAGTTAACACAAGGAACGAATTATTCGTCGCTCTTTACTCATAAAATAACAACCAAACGACTTCAAAAGAGCAACACTTGGTGTTGTAGAAAGAGCGGAAAAGCACACTGAACTGCTGAAATGTATTGAAATGTAAATAAGTAATGAATGTAATCATTAAGCCCTTTGTCTTTCTATCTTACTACTTGTAACGCTTGTTATGCGTAACATTCAAACAGCTGTACTTCCACACCCATTGAAAATTGGACATACAGAGTGATTCAAAAGTCCGGCGACATAGATAAGCTCCGTTATTAGTGCAATTAGCGAAAAGAGGAAAAAAGGAGAAAGTTGTCAGAAATATGTAGTTTTGAAACTAACATGCTTGAATGCACCGATGAGATTGTACACTAGTACGAACCTCAATGAGAACGGAGACTATATTGCCACATGCTTCGTTTTTAAGGCGGCATTTACGTCATCGCAATTACCATAGTGTACTGGGTGAATTACGAAATAATGACGATAATTAGCAGTGTTGCCAATACAAGTTCAGGGAGAACCAACAGATAAGAATGAATTTTCCCTTAAGTCTTGAGTTATCACTGTTTCTTTGCATTGTGACAAGTTAAATAATCGTTAATCTCTGCATTTCAACTATTTTTCTCCGTCAAATAATATCAAAAATCCACTACAACTAGCAGAAAAGTCACTAATTTGTCAGCATTCGGGTTGGCGGGTGTGTTGTACTAGTGCACAGCCTCAAAGATTTATTCTACGGTGAAAATTCAACCTCATTAGATTGAAAATTACATATTTCCAACAACTTTCCCCTCTTTACATTTTTTTTATTTGGACTAGTAACGGAGTTTGTTTCTGTCACCGGACTTTTGAATCACCCTATCGCCCACTGAAATATTTACCATTTCTATTGAACCACCCTGTATGTATGCCCGTATAAAATGTCTGAAGTCTCGGCTGCTCGTGATTCAGAGTCGAGCTGCAGTTTGACGTGGAGTTGTTACTCTGTGTTGTAAGTTCCTGTGGTAAGAGTTGGAGCAGAGGATTCCTGGAGAGGTTATTTGGAACTTAGAAAAGGAAGAGTTCTAAATATGGGTGAGGGCAATGTGAAAAGCCTTTACTGAATATATTGATTAATTTCATTGCCTTGCAATATACTCGTAGTACAGGGACATCATTTTATTTTTACTTGCATTTTTATTGTACCTGCATTTCTGAATGTACTTCACTCTCACCCCTTCACTAATGACCTTGCTCCCGTCAGACACACAAACTTACGGCCGCTGTTGCATTCGAAGTCTTCAAGCAGTGAAGTAAACACTGCAGTGTATAGTGTTTTTCATAAATATGATTGCGTTTTCTATAGAAGAAAGAACCTATATTAATAATATCGCACTAAAAATTATATTCAAGAAACGATAAATTCAATTTCAGAGAATATGCTTCAAAATGTTTTTAATAATATGCGTACTGAATTGAAGCCTGCATTGTAATGAACGGCAACCATTTTCAGCAACTTGTTTAAAAATTCAGATTAGGTTTTTTTGAATTGAGGTGGCTAGAAGCAAAGGAATGCTAGTGACATTTGTAATAACATGAGTTAAGTGCATCCAGTGTAAGCAAAAGTATCTAAAATTTTAGTGGCAAAGGGATATTTTAATCGCATCACACATTAAAATTTAAATAAAAAAATTCACCGATTTTACGAAAGCTTAAATATTTAAACCCCATTTTCTCAAAAGTAACTTAAGTGCACTTACAGCCCTTTACTTATGACCCCCTCAATTTAAATGCACTCTCTATATTGTATGATAACATCAATAATTAATATGCTAAATAAAGTAGACATTACATAACGAACATAGCCGCCTGAAAAGTTGAGTTTTTGAAAAAAAAAAAAAATGTTACTACTCTACTGTATTTTGATAAATTCCGTAAAGTGATGATCAAACTGAAAATCGTAATATCGTAATTCCCTACAACATAAATGGATATACTACTTTTCTCTCCTCCTATACCTAGTAAAATGATTTGTTTACATATTGTATTAGTAACATCAAACTTCTGTAATGGAAGGGGGCAACAGTGTTTCCGAGTATAGCCAGGTTAATGTTAAAAATGTAGGTAAAAATAAAGTGATGTCCCTGTATAATGGAAGGGTAGTGTAATAAAATTAAAGGAATCCTTTACTGACACTTACCACTATCATCTCTCTTGGAAGTAACGAAGAACCATTTTATCATGTTATATGGACCCGATTCTAAATTCTTGAAAATTACTGCTATATTAGTGGGTGATATAGATCTACACGCAAAGGCTAAAACACGCATATTTAGGACTGTACAGAAGCTAGTTACAGTCAGTGTTTCAACTATGTTTGGATTATAACTAGTTGTCTATTGCCAATGTTGTGCCTTGTATTATCTGAGATGCTCAAAGTGTGTCCGATCCATTAGGTTGATGCCTGTGACAAAAGTTTTTATTTGAGATGAGTACGAGAGAGAAGTAAATCAGTATTATTCTCCTGCATTACCTATGAGTCTTTGTGCAAAAATGTATAACAGTAAGCGTTTTAATTATCGCTTGTGTTTATTTGACAAGGCAACAATGAGTGCGGGTCTAACGTTATTTTTAACGCTTATTTTTCTTTCAGTTTTCATTGCGACATTGTTGTAGCTAGCTAAATATTTCATATCGCAACATATCAGTACAACCAAACACAAAAATGCATTTTCCAAGGCTACTGGGAAGAAGATTTCTTTGCTTCCAACAGTAATTGCAACTTCCGAGTCGAAAATCTCAATTTTTATTCGACTTATGTAAAGCTTTTTTGCTGCCGAAATCCCTTTGTGGAAAGTACAAGCATGTGGGTCTAGTGCAAGGTTTTTTGTAATTGCCTTTCATTGCGTATTTTAGCTATTTATAATGCATTTTTGCCTGCCTATTTTAGCTATTTATGATGCCTCTTTTGCCTGCCTATTTTAATGAATCATGATGCCTAAACTTCCGCTCTCTAATAGGTATACCTGAAAATGAGAGCTAATGTCATCTAAGTCCATTTTTAAATAAAATAAGTGTTATGACAGATTTGGGTGTTCTTACGTGGTGCATTAGATCCACAATGCTGCAAATCCTAAATATTTATTATGAAAAAAATATATATATTTTGTAACAACGCAAGTTGCAAGTCCAATGTACTGATATTTGGCTCTAATAATATTATGAACAGGGAAAAATGCAAGTCCTATTACTTTATTTTGGATCTTGGTTGGTTGAAGCACGACAATGAAATACAAAAATAGCAAAAGTAGGAACAAAATTTTGCTTTAACTTCCATGTAAAATTATTGTTTTGTGAGTTACGTGACTTTATTTCTCAGATACAGAATTATGTTCTTGGTAACTTCAAAGAACAAAGTATCAGGAACTAATAAAATATCAAAACCTTTAGTTTTGACCGAAATTGCTACTTCATGCATCTATGAAAACTTTAAAACTAGCTTTTATCTTGAATGTGAAGTAAATAGACTATTATATCACCCTCTTTCATATCTGAGAATTCAACTTCTGAACAGATATAGAACATAAGAGGTCTCCTATACAAAAGTTGAGACAATATTGAATGAATCTCAAATTGGATTCGACAAAAAAAAATTGTAGTTGTCAGCCGTCCTCCCCTAGCAAATAGGTTTATAGAAATCCGACACACATAAACCAATAAAGTGCCAAATCGCCAGTCTGCTGGGACGCGATGGAAAGCCTTTGACCGAATCGATGCAGGAATCAGGATAACGTGTAGCGCTGTCTTATGACTTCCAAGAACATCGAGTTGAATGTGCGTGACAACAGCCACATGCACCAACTGCTGCTTCTCATCGCACACAAGCATGCGACTTTCCGAAATATGAGATCCAGATTCATAGAACATGCATTACAGTCAAATCATACGTTTAGTGACACCATCCATCCATCGAACCTGAACATTTAAACGGTTAATGACCTGTCATTGAGTAGGACACTAACCAAATAGCTACTATAAAAAGTGCTGTGTTTGTATGAGTGAGCACTTGACCTTCAAAAAGATGCTAAGCAAGGTTTGTGTAGTAAAGAAGGGTAGTCGTCTCTTAGCAGGACGACCCACAGATCTTTGGCCACGTGGTACATAATTATAAATTTCCTTTGGGAGTCTACTATTACTCATTCTTTCCAAATGATGTTTCCATTTAGACTGATATTGAACAATGTAATCTAAAACTGGTTGAGTTTTTAGTTCCTTTAAAATTTCACAATATCTTTTCAGATTCCATTTAGTATAGCCCGCTGTTCTTCGCATGAATCGCATTTCACAAGCCGTTATTCTGCTTTTATCTGCTTTCCTCAGTGTCCATGCTTCGCTGCCATAGCTGAGCATCGGTCGTGCCAATGTGTTGTAGAGACGTATGCGGGTGTGTTTCTTAACCAAGGATGGTTTCATCACACTATTTATAATGCCCATAGGCCTTGTGTATGTATTAATTTTCTGTGATATGTCCAATTCTTCAAAAATGGAAAGATTGTAACCTAAATATGGGATACTATTACATCTTTCTAATATTTTATTATCGAGACAAATTTTACTTTGTATTGGGTATTTCCCACAGAATGCCATAATTTTTGTTTTATCTGTTGAAATTTCCATATTTTATGTGGCTGCTACTTGCTGCAAATTATATATTTATCTTTGCAGGTCGTCTTCTGAAAGTGCTAATAATACCAATCATCTGCAAAGTTAATTGGATCCAACTTAAGGTGTCTGTTAATTTGTATATATCCATGGCGAGTTTGCTTCCACTCTTTAATTACTCGGTTCATATAAATAATAAAGAGAAATCCTTGTCTTACACCAGTATTGATGGGTGTCCAAGATGATACCTTACCATCTTGTTTAATTGCCATTTTATTATGGTTAGATATGTTATGAATCTTTCGGGGAATATCACTTTTGTTGACGTCGTACAAAATTTTGTCGAATAACCTTTTGAGAAGATTAACTCCATATGTAGATGAGATTATTGCGGATCATCAGTGTGGTTTTAGGCGTAATAGATCGACTATTGATCAGATTTTTTGTATTCGACAGATATTGGAGAAAAAATGGGAGTATAAGGGTACAGTACATCAGTTATTCATAGATTTCAAAAAGGCGTATGACTCCGTTAAGAGAGAAGTTTTATATAATATTCTTATTCAATTTGGTATTCCCAAGAAACTAGTTCGATTAATTAAAATGTGTCTTAGTGAAACTTACAGCAGAGTCCGTATAGGCCAGTTTCTGATGCTTTTCCAATTCACTGCGGGCTAAAGCAGGGAGATGCACTATCACCTTTACTTTTTAACTTCGCTCTAGAATATGCCATTAGGAAAGTTCACGATAACACAGAGGGTTTTGGAATTGAACGGGTTACATAAACTTCTTGTCTATGCGGATGATGTGAATATGTTAGGAGAAAATCCACAAACGATTAGGGGAAACGCGGAAATTCTAGTTGAAACAAGTAAAGCGATAGGGTTGGAAGTAAATCCCGAAAAGACAAAGTATATGATTATGTCTCGTGACCAGAATATAGTACGATATGGAACTATAAAAATGGGAGATTTATCCTTCGAAGAGGAGGAAAAATTCAAATATCTTGGAGCAACAGTAACAAATATAAATGACACTCGGGAGGAAATTAAACACAGAATAAATATGGGAAATGCCTGTTATTATACGGTTGAGAAGCTTTTGTCATCTAGTTTTCTGTAAAAAATTCTGAAAGTTAGAATTTATAAAACAGTTATATTACCGGTTGTTCTGTATGGTTGTGAAACTTGGACTCTCACTTTGAGAGAGGAACAGAGGTTAAGGGTGTTTGAGAATAAGGTTCTTAGGAAAATATTTGGGGCTAAGAGGGATGAAGTTACAGGAGAATGGAGAAAGTTACACAACTCAGAGATGCACGCATTGTATACTTCACCTGACATAATTAGGACCATAAAATCCAGACGTTTGAGATGGGCAAGACATGTAGCACGTATGGGCGAATCCAGAAGTGCATATAGAGTGTTAGTTGGGAGGCCGGAGGGAAAAAGACCTTTGGGGAGGCCGAGACGTAGATGGGAAGATAATATTAAAATGGATTTGAGGGAGGTAGGATATGATGGTAGAGACTGGATTAATCTTGCTCAGAATAGGGATGAATGGCGGCTTTTGTGAGGGCGGCAATGAACCTCCGGGTTGCTTAAAAGCCAGTAAGTAAGTAAGTAAGTAAGTAAGTAAGTAAGTAAGCATGTTATGAATATTGTGGATAAACTGTTGTGGAACATTGTCGTCTACTAAAATTTGTAATAACATTATTATTATTATTATTATTATTATTATTATTTATTTATTTATTTATTTATTTATTTGTACATAGCTTTCTAAGCATTAAAATTGAAAGATATAAACCTTTTCAACAACGAAAATGGTCGACATCATTAAGAGATTGTATCTTGAACACGGCTATTGTTTCAGGACATCAACGAGAAAGTTAGTTACATAATGCACTCCTGAGAATTAATACCGCAGCAGGACTGTATATATCACCATCTTCAATTTCACGAGAACAATCAGATTATGACAATACCGTGTTCTTCAATGAGCGTCTGTAGACGGTAATGTCGTATAGAATTCCACCGTTACTTTTCTTGAGGAACCGTTTGTGTGCTTTCCGCAAAAAGACTAACGTAGGAAACAAAACACTCGCGACATCCGATCAATACAGACAATGCTTTTGAAGAAGCTTAGAAAACCTGACACCTAGAGTTTTGTGTTTTTTTTTTCTTTTCAGTTATAGTTTTGTTGGTTCATAGAATGGCTTCAGAAAAGAAAATTCAAATGTGATAATTTTGTTACGATTCTATTGCACTTCTACACAGTTATGTACTGTACATATTGATCGGAAAGATGAGAAAGCTTAGTATTCAATAAAATAAGGTACCGTACTTCTCTGACAGGAAAGAGTGAGATTTCGTAGCACAAATTAAGAAACAAGTAGTAACTGAAAAGGTAATGATCATGTAGACCAGTAATATCAACGTTCCTGCCACCAGACGTTGTGGCACAGATGGCATGTCGCTATATGAAGTGCGCGGCTGTCTATCCAGCAGGCGTACTGTTGTCTGTACGCGAGAGCCGTGTTTTGACTGATCCTTTCTCAGTTCTTACACTTTCAGTTTCTTCATTCTTTTCTAGTTTACTATGTCCTTGAAGTCGGGATGAATATTTTTAGCAACGGATATGTCAGGATATTATCACTCATCCTCACTCCGTATTGACTTTTTAGAAATTTGACAACAGAAAATGCCTGCTCACAGACGTAGGCCAAATATGGCTATTTTTCTCGCAGCATTTTGATTCAGGTTTGCGACTTGTGAGTCCGGAAGTGTTCTGTAAAACTCTACTAGGGCTGGATAAAAAGTAATGGCAACAGTTCGATAATTCTGACATTGCTTTATTCACAGGGGTACAAGATTTACGTACCTTCTATATAGTCGTCGTCGTCCCTTATTTATTACATTTTGCCAAATGTTTGGAAGGCATCGTACACCATCAGCGCGTCCATCTTTGTTGATGTTCCGTATTGACCGCCCTATAGCATGGATATGTTCATCTCTGGTATTGTACCGGGTCCCTCGCAGTGGTTCTTTCACTTTGGTGAAAAGATCGTAATCGCATCGACTCATGTCGAGTGAGTACGGTGGATGTTCCAGAATCTCCCATTGCCAGCGGCGCAAGAGGTCCTTGACAGCAGCAGCGGTATGACTCCTTGCATTATCATGAAGAATGATGGGATTCTGTACCATCAAGTGTCGTCGTCTTCTCCTGAGGGCTGGACGAAGGTGGTGCTGCAGGAACCTGCAGTAGTAGTCCGCGTTTGCCGTCTGCCTTGGAGGTACAGTGTGGTGCAGTATTACCCCATCAATGTCATACGCCACAATGAACATCACCTTCACAGCACTTTGTGTAGAGCGCACTTTCTTCGAACGAGAAGAACCTGGATGCTTCCATTCATTTGATTGACGTTTCAAGTTTGGTTGGTTCGTATGAGCGAGCCCAGGTTTCGTCCATAGCGACGATTCGTCCAAGAAAGTCGTCATCTTTCCTTTGGTACCAGTCCAACAAGGCCTGTGCGACTGCACAGCGGCGCCATTGTTAAACCTGGGAAATTTCATAGGGTATCCAACGCCCTGTAATTTTGCCGTAACCTTGCAGAATGTGGAGCACAGTTTTGTGACATCTCCGACTTCCGCTGTTAACTCACGCGCATTCCATCGGCGATCAGCATCCAACACGGAAGCAAGGAGTTGAACTGTGTTGTCCTCCACGCGGGGTCGTCATGTACGGAGGTTGTCCTGAACGGCATCCCTGCCTTCCCGGAACGTTTTAACCCAGCGTGCCACTGTGCGATATGGCAACGCTGTATCGGCACCTGCTTCACGCAGTCCCTGAAAAAGTTCTTGTGCACTACGACCTCGTGTCACTTCAATTTTGATTCAGGAACGTTGCTCTAGTTTTGTAAACGAGGTCATAGGGCGCTCGCACTATCCCTATGAAAGTCAACGTTCTACACACTGCAGTAGATTGACAGAGTATTGTCGCTGCTGGCTGCACTAACTCATCTAACAGTCCTTGATCATGTCCACACAACTGGTAGCTCTCGAACGCACCATCGTCACGTGACAGCAGTGTTGCTATAACTTTTCATCCAACCTATGTATTAGATCAGTACTTGCTGTATTGATGAACTTTTGACGAAGCATATGGTCGATGAATTTCATTTTCAATGATGCGTCTTGAATATCCTTAAAATCTACTGTGAATGGGTATCAAAAATAGAGAATCAGATTTATTTTTTCTCCAAACTCTCGTAACGTGTTTTGAATTGCTTTTCTAGATGTTCTAGATGTCTTAGAACAGCCAGCGTCGTTAAATGAAACATAACATTTTTTTTTCATTGTTCATACCACTATCCATCCGCGTTGTCCCTAGAGTTATAAAACCTCTATTCAAGGAAGACTTTTGTGCTCAGATTTCTTCCCTTTTTGAGCTGAAATTCATCTGGTAGTTGTCTTAGATGTGTATGATAATATTCAGGATTGATATTTGCGCAGAGTTTAGCAAATCAGCGTCGCTGTTGTGCCGGAATTTTGTCCCGCAGGAGTTCTTTTACATGTCAGTAAATCTACTGACATAAGCCTGTCGCACTTAAGCCCACTTACAGTAAATGCCATCGACCTGGTCCGGGATCGACCCTGCAACCTCGGGCATAGAAGGCCAGCGCTATACCAACTGCGTCAACCAGACCGACAAGAACAATGAACCACGTACCTATCATACGCAACTAAATCAGATTATTTTATGTTTCCCAGACTTCAAAGGAAGAATCTTTGAGAGCGATAATGGTGTTATGGAAGCAGTGAAAGATTACTCGATTTTATTGAAAGGGAATAAAAATATTTCCGGATCGAGAAGCTGCTTGCGGTACAGATATAGAGTAGTAACCGTGATTCGTCAGAATATAAGAGCTTATTCTCGTCTCAAAAATATGACTGTGTAATAATAATAATAATAATAATAATAATAATAATAACTGAAGATAAGCGGAGTTTTGAGGAAGGGCTAAGAGACAGTATCTGGAAGCATTATGTCACATTCTAATCCAAATGCAACTCAGACAATTTGCATTGCAATAGATCTTGCGATGATATTTTCAATTTTATATAACATACTTCTCCCATAATTTTCTAACCAACTCACAGTAATCCGAAAAGCAAATCTAGCTGGACAAAATTAATAGCGTTTCTACTGTCTAACACATTTTCATGAAACTTTGTACTGTACTTAAAGGTGACATATTTGTTTTGTATACAAACTCTGATTATGTTTGTGTAAGGGAAATTATCCCTTATAGGGGTGCATTTAGAGAAAATTAATAACTTGTCTCTTATGTAACAAGTGTTCATAAAACGTTGTACAGTAGTTAAAGATAGTATAATTATTTTGCATACAAACTATGATTACGTTTGTATAAAGTAAACTACATTTTAAAGGGGGTACATTTATACAAAATTAATAAATTTTCTTCTATCTAAATCGGACCCATTCAGCAATACATCTAACATATACAAGATTGAGTGATAGAGGAAAGTGATGAGAGATTAATGCTATTCAGGCGCTTACAGAGTTGCAAATAAATTTGTCTACACTCCAAATTCGCTAGGTTCCGCAAACGTTTCTCAATTGATCGAACTGAGCGTTTTCTCATAAATATTTCGGCATAAAAAATATGATCCTACCTCATCGTCAAAATTATAGAGATATTTATAAATTAAAAATGTCACCGAATAAATTATACTTTATGATTAAAATAATAAACGAAGGCCGAAAAGTCGTAAATTTCCATTATAATTCAAAATTGTAATCGATTGGCGAATTGAGAAACTTTTTTCTACCGTAGAAATCGTAGAATTTGTAAGTTCCTTCTTTCGAATGCTAAAAATAACAGTAAAAACGACGTTAGATATACAAAATATAAAGATAAATTACTCCAATTATTTATTAAACGAAATGCAAAACCCATTATGTTTAAATTTATGGCAGAAAATTTAAATTTTGGCAAGGATTTTTCACTTCCACATCACAGTGGAACTGACAGATTTAAAGATACAATATGTTCCGCATGTTTTTATTCTCCTCTATTTTTATTTGTAGTTAATAGAAAAAGTGAAAAAGGATTTGATTGGGAAGTTCATTTTATTACAATATAGTCGTATAGCTTTGTCTGCCATTGCCACTCCAGCATTCATGCATTATCACCATATCATTATCCCATCATCTCTGAATAGCCATTGTACAATAGTTCAGAATAGACGTTAACTAAAGAATAAATGTGTTACACTTATTACATTATAATGGATTCCACGTGGCAGAAGAAAAAGGAGACGAGCTAAAATTACATGGATGAATGTTATTTAAGCAGCATGCGGGAGATAGGACTGGAGAATGGAGACTGGAATAACAGAGATGGTTGGAGCAGGCAACAGAAGTTTAACTGGGTGCCTGAAGATGTTATAAACATTGTAAAACCTACAAAAGAAATGAATATTATAAATTATGACGTATAAAGGGTTACTATAATGGGCGTAAAAGTGTAGTTATTTTCGTCATGCATTGAAAGTAATGAAACACTAAACAATTACAATCAAGATGTTACTACTCTATAGTTCAAAAGAATATTTTATATAGAGTTGTGTTCAAAGCGTATGAAACACTGAACAATTACAATCATGGTGTTACTACTCTATAGTTCAAAAGAATATTCTATATAGAGTTATGATGAACGCGTATGAAACACTGAACAATTACAATCATCATATTACTACTCTATAGTTCAAAAAAAGATTTATATAGAATTTTGTTGAAAGAGTATGAAACACTGAACAATTACAATCACAATATTACTACTCTACAGTTCAAAAGAATATTTTATATAGAGTTGTGTTCAAAGCGTATGAAACACTGAACAATTACAATCATGGTGTTACTACTCTATAGTTCAAAAGAATATTTTATATAGAGTTATGATGAACGCGTATGAAACACTGAACAATTACAATCATCATATTACTACTCTATAGTTCAAAAAAAGATTTAATATAGAATTTTGTTGAAAGAGTATGAAACACTGAACAATTACAATCACAATATTACTACTCTATAGTTCAAAATAATATTTTATATAGAGTTGTGTTGAAAGCGTGTGAAACACTGAACAATTACAATCATCATATTACTACTCTATAGTTCAAAAAAAGATTTAATATAGAGTTGTGTTGAAAGCGTATGAAACACTGAACAATTACAATCATAATATTATTACTCTACAGTTCAAAAGAATATTTCATATAGAGTTGTGCTGAAAGCGTATGAAGCACTGAACAATTACAATCACGAAATGACTACTCTATAGTTCAAAAGAATATTTTATATAGAGCTGTGTTGAAAGCGTATGAAACACTGAACAATTACAATCACGATATTACTACTCTATAGTTCAAAAGAATATTTTATATAGAGTTGTGTTGAAAGCGTATGAAACACTGAACAATTACAATCATATTACTACTCTATAGTTCAAAAGAATATTTTATATGGAGTTGTGTTGAAAGCGTAAGAAACACAGATCAATTACAAACACGATATTACTACTCTATAGTTCAAAAGAATATTTTATATAGAGTTGTGTTGAAAGCGTATGAAACACTGATCAATTACAATCATATTACTACTCTATCGTTCAAAAGAATATTTTATATGGAGTTGTGTTGAAAGCGTATGAAACACTGATCAATTATAATCACGATATTACTACTCTATAGTTCAAAAGAATATTTTATATAGAGTTGTGTTGAAAGCGTATGAAACACTGATCAATTATAATCACGATATTACTACTCTATCGTTCAAAAGAATATTTTATATGGAGTTGTGTTGAAAGCGTATGAAACACTGAACAATTACAATCATACTACTACTACTACTCCATAGTTCAAAAGAATATTTTATATAGAATTGTGTTGAAAGTGTATGAAACACTGAACAATTACAATCATGATATTACTACTCCATATTTCAAAAGAATATTTTATATAAAGAATTGTGTTGAAAGCGTACGAAACACTGAACAATTACAATCACTATATTACTACTCTATATTTCAAAAGAATATTTTATATAGAGTTGTGATGAAAGCGTATGAAACACTGAACAATTACAATCATGATATTACTACTCCATTTTTTTTTCAAAATAATATTTTATATAGAGTTGTGTTGAAAGCGTATGAATCACTGAACAATTACAATCATGATATTACTACATTTTTTCAAAATAATATTTTATATAGAGTTGTGCTGAAAGCGTATGAAACATTGAACAATTACAATCATGATATTACTACTCCATATTTCAAAAGAATATCTATATAGAGTTGTGTTGAAAGCGTATGAAACACTTAACAATTACAATCATCATATTACTACTCTATAGTTCAATAGAAGTTTTTATATAAAGAATTGTGTTGAAAGCGTATGAAACACTGAGCAATTACAATAATCATATTACTACTATATAGTTCAAAAGAAGATTTTATATAAAGAATTGTGTTTACAACGTAATACAAATACAAGACATGCGGAAATAGACATTGTTCCGGCATATTTGTACCAATAAACGCTAAAGAGATCTGTAGATCAGATTCGTGAACCTAATCCCGAACCCTCTTACGGCAAGCCAGCACTAAACCCCGATAGGTGGTGCATTTCAGAGTTTTACAAACAACCCTTTATCCTCCAACAGATAGCTATCAGAGGGTATTAGAACTTGATCGTTTTACAAATAGCTACGGCCGGTAGATCTGCGTGGGGGGAGGGGAGAGGTGATGGACGGTCGCTCCGATAAGTACTAGACTCATTATCCCAAGATACCACGGGCTAATAAAACACGTCCCAAAGAAGCTGCAATCAGGCCTGTATTAAAGGGAAGCGAGCATTGCAATGCCTTTCACTTTAGGGTAAGTGTATGAATTGTGCAGAATATTTTGTTGGGAATTATAATTTTAACTAAAATAAACTGTAAAGAGTTACTAGGAAATAAACAATCTAAGGAATCAAAAGACGTAATTAAACAGGTCTGCTCGTTAATCTCGCAACTAAAAATATTTTATTTAACAATAAATTACAACTAATTCATATATAACTCGACCGAGGCGAGTAGAGACGCGGTCGTAATGTGAACTATCGCGATGACTCTATACCGCCGTGGCAAAAATGTGATCGTGCGCCGAGCCACTGTGTAACCTGCAACGTGCATAGCACCTATGGAGGTAGGCGGACACCCGAAGGGGAAGTGAAGCAACTGTCCGACTTATTAAAGGATTTTAATAATTTTCCTTACGTCAAACACTTAAATATAATTTTATACAGTATAAGGTTACAAAATAATATTCAGTACGTGTAACGAAGAAAGAAATGAATAAGAAAACATAGGACACATTATCACAATCTAAATTTAACTGTCTTCAGAATGTTCTGCGACAGAGTTTCAAAATCAGGAATTATGTCACTTGCTGCCAGTCTAGTTGATCAGGAAGGTATTTGTCTGTCAGTCGTGATCTAAATTTGTTTTTTTACTATTTTCATTGTTGAAAATAATTTTTCACAAACGTAGTTGTAGCGAACATGGATGGCTTCAACAGAGCAAGCGAAAGAACGAAGGTTCGGATATTTATTTTTTGGCAAAGATTTGAAAAGTTCCACATTTGTCTAGTCCTTACATCTAGCTTTCATTTAACATCACATTGTAAATCTGTGAGTTTAAATTGAAGATTTAAGTGCATTATTCATGCATCTGCTGAAAAAGGATCGACGTACATAGATAATAATAATAATAATAATAACAATAACAACACTTAACCTTTTAATGTTTCATGAGTAACGTGTAGTATAATGCCGTTTTATGTTATACAACCGTTTTCCTCGTAATACTTGTCAACTAATCATACGTTTAATATTATCATCATATTGGCAGCAAAAAAATGCGTCCTCCCGTCCTACTTGAAACTTTCGTTTTTGCAGAGGTACATGGTTTCGTGCGAGATATTGCGACGATACGCCACTCGCAGGTCAGAGACAAATACAAATGGAACGGAGTTTGACTCCAGTGAGTGAGAGGGTGCGGATTGGGAGAGGTAGGAAGCAAGAGAAATGGACAGCTATCATTGCGAGCCACAATGTGGTCGCGAGTCACATTTTCGCTACGGCTGCGCTATACGAAGACAGGAGAAGTACAAGTGGCGCTCCGGGCTGCAGGACTCCACTGGCCTTGGTCGAGTAATAATAAATTCTAGGAGGTGGGGGGGGGGGAACGTAGATTTTACAAAGCACCAAATACAAGATACTCCATTTGACGCTGGATGGGAATTTGATTTTGTGAATTGATTTTATGAACGATTTTCAATCAGAATACTAATAATAATCCGTGACGCGATAACCCATGAAGGGCCAAGACTAATCAGCTGACTGCTGATCTCACGTTCACATGTCGCAGCTGAGTGAACGATCATCAAACCCAAGCCCCTACAGTCTCAGCTGCGCAGAACGAGGAAACCGGGGCAAATTGAACGCTGCGCTTGCCGCCATGATGTTGGAGAGCAGACGCATAATAGCAGTACGTAAATCAACAATTTAACGCTGTGATGATCTAAAATTGACAGATTATGTCCATTTTCGACGTTGAACGTACAATTAGGACGAAATAAATATATTCAAAGTTTCATTGATATGGGTCAGAGCATTAAGGAAAGAAAATACGTAGGCAGCAATTGATAGAAAACATGCTCGTACATCCATAAATAGGCCTACACAATACACATTATAGAATGTATAATTTTACGATAATCAGCATATTGTTAGGGTTCAGAGAATCGAAAATTATATTAACATACATTACTCTTAGATCACAAGACGTAAATACATGCACCTTGATTACACAAGTTCTTATTATAATCAAATTCTTAAGTGAAATAAATATGTGATAATCAGTATAGACCTGTTGTTAAGTTTTAGAGAATCGAAATTTATATTACCGGTACTTTTAGACCACAGGACATAAGTAATCACGGAAAATATAATGCGCAAAGTTAGCAAAATTGCATTGCATTTATGTCATTGTTCAATTAATAAAGGGAATGCTATCAATTATAAAGAGTAGCCTACCGGTACCTAATAAATTGCAGATAATAGGTAACATGAAGACCTAAAAACTAAACATAATCACATTATGCAAAATAAAAAACATACTTTTTATGAGTGGATTTTTTTACATAATATATTATTTGAAATAAATATATATCATTGCTTGCGGGTAGATAGTACTTAATTTTATGCACATATGTAATATCAATAAGATGACATTCCTTGATTTTTAAATAATATAGGCCTATATCCGGCAAAATATAAAAGGGTTATTTGTATGTGAACTATATGCATTTATAACCCCCAGTGAAAAATAATGCACTAGGAATATCTGCAAAAACAAACCAACAACAAAAATTGCTGTGCATATGACAGCATAGACGACTCACAAATATATAAAGTAATTTTAAATAAGCACTTCAACCCAATTTGAAAAAGATGGATTGTTGCCTAATTATAAACTTTTTCAACTACGGTATCTAAGATTTACATAATATGTTACCGTTTCAATGTAGCCTCCAAAATTCAATTTTATCATTTTGAAGCTTGTGTACTTACTTGTGAAAAGAAATTCCTGACCCTCTAAGCCACGTGTTATTGAAGTTGTACGCCAAACAGGAAACTACCATTTTACACTATTTACAAAGCACATCACTTCATATCAACTATAATAATATTTACAAGACATAAAATTTCATACCCTTATCACAACAATTTTCATCACTTTCACAGTGTTCACAAAAAACACCCGAGCAAAACACAGCACAAGCAGACCACTACCGTGTTTACCGCTGTTTCTACCAGTATAATGGCGGCGTAAACATGCGCAGACTGGTTTCAATTTTGGACAGCATACCAGCGCTTCGTGTGAGTCTAGTATACTATATAACGTCTTTGATCAAACCTGTACGGGGTACTGTTAGGACGATGATCCTCCCAGTCGTTATAGCTGGTTTTCGCTACCTATTATAGCTCCCCAAATAAATCACGAGTCCAGATAGGCAACAGTTGTATACACTAGTCGAAATTCTATGACAAAATTCCTTCCCTGTGAGGCCTAGAACCAGCTTCCTTGATAACCAAGTCCCAGTAGCTGACGTCTTGTTCGAAATCTATCCTGTGACCAGTTTCTAGGCTGTGTTGCGCTTCTGCAGACTTATCGGGGTAATATAGTCTTACACTGCGTTGATGTTCCTTGCAGCGTTCCATAATGGTGCGTCCCGTCTGCCCGATGTAACATTTCCCACACTCACAAGGTATTTTGTAGACACCAGGTGTCCTAAGACCAAGGTCGTCCTTAACTGGTCTCAGCAAGTTCTGGATTTTTGTGGGCGGCTTATGGATGGTCTTAATCCCGTGTTTTCTTAGCAGTCTGCCAATATTGCCCGAGATGGGGCCATAGAACGCGATGTATACCATGCCCTTCGTCTCCTCTTGTTCCTCGGCGGGTGGTTTGTCCGAAAAGGCCCTTCTGAGGGCCAAGCCATCGAAATCCACTTAGATGGCAATAATTTCAACAGACTACAGCTGAGTACAGCATGGAAACCTGCCATCAATACGCTTAGACCATCAGCACAAGGCAAACAGTCGGGACCAGCAAGTAGCTCCTGACTGGCTGCCGCTTCCACCAACCAGAATGCGCCTGGCGGTCGGGACTAGGAACTAGCTCCTGATTGGCCCGCAGCGGGAAGCCCTACTACTGCATATATACCGGCTAGACATGGTCCCCACAGCCCCCAACCCCTTGCAAGGACGCGTTTTGCGTACCTTTTAAATTTTCCTCCCTATTCTCCTTCGATTTTTCGATTTTTTCGATTCGTCCCCACATCAGTCGGGATGAGCCCTAAAAGAAATGGGCCACGGACCTGCACTCATATCCCCATGAACCCCCTAACTATTCAAAATTGATTATTAATTACATCTATCCCAAATTCATAAATCAATCGACCTGTTACCTAAAAGCCAAATTGGCTAGTCTTTTATATTGAGACAACTCATCCTGCCTAAGGTATTTCCGTGGTTTTCCTAAGGCGTTAAGACAAATGTCGGGATGAGCCCTAAGAGAAATGGGCCACGGACCTATATGCCCTTCCCCATAAGCCCCCTTTTCTAACAAACAACTTAAAGCCATAGTTCAGAGTAGATAAGTTATGAAATACATGTGCAACGTCACGCATGTCGCAATTTCAATTTGCAGATTCTGAATTCACGGCGTCTCT
This sequence comes from Periplaneta americana, assembly GCF_040183065.1. Lineage (NCBI taxonomy): Eukaryota > Metazoa > Arthropoda > Insecta > Blattodea > Blattidae > Periplaneta > Periplaneta americana. The sequence continues at coordinate 167,003,539 of NC_091124.1, forward strand.
CCTGGTGGTCTTCACCTGCCTAGTCATCGAACAACAGATGACAGAGTCTTCTCGACTCCTTCTGCACTGCGAAATGACAGTTCATTTCAATATGCAGATCTAAACCAGCTATTTCCTCGTCTCGTCCCGTCCCGTGATCATTTTGATCACATTTCCATCCCCCTCGCGTATGTGGTACCTAAGAGGTTAAGTCCATTTTCGGTTTTACCCTTCAAAATTTTCTAGAGCTCCTTCAGGGGAGCAGCGTAACCCGGAGTGAGACTAGAGGCCAACAGGCTTGGAGCTCACATATTTAGTTTCTTACAGCCCCCAACCCCTTGCAAGGATGCGTTTTGCGTACCTTTTAAATTTTTTCCTCCATATTCTCCTCTCTTTTTCGATTTTCGAGTCCCACATCACTTCATTCCCTGAAGAAGATGGCAGAGCTAGTCGTCGAAAGCTTGGAAGCAAATCTCCAACTCACCTGGCTGAGAACCCGAGAAGAGTTATTCTACATCAAACGACGGGAAAGCCTCAAGTCATACAATAATTTATATATTCGTATTATGCGTACGGGACTCCTTGAAGAGATGAGATGATTCGATCAATGACAGACACCACACAGGCGTAAAACAGATACCTAACCATCACTACATAAAATTTAGATCAATCCCGTATGCCTGCGAGTCCCGTCAGCTAGATTACATACCTAACACAGAAACTTGTCCTTAGAGTTACACGGAAAATTGTAATCTAGTAGGTCCCCTGCACCTCTTATCAGCTAAGCTGTTAAACCACACTTTGACATGTTTATTGTGAAATGAAGTGATAAGAAACGAAGAGTAACATAAACTGAAGCGGAAACTGTACTCGAAATAAAATTTGTAAAGCTGAAAAAATGGGATAAACCTAGAATAAACACTCACCATCCGACCTTGTCCATACTAGTGTAATTCCAGCTAACATTGAGGATCGAACTCAAGTCTGCGATATGATAAATACGTTCTAAGCTAGCGGAGCGGTTTCCATAGAAGCTGCAATTAGGCCCGTATCAAAAGGAAGCGGCCATTATAACGTATGTCTTCGTTAGTAAAACATACCAATTCTAACACTTTGCCAGGAATGTTAAATTATTTGAAGGAAATAATAAATATCTTCTCATTGTCCTTTTTAAAAAGTAACAATAGAGAAAGGCCCAAAAATACATACAAACTTCAAGTTCAAGATTTCTGCGTAACATCATCATCACTAAATTGACACACATCTAGATATGGCTATGGAACACACAGTATGGAACTACTACTATCACAAGTGCTCGAAATGTTCCCCATTAGCATTCAGACACATCTAGGAACGGCGAATTTTCTGCGGTGTGCCACATCCTTTAGAGTCCTCCATAAGTAAACGTCGAGAGGAGATTAATCGGGTGAGCGTGGAGGGCACTCAAAACACTTCTACGCCCTGCACATTGACCTTGCATGGTAGCGTCGAGTAGGTTCTCACGTCTCGGTGGCAGTGTGATGCGCCATCTTGTTCAAAATAAAATCGCTCATTCTCCAAAGAGTGCACGAATGGCGGGTGAAATGGATGTGCGAAGCATGTTGAAGTACACAAGGCCAGTAACTGTTCCTTCCGGGTTTTCGTTTATGCACACCATACCCAGTACCTTCAGCCTCAAATTTAACATGTTGACTATGCTTAATTTACTGCTTAAAGATGTTTACGCTTATTACTACGTAAAATGAACTTAAGCCTAGTTGTTGCAGAAGTAAAGCAAAAGACGTGACTTGCTAATCATGATGATGATGATGATGATTATGATTATGATTATGATGATTATTATTATTATTATTATTATTAGCCGTACCCGTGCGCTCCGCTGCACCCGTTAGAAATAAATATACAGTAATTACCAGAGAGAGCATTTGGTGTACGTAAACCGTTGAGTTAACTGATACAAGCACTATATCGCAATGTATTAGGAGGCAAGGAAGGGAGGGGGTGAATGTCATCGTGTCGCTACAACAACGACTGGAGTGCAGTTCCTGCAGCAAATTATATTTACTATTCAGTAATTTCACTTTATAATATTAAATAACTTATTGTTTATATTGTGCATTTAATTACAACATACAGTATATAGTTCTGTGTTATATGATATTAATCTAGCTACATAAGAACAATATTGTATATAAATACAACAACATAGAAAACATAGTATTTTACTTTGTACTACTTTGCTCTTCTTCATGACTGCATTTGTACAGTGCACGACAATATACTTAATTACGCTTTTCTGCTTTCATTTCGTCAGACCACAATAATCGCATTGATTTTTCAAACAGAGCTGCAATGGTAACATGATTTACTTTCTATAGCTCTTCGAATGTCAATAGAAACATTTTGCCCACACCTTCAGTTTGAAGTGCTCCAACAATAAAATTAACAACAGATCTGTTTGCAATATTTGTCGCTTCGTCTATAGATATCCACAATTTTTCATTTTTTAAGGTTTCTCTAATTTCACCTAAGACATCTTCATAACATTTTGCTAAATAACCCGTACGCAGAGTAAATTGTTGGGGTAGTGTTCTACCTGTAGCCTATATTTTTGCAAAAATGATCTGACACATGGGTGTTCCAGTTTTTTAAATAGAATATTTGCCCTAACGAACATGTCGCATAAGTCTTGGTAAAAATCACATTCCACATTTGAACCCGTGGGAATAGCTTCGACTTTTTTCGAATTCAACAACTTAAAGCATTCCTTGTGTGTTTTAGAGTTGTAGTGTTTTTGTACATGGTGTCTCTTGTTCCCCAGTAGATCGACTTTACATACCATGCATGTAAGTTTTTCACCATCCGTGGAAAGTGCTGCGATCCGAACTCCTCAACAAATCGCTGCAATTGTACATGCTGAGGCTTCTTTTCTTTCGGCATAACGTAAACTATGTTGTAATGCAAAGGCAAACAAATGCTTTGCACTTACGGTAAACACAAATAGAACTAATTAGGACTGCGATAGGAAAAAAAGTGAATACAGGAAATAGTGTAGAATGACCAATAAAGTAGAATAAGCAGAAAACAGGAAATTCAAATACGCCAGGAAATGCACAGGTGTTGAAAACTAAGACAGCGCGTGTAACATCAGAGAGCTCTGCGCGTAAAAGGACTGTACCTTGTAGGTAAGACCCCTTCCCCCACCTCGTGACGTAGTCAAAGCTCTCGGTATAGTAAACTTGTGTCCACTGATAACGTACCCCATCTGCTCTCTTTCGTAATTACATAATTAAAATAGGACATTTGATCCAGGGAACATTCGTGTTTGACAGAAGAATAAATCGTTTAATATGTTACTCAATTTAAATTGTATTTAAAAACTTGAAATGCGAATATTTTGATCCACTCATTTGGTGCAATGACAATTCCTTTAACATGTTTCTTAATTGTTATTACATGCAACCATAGTTTAATGAAGATTGACACATCTTTTAGTTTTTATGTGTATACTTTATATTACTTGCTATATGTTTCCATTTAATTATGGTAATAACTTAATTTTAACTGTTGTTTTCTACGTCTTCAGTAAATGGCGCTTGGCCCATATGGTTCTGAACCCTTCAAATAACTTAAATAGTGATACAGCATATATAGTGATATGTAATTACATTTCTTTCTTCCGGAAATGTAAGAATTCACGACCTCCTATGTCCCATTGCCATGAAATTTTTTCTTCCTACTAAAAAATTTTATATTTTGCACATAGGAGTTACTGCAGGAACAACAACGCTATAATCTGAGACGGCGGTGAAAATGTATTATATTGTTATTTTAAAAGTCTTGTAAGTTATATCCTTAAATATCAGTCCTATCAAAATTTTCCATAGAATAAAACTTATCGGAAATTATTTTTAAAGAAACTTTTGTTAGGTAACATTTTTCACAAAAAAGCAATAATAAGCGAGGTATTTCGATTTATTTAATTCAGGCCCCTTTAAATAAAGTATTTTGAATGCCATATAGCCTAAAATCTAAGTTACAACGAACTTAATTTATATTCCAATTTTCATCGAAATCCGTTCAGCCATTATCGCGTGAAAAGGTAACAAACATCCAGACAGACAGACAGACATAGGCCTACACACAGACAGGCAAACAAAAATTTCAAAAAAGCGATTTTCGATTTCAGGATGGTTAATTATACATGTTAACACCAATTATTTTTGGAAAATCGAAAATTACCAGAAAAATTTTGGCTGCAGATTTATTGTTAGTATAGATTATTATTATTACTATTATTATTATTATTATTAGTAGTAGTAGTAGTAGTAGTATTATTGTTATTAATCAACTGCCCGAAGACAAGTCTGAATCTTATAAGTGATACCAACAAGGAATCACTTATGACACAACTAGGCCAGGAGATAATGGGGTAGGGTGGCAAGTTCCTTTCCACTTCCATTCCATACATTGCCGATTAGATACATATGACACTAATCAGACTTCAGATGCATACAAACAATTATTGTTCTTCCCCTGACACATATCGTCAAGTGAGATGTACTGTCTGATAATAGATACACATATCAGCCAGAATCTCACCTGGAGGTATTATTATTATTATTATTATTATTATTATTATTATTATTATTATATTTTTACAACTATTTGAAAAAAAAAACAAGCTAATGTTTCATTTGGAACGGGTCAAATCCTTCTAAAGTTTTGTAGGAGGAAATTAGTTATATAAGCAGAGCCTGTTTCTGAGGAAACTGGACAAAATATAGTCGACCATATATACAGAAATGATAAAATAATGGGATGAAAATAAGAGCTGTAGTCAAATAATGATAATATATATGTTGTAAGAGTAGCGCCTAATTTTTTATCCTGGTTTGTACAATTTGTATAGACCTGTAACGAAAATAATACACAATGAAAGAATAGCAGTTGATCGTATTAGTAAGTAGTCTTCAAAGAAATACATTTCCCGTCCCCAGCACTTACAACGTTTGAAACTTAAGAGTAAGAAAATGAACTTCACTGTACAAGCACAGTCTAGTACATACAGTCACGAAGCTTGAGTTGTGAGTGTACTAGGAACAATAGACTGTGCAGATACTATTTCGCGTTGTCTGTGATGAGGCGATAGTAGCGATCCTAGTGGTTAGCAACTATCTATGGATGCATATTTACTATGTACTGAGCTTCGTGACTGTATATATTAGACTGTGGTACAAGTCGTTTTTTCTTTTTAATCAACTTCTCGTTTTTAGACTATTATTATTATTATTATTATTATTATTATTATTATCTTTAAAACTATTTAAAAAACAAGCCAATGTTTCATTTGGAAAGGTTCAAATCCTTCTAAAACTTCTTTCCTTACATAGCGAGTACTATTTCAGTTTGAGCCGTGGAGTTGACCGTACCTTAAAGACTTCAGAGTTCAAGGAAAATGAGAAAAAGATAACGATCACCTCTTCTCTACTAGCGCCTCTAGCTCCAAGATTACGAAACAATAATAAAACGTAACAAAGTCAATAAAAACGCAGAGACAGAGGAGACCGTGATGGCTATAGATGTATAGAAGCATCAAGAATGCCTAGAATAATAATGTGCTTCCGAGCAATGAAACAAAGTTCGCAATTGATAATCTGGCATCGAGCTATAGAGCTGGCTGGACCAAAGAAACTGAAATTGGGTGTGTGACTCAGACTAACACGTTAGCTTAGCAATAACTCAGCTATTTTACAACTCATTTTTGGTTTTCAGATAAATCTATTCAATATGATACATTTATTTTAAATGCTCAATCAATATGATTTATCTATTTGCAAATTTATTATTTGATATTACATCTCGCCTGTTCGGCATCATAAGATATTTAAAAAGACGAAATCTAAACTTAATCCTTTAAAATGTACAGGGACATCATTTCATTTTTACTTCAAATTTTATTGTACCTGAGTTTTTTAATGTACTTCACTCCCACCTCTTCTACCAATGAAGTTCAACCGTCCTGCACACAGATCCAAGACCGCATATACAGTCACAGTAGCCTTACGGTCACAGTAAACAGTACGTTCCAAAAATATGTTCGCGTTCCAGTGACGAAAGAGCTTTCAATATTGAATCATTTTCGCACAGGTACTGTCGTCCATTTGCTTACGTCGTATCCCGGTTTCCCCCACCTGCTTTTATTCGCCAGCTAGTCGTCTTAACTCATTTGTGAGAACATTAATTTCTGTTAGAAATTGGACGTCTACGTAATATTATACAACTGTTTAAAATAACTTAAATAAAAGGGCCTCGTTAAGTAATTAACTGTCACGTGATTTCCTCTCTTTCTACGACCCTACAACATAACCACTTGGACGGACAGTAGATAGTATGTCTGAGTAATTTTATCTTTTCGGATCGGGCAAAAGTAAGATTGAATTTACAGTACGTAAGGTACTATTTTATAGAGTAGATACAGAATTATTTCAACATGAGTTACTAGTTACGAAGGACGAAACTGGTAATTGGGATTAGGTACAATAGTCTATAGTGCGATAATATGCGCATTAGAACTGAAGCCTGTATCGAAATGAACGGCCACCATTTTCAAAAATCTGTTTAAATATCCATATTATGATTATTTTTCAATTTAACTTCATTCTCTATATTGTACGCTACACTGCATAATGAATACGTCCACATGGACAGCTCAGTTCATGAGTAAAAACACTCCTTGTTAATACTATAATGTATTTTGATTAAAAAAACCTAATGAAAATGATCAAACTCAAAAGCCCGATATTTCCTAGTTTACGTAAATGGATTAACTACTTTTCTTCCCTCCTACACCTAGTAAAGTAATTTGTTTATATATTACGCCGGTAGCATCGAACTGCAGTCGTGGAAGGGGATAGCAAACGGCGTCGATCCAAAGGTATAGCCAGGTTAATATTAAAAATGTTAGTAAAAATAAAATGATGTCCCTGTACAAAGTAATACGCGTAAATAAAGTTAATTGGTATTATCATGAATTTCATGTAACGGAAAACTATTGATAGAAATGTTCAATTTTGAATTTGTGTAATTTAATTTACCGGAAAATAAATATGAGATTTAAAATTGTGGATGTGATTGTTCATACATATAACTCACGTTACATTGTTTTGTTAAAATACCACTTATTGTAAAGATAAATAATTAAAATTGATAAAATTTATACATGTTATACTTTGTGTCTAGATTAAAACAGATCACATAGTGCTATGCAATTATTATGATGTAGTCAAATGGTGTATGTTTTGCAATACATTTGGATTTTCTGTAGTGATCAATCGTCGAGTATGTTAGATGCATGTGAAATGAATGCAGTACTCATTAAATGTTAATATACAATCATCACAATAATAAACATCGTTTTTCGCTCTTCTCCTATTCCATCAGTAAGAAAATTTCCTTATTCACATTTAACATTCGTTGTAATAAATATACTACACTCGTTATTAGCACTGAATGATTGCTTTCATTGCAATTTTTTTACATATGTGGGCACGAAAATGCACATAACTTCATTCCCATTATAAGTATGGAAAATACTGGGTGTTCATTTCAAAGTGTGTCATGACGTTGTGAGTCAGCGATTTGAAGCGAGTTTCATTTTTATGTCAGAGAAGTTGCCTATTAATCAAGGCGTTCAATCTGAACTTGAGAACGTGTACGGTATAACTTGAACGTCGTAGCAACATATGGCGGTCTGTACGGTCTATGTGCTACCATAACCTCTTTCGAACTGTGTTTTGCGCGGGCAAGTCATTGCAGGGTATTTGTTATCATCGATTGCGTACGGCAACATTCCACAATACAAATCAAATGTTCCGTGTCCATGTTGACCGTCGAAGTTAATGTCAACAAATACGTAAGTAATCGTCTTAACCCTCTCCTCATATCCTGACAGTAAGAAAAAAACTCACCTCAGTACGTGTTTCCAAATAGTTCACATTACTGCCACTACAGGTATTACCGTACGTATCGGTAAGTACTCTTCAGAATGAACGCCGTACTTGCTAGGCAACTTCTCTGGCATATAGGTAATACGCCTCTGCGGAAGTGTAGGAAGATTGAATTTTCTAGGCTCATCGGCTAGCCACATGACGGCATACAGCGACACATTTTGAACTGAACGCCCAGTATACACTAACGCTCCACGTAAAAAGAACCCACCTCTCAAGGTATTGTAAAAGTGGTCCGATTTCTGAAACATTGACGGATCCTTCACAGCATGTTTTGAATATGCAAAAAGTGCAATAGAACTTATCCACAGTGGAAGTGTCACAGTTCAACACAAACTCACGCAACAGCAGCTGAAATGCAATTACGACTCAAATGAAGTTATAATTACAGCCATTATAATCGGGATGCATTGTGAATCTGTCAGCTGTCAAACCTTTGTAATAATAGTGATGATGGTGCATCAGAGAGAGTGCAAATGCAGATGACAATAGCGGATTAGACAGAAATACAAGTATCAGTCCATTTGAATGCTGTTATTTACAGCAACGAACTTGTGCTAACTTCAGGAATTTATCAATATATTCTTCAATGTTATCAGACATTATTATGTAACAAAATTAATTTTCCGAACTGACTTATTTTATTTTTCAGAGTTATCTTATATCCAATACGATGAAGAGTAGTGTATGAGAAATATTAAGGTATATGTACACCCACAAAACGCAAAAAAATGATGAAAAATTATAATTTTTAAAATATAACTATTTTAATGGAGAATTTTCTCCCCTTTAATTTGATATAAGCATTTTCGATTTATGCCTTATGGTTTTTCAGACAAGTCCCATTTTCCAAAATTCTGCGTCATCAGCCACGGTCACTTCTACGAAGATCACTCCAAAAGTAATGCACAACATTTTTTAAAATGTATTATTTATTCTAAAACTTTGCAATTTATGGAGGTCATAGATACATCCTTCCCCCTTGTATTCAAATTTAATTTAAGTCGTTCCCGTGAGTGGCGCCAGGGAGTAGCTCAGACGTGTTGGTTCAGACTTTTATCGTGCAGGTATACAGGCCATCATTCCAAGGTGGCGAAAGGCAGTTGAAAGGTGCGGAGATTATGTGGAAAAGTGACGTATTGTTCCTGAAGGATGTATCTAAATTCTATGAAAATAGCAAAGCTGTAGGATAAAAATGTAATTTTTAAATAAATATTGTGGATTACTTTTGGAGTGATCCTCGTAGCAGTCAATCCCCTCGTCCAGCATTGCTTTTAAAATAAACTTCTTTCTAGTCCCAAAATAGATGCATAGATATCAAGGCATGATCATTAGATTCAAACACGTTTTTACATAATGAAGTAATTTATAATCTTTCACCGTTAGTCATAAAACTGCAAATTTGTGTCAGTGATGTACGTCATTTTAATAAGAGTCTAAAAGGAGAAATTAAAATTCTGAGGAAGATGAGCATAAACCCTGAGACAAGCACCATCGCAGGATTTGTTGCATCAATGGAAATAAGGACAAAAATTCCCAAAAAACATTCAACACCTGAAGTTAAAACAAGGAGGAGGTATTTGAGAGGCAGAAAGAAGCTGAAACAGGACCGACATGAAGCTGCTTAAGGGGTGACATATAATGATGCAGTCTTCTAGGCTCTGAAAGTTTGTGGTTCATTTCCTGTAAATAGTAATTTTAGAATATTTAATTCTTTTAAACATGATATCTCAGTCAAATATGGTGATACCAAGAAGATATTGGTGTCATTTTGAAGCTTTAAATGTACCCTAGTGCCTGACAATGAGTAAAATAACATTCATGTAGTTAATAATTATCTATGGATTTTTTACCTGATATATGCAACATAAAATATTAGTATAAGTTACATATATGGTAATATTTAATTAATGTAAATGAAAATAAAAAATAGCTCTATGTCAGGCACTAAAGAATAGTTTTAGCTATAAAACAGTGAAAAAAATGTGGCTCTATCTTAAAAACTGCATGACCTATCATGTCTCAAGTTGTATGTCACAATTATAAACAAAATAATTTTTATAAACAATTTAGACATAATTTCAAGGGTTTTGTTCACTTCATTCTCTTTCTGGTACCATTCCCAATTGTATAAAAATTTTACAGAGCAAAATTATGCAAAACAAAATTTTTTGTAGGCTATGTAAAGGTGCACATATACCTTAAGGAGGAAAAGGTGATGAGAAAGGAGAGAAAACATGGGAGAAGAGGAAAATGGGGAGGGAAAGGAGAAGAAAGAGAATGGTGACGAAGGAAAGGAGATGAATAAGACGATAAGAAGCAGTTTAAGCGATGTCTCCAATTTGCAAGGAAAAGGTACTCAGTAATTACGCTGAAGTGAAAGACTGAGGCTTGTGTTATTCAAGCTACTCCTGCTGTCTATACAATCCGAAAACAGACGAGCGAAGGTAAATAATTTAATTCCTGAGCAAATAAATGGAATTGCAAATAAGAGCCACGGCAGCTTACAGATCTCCAGCATGTTTCGAATTCTCAACTTTTCCTCGAATTAACTACAGATAATTTTAGCACAGAGATGAAAATAAACAGAAAGTAGGAGTAAAGTGGTTTAGTCAAAGTATGAAGATGGGAGTCACAATTACCAAAGCAGAAATATAAACACTTCCGTGCAACTGAGTTGGATTCGTAATGCGCCTCCTTCTCTCCCTCACTCATCTTGCTTTCCTTCTTATACGAGGAATAGAAATTTCGATATTTGAAAATATCACTAAGAGATTTCCCAGAATATAAATGCTTTTGAATCCATGAAGTCCACGCTGTGGAATAACGATTAGCATGTCTGACCGTGAAACGTTGGGACAAGTTACCTGTTTGAGGTTTTTTCCAGGGTTCTCTTGAACTCATTAAGAGTAAATTCTTGGTAACTTTCGGCATTGGACCCTGGACTCATCTCGCTAGCATTAGGCTATCACTACCACCTTCATCTTATTCAGAATGTTAAATGTTATGTTTTATTTAACGACGCTCGCAACTGCAGAGGTTATATCAGGGTCGCCGGATGTGCCGGAATTTTGTCCCGCAGGAGTTCTTTTACATGCCAGTAAATCTACTGACATGAGCCTGTCGCATTTAAGCACACTTAAATGCCATCGACCTGGCCCGGGATCAAACCCGCAACCTTGGGCATAGAAGGCCAACGCTATACCAACTCGCCAACCAGGTCGACTCTTATTCAGATGCTATATGCAACTGATAAAGCGTCGTAAAATAACCAATTAAAAATTCACGGTTGACACGCTGTAGTTCACTCCCGAGCCTAAAATATAAATTAGTGTCGTACTCTACGGCCCGTATTCATAGACATCTTTAGCGCGGGCTTCCGGTGGATGATCAGCGTTTCTCGTATTCATAAACCAGTGTTAGCGATTGGATATGATTTGAATTCTGTACTAGTAACCAGTGGATAGCCGGGGCTAGCTTAGTACGCTCGTAGCGCGTGCTGCAAAATGTCTATGAATACGCCCCGTGTTTATGAACAACGCTTAAGTTTAACCAAATGACAGATCTATCTGAAACAGAAGACATGGTTAAACAGAGGATGGTAGATCATAAAGTCATAATGTTTCATTTTTTACAACAAAATTATAAATTGCAACTATTATTTTAGTGTATATACTCACATACAGAGTGATTCACGAGGGAAGGTAAAACATTTAGTATATGATATCTTAGGATATTTTCAGTGAAAAATTTCATATGAACAAAGGTCCGTTTACGAACGATAGCGGAGCTAGATGCATTTTTTTTTTTTTTTTTTTTGACTATTACACTCTTACTACGTCATACTACTTTTGACCAATAAAACGGTACGAAAGGACGTATTTCGACCAATCATGGCTGCTTATCGCACAATTTTATCGCGTCCCTAGCATTTGTTTAATTTTATCGCGTCCCTAGCATTTGTTTCTTTGTTTGACAACATTTGAAACTGCGCTGGTCTGGACGTCAAAAATATATATACAATTACAAACCACTCCAGTCGATGCACAGCAGTTTCAAATATGACTCGCATTGGCATTCAAGAACAAGAATTAATAAAAAATCACTGATCATACCTATCCATCTTCTGAAATCCGATTTACAAATAAATGAAGAGCACCATTCGGAAATCCTGAATAGGTTGAATTCACCATGTAGGCCTAAATCAACGAGTTCCACTTCTATTACGCACACGTCCAATATAACATCAATTGAACTACCAACCACATTCAAATTTGAAAATTGTACATTTAATAATTATTCCTTTTAAAATTATTCATGTTTATTTTTTATGTCGTCGTCGTTAATTAAAACTTTTCTAACACTTGTGTATATTAGTTAGCTTATGTTATAGCTTCTGCTATATGATATTATGGATAGTCACGTATCAGAGATTTTTAATATTAAGATTTATTGAAAATCATCTGTCAAGTGACGTTGATTACTGGGATTCGGATAATTGAAGTGGAATGCAACTGTCTTAATAAAAATGAAACTGAATCAACAAAGCTTTCTTGACTAGTAACCGTCTACAGAGTTCAATGAAGATTCCATAGTTGGCACAACTGCCATCTAGCGTAATGGTACAATAATACATTTGAAGATAGGTTTATTTTCGTAAGTCAATTAATATTTTATTGTATTGGAGTACTTTGTTACTTATAATCTTTATATACTTTCTTCTAATCGTGTAATAGTCAATTAAATCCCACTCGAATTTTGATTTTCTCTAGATAAATCTGCTCGTGTTCCACTCGCAGATTTATCGATAAAATCAAAACCTCTCGTGAGATTACTGTTGATAAAACGTCTCGCCCGAATGTGAATCAAACGTTACCAAATGCTGCTGACGTGAGACGTGAGACTAGGTCACGGATAGCAATGAATGACATAACATTGGAATCTGCATTGTGAGGGACGTGGATAAGATCATTCACCTCACAAACCGGGTGATGGGGCATTACAAATGTTCACAGTTCTCAGCAGTTCAGTCAGCTACTTACAGTACACTATTTATACAGGTACAGTTATCTGAAGTGTTGTGTTTTTCAAGATGCCTTATAAATTTTCGACTGCAGAATACGCCGATATTGTGTATGTTTATGGTTTGTGTGGTGGAAATTCCTTGCGTGCCGTCGCTGAATATGAACGACGCTTTCCGAATAGAAGAGTACCATATCGAAGAGTATTTACTGTCTATGGAGTTGGATGAAAGACTTGGTATAACAAAGGAAGGTCGAAACGAGATATGCGCTAATCGACCGTATTTTGGATGCTGCATGTCGCATAAAGAACAGCAACGTGCAACTCTCCCGAGCGATGAGCGCGATTCACGCCCGAACGCAACAGTGCATTGAAGCAGAAAGAGGTACCTTTGAAAATGTGCGAAAACATCTACCCCGACATCTAGAATATCAGGTATCTATGTATAAGTGCATATAAACTTTAAATTTGTCCTTTATCTGTCTCTAAATGCGAGTTAGTACAATGGAATTCCAGACGTTTTTGTGAAATCAAAGAGCTATATCTCCGTAACCGTACGAAAACGAACCCATATTCATATGAACTTTTTGACTCAGAATGACTTCAGAATTCACATCCCAAAATTTTTTACCTTTCCTCGTGAATCACCGTGTATATAAATCGATGACTACAGCACAGATATGCTATATCCATTTCTGGTCAAAAATTGAGATATGGTAATATACTGATAGTATGAGGGTAGATCTTCATTCTGTACAAGCATTGTACAGTGGGGGCTGGAAGTAACTAAGTATTATTAAATGGCTGTAGAATTCTTAATATCGATGGAATAATAATGAAAATAGTGTGTACGTATACGTTATTAAATAGGGTTTAAACTTTCGCGCGTCGGTAGTACAGACGGTAGCCGTGAGAGGAGGTACGCGCAACAATAGCAAATAGCAGATTGCTGCACGCTAGGAAGTGTGGAATTCCGTTCAGGGTTGCCATACGTACGACTATAGTCGTACGCATACGACTATTTTGATTAATTGTACGAGGTACGACCGCACTCTATGTCGTACGCAATTTTGTACGACTATTTTACTGAAGGGAAACAAATAATTGGGAATTTATAATGTTGGTTTATAATTAACATAAAATTGATGTTTAATTCGTGCCTTTTAGACAAGTTTTATTCATTTAGTATGTCTTGGATTAATGTGAAAAAGAAACATGCTTTTAAGGGGGGAAAATGCTTTGAAAATCGATCTGTTAACTATGCTTGCCATGCAAGTCATAATTTGTCTTCTTGAGCTCTAGGTTTCACGTGTATGGCGCGGTTAATGTTATTAACTTCCTTGTTTATTTCATAAAGGAAATCTTTTATCAATTAAATAGTACCGCAGTAGCATTAAGAAGTCCTAACGCGCCGACATTATAGAGGTGTCGGGTTTGAGTCGACTGTAGATGAATTAATTTGATATGATTTTCAGCCGCCGCATTTATTGATACTAAAACAGGCCTATCTGCCGCCGCGTCGGCCATAGATCAAATTTCTGTTGATTTTAAATATAACAAAGTTGATTCTAACCAAGCGTCATCGTGCACGCCTTACTGCGATGACAGTGTTGATGATGAAGAAATGGGTGGTGACTTGTTTCAATGCTGAATGTCATTGTGGATGTGAACAATAATTAGTATTTTTAATTGGAACTAAAATTTATCGGTAGACATATAAAGAGTGCGTCAGAAAGAACGGATGGATTTCATAGGGCAAGAAAATTGTAAGGATTCATCAAATCAAAAATTTATTGTTATCAACAGATTCACCAATACATGCAGTTTATTTACGGTATACAACATCATCCATATGATGTCCTTGGCTTTCGATACAGGCATCGAGGCGTTTTCTGAAGTTCGCCGTAACTTTCACAGTCATAGTTGGTGGGATTGCCGCAATTTCTTCACGAATCGCCGTCTTCAGTTCGTCCAGTGTATGTGGTTACTTACGCCTTCAAGTGGTCCCAAAGAAAGAACTCGCAGGGCGCGAGATCTTATCGAACCTCGACAATCTCAGTGCAATAGCATGTTTGCTGGCTGATGGTTGAGGTGGCAGGACAACCTACTGTCTGTCTCCACATTTGCAGGAGTACACGCGCTCCGTGTTCGTCCAGGTGATTTCTTCTTTAATGTTGAACCTGTGGTACGAAATGAAGCCGCCCGAGTTGGAATCCTAGCGTGACGTCCGATGTCGAAATGAGTCCTGAGTGACGATCACAGACTCTTCATTTTTCAAAAATGTCTCTGCGATGAAAGCACGTTGTACACCAGACCAACACCATGTTCTCAACTGAAACTGCATTCTATGGCTGACCCAACAGTCGTGGTCCCCCTCACTATATCTCTCTCCTCGTTGCGTATTGATAGTTTCAAATCCATCCGTTCTTTCTGACGCACCCTGTATTATACAGTATAGATAGTTTACATATTTTGCGATTCTTTATCAACTGCGTATTGTTGACATGAAGGTGATAATGCCAGCGAAATAACTCCAGCGCCGAAAGTTACCCATCATTTGCAAAACCCGTAAACAATCTCAACCAGATAGCTCGTCTCATCCAAGATTTGATTTTACTACACAGCGGTAGATTAGAAATATATTAGGAAGTTGCGAAATGTACGACAATTTTATGCTGAAGTACGAAAATTTTCATAAGTTAATACGAGGGTTTCGATTTCTTTATTAGGCAACCCTGATTCCGTTGTTCTTGTACAGAGATGGTGGAGTACGGTGAAGGGAATGAATGCCACAATCCGTGCAGGGAGGATGTAAAGGAAGCCTGTTGATAGATATTACCCTGCGCATTTTCGTACAGGGTCGCTTTCCAGGATAGTTCTGTAATGATGTGGGCTGTAATAAGCTTGACGGTAAGGATAGAGCTGGTCTTGTTTGAGAATGTGAGGCTTACAGCATAATGGTACGTGCAGGAAATCCTTCAAGAGCATGTTGTGCCAATTGCTTCATTTATTGGCGATGGTTTCCTGCTAATGCACAACATCGTACGCCCGCATGTGGCCCAATATGTGCAAAAGTTCCGGAATGGCCTGCTCGAAGTCCGGATTTGAATTCTATCGAGCAGCTATTGAGTAACCTGGGAAGAAGTGTCTGCCAACATTACCCAGACACCCTACACATCCTACAAGACCTGCGGGAGGCTCTCCAAGAAGAGTGTAAATTGATTCTTCAGGAAGATATTGCAACTCTCATCAGCAGTATCCCTGACATGTTGAATGACGTAATTAATGCGAGTGGTAACAATACACACTTATAAAGGTCAGAAGAAAGTGTCACCGAAGTGCAGTAAACAAAAAAGTATTAGAGTGGGTAATGAATGCGTTTTCGAAACAAAACAGTGTGAACATTTTGTGTGACTTATGTCCGTCTTCCAACAATTGAAATGAATTGTTATAAAAATAAACTCTTTTCATAAACTGAATTTTAAATTTGACTATAACTTAACACTGCACCGTAAAATAGTAAGATTATATTCATAAATATAAAATAAATAATAATTTTCAAAGAAATTGAAGTGTTGCATTTTTAGTGCCTGTCAGTGTATTTGTACTCGAAGTCATCGATATATATATATATATATATATATTCACACAGAATTTCATTATTTACAACATATTTTATTCGTGATGCCATTGTTTATAATTATACAGTGGATGCGGGATGACTTAAGGAAAAGTGAAGTTGTTTCGTATCAGAGTATATGGCACGTGCCGCACCGTCCGTCTTTTGTGTACCTGGCGAGTACAGCAGCGTACAAAACGAAGGAAACCCCGGTTCGTTCATAGTAACATTGCAATGCAATGTGTGCAGTTGTATTATCCTGCTCAAGTATTTAGTACGCGTTGAATAGGGTTGTGCTGATCCATCCATAATGGCAAAACGTTAAATTCGCTCAGAGATACGAAATGCAATTAAAAAGTATGAGAGTGAGATTTTATGTATTAACGAAGACAATATCGTGTGTAATGTATGTAACATTGAAATAAAAACATGAAACAACTCAGGCTATAGAGAAACAATGCAACAGTACATCGCACAGGAAATGCGTTGAAATGAAATCTGAGGAACCATCTACATCTACATCATCATCATCATCATCATCATCATCATCATCATCATCATCATCATCATCATGATTTAGTTGTGCGGGTCTAACGACACGTCAACATGATGCTCAGTACAAACATTCCTCTAAAGAAATTGAGTGATCCACATTTTTAGAGGTTTTCTTCAGAAATTCTCTCGATACAAAAACTGTTTAAGCGATAGGCGAAGACGATTCAGCTTCGACAGCTTGCTAGAATATATCGTCGTTTACTGCAACGCTGGTATTGCATCAATGATGACGAGGACTGAACCTTGCAAGGTATGTACTACAGTACTACAGTATATTATTTTTATTTTCCTTCTGAGTGTACGGAGATACAGTAGTATGTTGACGTCGTCTGTTTACGTTTAAAACCTGTTGAGCCAATGGTCTGAATGAAAAAATGTAACATATAGTAAATGTGCACCTACATTGAACGATAAGTCATCCCGCATCTACTGTCTATTTATAATTTTAAACTTTTCTGCGCGTTTTTAATTCCATTTTGGGTGTATAAGATCTATTCTAGTCTCTAAAGTCTTATGTCTTGTAACTACACAAGTAAACATAAAAGAGACATAAAGATGTGAAGCGAATAAGTATGAATATTATGCTTGATTTTTCTATTCTGACTTCAATATTGCGACTTCCCGACAGCAACGGCCTACTACTTTATTCTCCCGCCTTCCCCGTAAAACCTCCTGAAAGTTTGTCACAATATTTTTTCATAAACCTTGCCTGCATATAAGTATATCTATAAGGGACAAGACAAAGCTTTTCCTTTTCTTGCTCCTCTTCTAGGAAAATTAACTTTGTAGTTCCCTGATGAACTTCTAAACAGTTTTGCCTGTCTGGATAGGTCCCATTTGTTTCGCGCTGCCAAGAATCAACATTGGGAAAGCTGTCTCACGGCTGCCAACTCAACAAACAACCACGCAACGCCCTGACAGCTGTAAGAGGAAGACGTCTGAAACTTTAACCAGTGCCACGCAGTCGTTCTCATTAACATTGCTGCAGTTCCAGAGGTCAAATTAACAAGCAGGCTGTCACGGCGATACTGCGTTTAACAAGTACTTGTGTTCGAAATTAGATTCGGTCTACGGAATTGTGATTCGCGAGTTTCATTTATCTAGCCTCCTCAGAATCGAGGGGGCTATTGTGCTGGTTTCAAACTCGGCAGACAGGATTTCATTCGCGAGCCCTGGTAATTCAGCTTCAGATTTTCATGCTTTTCTCCTGTTCTTTCAAATACCAGATAGCCCAAAGATCTATCTACTTTTATGTCAAAACATATAGAAGGTGGGTCAAAAGTCGCTTTCCCCAATATTCGTTCTTAGGTTTCATACAGATGTCATAACTTGAATAAACGAATAGTGGTGTAACATGTGGTGGGTTGACAACCGTGTTCTTGCGTCGACTGTTTTTCCGATATGATGCCTTGAAAACAGCCCTCGTTTTGCGATATCCTAGATCATATATACCCAAATTGCTCGATCTTATAGGCTTTGACGGTAACAACTTCTATGATGTTTACTATGCTGTCATCTAAACGACATTTCATACTAGTTGAGAGGATGCGAAGGCATTTCTTTCCCCTTCTAATTGCCCTGAGTCCGTCAGTAACAGACCGGTAGCTGTTACCTCTTATACCTGCACCCCCAAGTTGTACACAAAAGAAAATAAAATATTAAATAAAGTACATAAGTGGATGTAAAATACAGGACACAGATGCTTGACAATTACATGTTTCAGTATATTTTAGAGTCGTTCTTACAATATTTTCAACTAATAATTAATTAAATTAAGGAATGTCAGTTTATATTATGAAGTCAGAGGGGATTGAAGCAGTGCGGATTGTCCCGTTGTGTATGCTGTAGAGTAGCAACTAGCGGTGAAGAAAACATTTATCTTCTGCTGTCAGTAGGTTTTTAATGTGCCAGTTGATATAAACAACAATAAAATGAAATACAAACGCTTAGTATAGATTTTCGAAATATAGATTACCGGTAAACATTTTCAATAATAAGAATTTTCACTATGTTCAAAGTCAATTAGTCGAACATTAGTAAGATAGACAGTAACATCTTCCCCTCCACGGATGGTAAAGAGTGTGAGTAGAGGGGAAAGTCTATCAACCAAACTGAAATGGGGATTAGTTGTTACATAAGGAGTCACATCATAACTCCCATTTGAATTGCATTAGCGACTGCACTGTCATCTCGTGTTCGTTTACGGCGGACGGGTGGCGATCCTGGCGGTTGTTCTCTTCAAAGTGCTACCGATTTTAACGTAGGGATGAGCCATCTGTTGTATATATGATCTAGGCCGATATGCACTTGATATGACAACAGGATGAAGCACACGTCATTTTGGCGTAGGAGTGAGGGAATTCTTGAACTAGCAATTCCATAAATGGACTGGCACAACAGGAAGCCACTCAGATCATGCGACCTTTCACCATGTGATTTTTCGCTGTGATGTATCCTAAAAATGATGATTTTGCTCAGAAACCGCAGGTTCTGCATCAGTTGCACGTGATCGAACAGTAATTCGTGAAAATCGATGAAACTCGTGAGTTATGCTCTGTCATCTGTAAATCAGTGTCTAAACGTTGTGAATTGTGTATCGAGAAACAGGGCCTGTATTATGAACAAAATTTGTAAAGGAATGTGCAGTCAAATGTAAATTTAATGTAAGTGTTTAGGGAAACCGACTTTTGACCCACCTTGTATTGATTTGTTTCTGATTACTCGAAAAGCTTTTCTCCAGTAAAATAAGGATGATGGTTGTTGTGACGTAATATTCCAGGTGTGCACAACAATATTTATTACACAATTATATAGAGACAGACACCTGTAGAACATAAAGAGGAAATGCGTAGGAAGAGGAAGTGCGTAGGACGAGAAAGTGACCATCCGGTTCTGTGCATAGTGATGGATATGAATTTTAAGACACAGCCGCATACTAAATGATATTTAATTTGTTTTGCGTTTATTTGTATTTACTACAAAATTATATTTACTTATGCACTAATTTAAAAATAAACATAGAAGTTGCAGATAGCAACTACTGTCACGAGTTCAAGAGATAGCAAGTCTGGAGGATGCAGCTATGACTCCTCAAAGCGAAGCACGTGATTTCAGAAAATGTTGTCAAACTGGAAGATCCATTGACAATCGACTGAGTCAACTCTTATTAAATAGAAACAACAATGAAAGCTCAAAAATTAACCTCCTTGTACATAGCTGAACGCCGTACCGATGCGAAAACAGCCAAGGACAATTGGCTGATAAATTACGCCAGAGTTAATCACAAGATTACTCATTTGGGCTCACACTTTCAATCAATATATAACAGTATAAAGATGTTACTAGAGTAACGGGATGTCGCGAAAGGAAAATCGATATTTTAACGAATCACATATCGAATTGGCAGGGTGTTAGGAGTTCAGTGTAGAATATCTAGGCTATAGCATAAACAGGCACACATTTTTTACGAAAGAAGTAAATTTTTGAAGCAATTAGTTTCGACACCATTACAAAAATATTTATTTTATATCTGTCCGTATACGCCTGTAACTAAACTGTGGTGAAATATGTCCTCTATCTACTGTATTGTAGGTGGTAAAACCTTTAAGAATGACTAAATTTATGACAAAAGGACATGCCAATATATATCAAGGTGGCTAACTTAAGCTTTTAATAGCGAATTGATATTCATGTATAAATATAGCTAAATTTAGATAAGTGCATATTATTCTTCTTCTGTGTTCTGAGTATACCAAGTTCAGACGTTTTCACTGCTGGTACAACCATGGGGTAAAGTTATCAACAGTAATCTCACTAGAGGTTTTGATTTATCTAGAGAAAATCAAAACTCGAGTGGGATTCAATTGACTATTACACGCTTAGAAGAAAGTATATAACGAAGTATTCTAATGCATTAAAATATTGACTTACGAAAATACTGAACTGTCTTCAAATGCATTATTGTACCATTGTATTCCGCTAGATAGCAATAGTGTGTTATTATTAGCTGTTTTCTTGTTATCAGTTGTTCCAAATATAGAATCTTCATTGAACTCTGTGGAGGTTACTAATCAAGAAGGCTTTGTTGATTCAGTTTCATTTTTATTAAAACAGTTGCATTCCACTTCAATTATCCGGATCCCAGTAATCAACCTCACTTGACAGATGATTTTCAATAAATCTTAGCATTAAACAATCTCTGTTACGTGACTATCCATAATATCGCACAGCAGAACCTATAACATAACCTAATATGATAAAGAAGTGTTTGAAAAGTTATAATTAGGAATGATGAAATAAGAAAAGTTTTAATTATAGATGATGAAATAAAAAATAAACATGAATAATTTTAAAAGGAATAATTATTGAAAGTACAATTTTCAAATTTGAATGTTTTAATGGTTGGTGGTTCAGTTGATGTTATATTGGACGTGTGCGTAAAAGTGGAACTCGTTGATGTGCATGGTGTATTCCTCAACTTATTCAGTACATATTTCCGAATGGTGCTCTTCATTTATTTGTAAATAGGATTTCAGGGAAGATGCATAGCTATGACCAGTTATCTTTATTAATTCTTGTTCTTGAATGCCAATGCGAGTCATATTTGAAAGTGCTGTGTTCTGTTACTATAATAATTTGTAATTTTCTGTTTCTTTTTTTTTTTTTTTTTTTTTTTGACGTCCAGACCAGTGCAGTTTGAAATCTTGGCAAACAAAGAAACAAATGCTAGGGTAGTGATAAAAATAAACAAATGCTAGGGACGCGATAAAATTAAACAAATGCTAGGGACGCGATAAAATTGTGCGATAAGCAGCCATGTTTACTTGAAAGACGTCCTTTCGTACCGTTTTATTGGTCAAAAGTAGTATGACGTAGTAAAAGTGTAATAGTCTATTAAAATTACTCACCACGATCACAAGTACTGTATTTCTCTTACTTCCTCCCTGCATATAATTCTATGTGTTCTTTATCTTTTCATGCTCGACTATGCCGAAATGTAGTAATTATACACCTGGTAGCAGTCCTTTAATGCATGTCATTAAAGTACACCTATTCATTAAAGTTCAGATTTTCGATTATTCTCGGATATGCAATCGAAAGACGAGGGAAACGTCACGGAGGCTGGAAATCCAATACTGTCGCAGAAGGTTATGTTCTGTTACTATAATAATTAGCGTTAATTATAAGTAATATTAAAATAAATTCAATTTGTCATCTCGTTTTTCAATTCTAAATCAATTTCCAGGTTATATCAAAATTAGTTCATGGTACATTACATCAAGGTCAATGACATTATTGTTCCTCGGAAAAAAATCAATACTTTTGCGTCTGCGCACATCTCACAATTTACGAGGTATTGCACAGGGTCACTTCCGCTCTTCTGTCAGATACAAATAAAATGAATACTTCTGAATAATTTCAAGTTAGATATGTGGTCGTGCATAAAAAGTCGTATGAAACTTGCCTATAATGGTAATTAAGACGCTCGTATGAAAATCATGAAACTCGCTTGTGCTTGTTTCATAAACTAACATCCTCGCGTCTTAATTGCTATCATTATAGGCTTGTTGCATAATGTACTATTAAAGTTAAACGTGTTTATTGCATTACATTGGCGGAGACAGGGAGGTAACCCTGGAAATGCATGGCAATAATTTTATTTAGTCATTATCGTTACTTGCAAGTTTCCATTTTTGTGAGGAAGGATCGGTGGAGCGGAGAAAAATTATTTCTGGCACCAGGATTCGAACCCGGGTTTTCAGCTCTACGTACTCACGCTCTATCCACTAAGCCACACCGGATTCCAATTCCTGTGCCGGATTGAATCCTCTCAGTTTAAGCTCTACCTCTTAGTTTTCCCTTTAGTAGCCAACCCTCATGCACTGTGTCACAGATGTGTGACAGTGGCACAAATGTCCAACACACTATGTGCAGAGGTGCACTCATTACGAATGACTAAGTGCCGGAAATATCATATGTACTTCGGTACATAACGCATGACGTTCTGTTTAAAACTATCATGCAATTGAGAAGGTTTTACGATATTACGATTCTTTTATGAAATAGATACTAAGTTAACTTTGGGTATCAGTACCTCTACGACATCCAAATTCTCCGCCCATGCGTATCCTGCCCTCACATAAGCCCGCCGTTGGTCCCTATCCTGTGCAAGATTAATCCAGTCTCTACCATCATATCCCAACTCTCTCAAATCCATCTTAATATGATCTTCCCATCTACGTCTCGGCCTCCCCAAAGGTCTTTTTCCCTCCGGCCTCCCAACTAACACCCTATATGCATTTCTGGATTCGTCCATACGTGCTACATGTCCTGCCCATCTCAAACGTCTTGATTTAATGATCATAATTATGTCAGGTGAAGAATACAATGCGTGCAGCTCTGCGTTGTGTAACTTTCTCTATTCTCCTGTAACTTCATCCCTCTTAGCCCCAAATATTTTCCTAAGAACCTTATTCTCAAACACCCTTAATCTCTGTTCCTCTCTCAAAGTGAGAGTCCAAGTTTCACAACCATACAGAACAACCGGTAATATAACTGTTTTATCAATTCTAACTTTCAGATTTTTTGACAGCAGACTAGATGACAAAAGCTTCTCAACCGAATAATAACAGGCATTTCCCATATTTATTCTGCGTTTAATTTCCTCCCGAGCGTTATTTATATTTGTTACTGTTGCTCCAAGATATTTGAATTTTTCCACCTCTTCGAAGGATAAATCTCAATTTTTATAGTTTCATTTCGTACCAGACATAATCATATACTTTGTCTTTTCGGGATTTACTCTCAACCCTATCGCTTTACTTGCTTCAAGTAGAATTTCCGCGTTTTCCCTAATCGTTTGTGGATTTTCTCCTAACATATTCACATCATCCGCATAGACAAGATGTAACCCGTTCAATTCCAAACCCTGTCTGTTATCCTGAACTTTCCTAATGGCATATTCCATAATCGTAATACTCATCATAATTAAATCATAATTATTTTAATTGCCATCATAATGATAAAGTTTTACTTATTCTTTTGCTCTCTTTCCCTCCTCTGCTTTCCCAGTTTGAGCTTCAAGGATACTAATCTTGTCAGTCCGTACTTCACGAATTTTTCCAGTATTTCCTGATATCTTCGTTGTTTCATTTCCCTGTCAATTTACACTGTTTTACGCAATCTAAATGTTTACATTTTTAATATCTGTGTTTCCTTTTTAAGTAAAAATTCCTTTACTTTGTGAATTAGTGTATTTCTCTTACGGTATATATTTAATTCTATGTAGGCCTCCTTGTATCCATTCTTTCACTTCATAAACGAACCTGATTCCTAAAGAAATTGACTACTCTATCGACACAGACACTGTTTCCATGGAGAATACTGAGATCATACGCATTGTCAATTTTGTGTAACGAACTGGAAATAAATAAGGGAAGGATTTGTTTTTGTTTTATTGATACGCTATGCCGCGTAATCAATGCAAAACATTTCCTAGAAAATCGACAATTACATTAATCAGATAACGAGACAGTTTATTAACTTTTAATTTGGGTAACTGTAGGCGTAACAATTTCATGGAACACATAAATAAACAGAATCGCAACTACCAGTACGCTAAAAATTAAACAAAAGTTTTGAAATCGTACGCCATTCATTTTAGTCGGAATAAAATATGATAGGTCATATTTATCAGAGTGCTTCGTAACTTTTATTTTAAACAAACATTTATCCATGACGCATTGGTTGAAAGTTTATAGATGTCACATGCACAAGCAAAAAAGTTATATATTTTTTCGTTTTACTATCGACATTTACCGGCTATAAAAATGAATAAGCTTTACTTGTATAAAACTACAGGTTCCAACTTTGAACACCATTGTTAACAAAGCAATTGCTACTCACATTACAAATAAAAAAGAAACAAAATAAAGTTTAAAACAAAATTAATATCGCTACCTAAAAATAATATAAAATAGTATACTCAACTTCATACTTAAATTATTACACTTAAAGTCACAATAAAAATGGTCAGCATGCAGGTCTCTTACGCAGAGGGCCCGGGTTCGATTCCCAGTCGGATTGAATTTCCTGGTTGAGGTTTTTCAGGGTTTTTCCTCAACCGTAAGGCAAATGCCAGGAAATTCGGGCCACAACATTCCTGGAAATCACCGGTCTCATTCATCGCCGAAATCATATTCATAACAAATCAGTAATATATATATATATATATATATATACATATATATATATATATATATATATATATAAAATATACAGTCGCCATCTAAGCCTTTAACCAGTCTCAACAATAGTATGCAAGCCTTCGGATTTCAACCAAAGATTAACTCGCGATATGACCAAAGATGTTAAAGCGAGTATAAATAACAGCGAGGAAAATATATATATATATATATATATATATATATATATATATATATAAATAAAATAATATACTCAACTTCATACTTAAAGTCACAATAAAAATAAGACCACCTCTGTGGTGTAGGGGTCTCTTACGCAGAGGGCCCGGGTTCGATTCCCGGTCGGGTTGGATTTCCTAGTTGAGGTTTTTCAGGATTTTTGCTCAACCGTAAGGCAAATGCCAGGAAATTCCGGCCACAACATCCCTGAAAATCACCGGCCTCATTCATCACCGAAATCATATTCATAACAAATCAGTAATATATGTATATATATATATATATATATATATATATATATATATATATATATATATACAAACGCCAACTAGTTCAGAACAATAGAACCAGTCTCAATAGTATAAAGGCCTTCGGATTTCAACGAAAGATTAACTCGTGACATGACCAAAGATGTTAAAGCGAGTATAAATAACAGCGAGGAAAATAAATAAAAATAAATGCATCGTAATTCCTAAAAAGATAAATAAATAAGTTAATGAAAAACGGTAAAAATCCCTTCTATATGTGTTTTCCTCCTCTTCTTTCCGTCAAGACTTAGACCAATGAATGTATCTTAGGGTGCTATTCATAGACATTTCGCTAGCCCGCGCTACGAGCTGCTAAACTAGCTCCGTCTATCGACTGGTTACTTGTACAGGATTCATATCATATCATATCATATCATATCATATCATATATCATATCATATCATATCATATCGCTAACACTGGTTTATGAATACGGAAAACGTTAGTTCGCTGATCATCCACCGGAAGCCCGAGCTAAGAATGTCTATGAATACGGCCCTTATTGTCTAAAACTTATCATTAATACCGTAAAGTAGGGATATTTCGGACGCAGGGGTAACATCAGACGGTAATTAAATTTATCAAATTTTATGTTGGTAACACCAGTTCTTAGCATCTTTTCCGCGCTTTTTACTATGTTCGTATCGCTTGTATGTTTCTGCACATTTTTAAAGACCCATTGGTGAACTGGTGTTACCAACATAAAATATGATAAATTGAATTACCGTCTGATGTTACCCCTGCGTCCGAAATATACCCACAAAACATAGATTTCAGTTGTGTGCAGCCACGCATATTGATCTCTCACTAGTTGTCTGCTGTGTATACCATACTCTGTTCACATAAACATCACACAGTATATCCGAAACTGTGGATAGATAACTTCCGTAACTACAATACAGCAATATGCACAGTAGAGAAGCAGTTTCATTACGTACTAACGTTAGCAGCGGAGTTGTGCAGTTTAGTGAGCGCTTTTGAACATGGCAGAATTTAAATTTTCCAATCACACGAACATTTTCAAGATACTTCCGTAACTACAATACAGCAATATGCACAGTAGAGAAACAGTTTCAATACGTACTAACATTAGCAGCGGAGTTGTGCAGTTTAGTGAACGGTTTTTAACATGGCAGAATTTACCTCACGATTTACCGGTAATCAATCATACAAACCTCTCATCAAATGGATGTACATATTACGTGAAAATTATGTCATGTGTACACATAATGTAAAGAAGGAATATTAATATTTCAGGAACGCTGTGCTACAAAATATTTATATCAAATACTTTTCTTTGCATGGGGGATACAGCAATCAAGAGAAACATTCTACTTCAAAATTAGACTCAAAATAGATATAATGATTTTCTTTCTCGACTTATGTATGATGTTGGTATGTTTCTGGAATAGAAATATAGAAATTACTGACGCCGCGAGATGTGGAATAATAATAATAATAATAATAGTAATAATAATAATAATAATAATAATAATAATAATAATAATTTAAATATATTTATATACCAATTCACAGAAGTCCCAATTAAAGCAAAAAATGAATAGTGTTCTTGAAACGAATTATGGGTTTAATGTGATGTGTCATATAAGAAATGCACTATTATATTCACAATGCTCTTGTTCACTTGGTGATACAGTAAGGGATATTGTATCATATTTCAGATTTACTACACCTAAGTCTTGTGATGTAGAACGAACATTTTCAAGGTACAAATATTATTTTTCTGAACATAAAAGTATATTTTTGATAAACTAAAAATGTAAATTATTATTAAATATTGTAGCATTTTGTTTGTTATTCTTAAATGTATAGGTAAACTATTTTATATTGAAAAATATGAGGCATGTAATTGTCATTGGTTGTTCATTTTGTTCCTGATTCTAAAGCCATGGATCTTTCGCACAAAGATAGGTTTGGTTACCACCTGACTATTTTTTTTTTTGCTGGTTTGTTGAAGTTGAGAGCTGCGTCACTACACTTCATTCGGTAGATATATAGTCCAAGCTCACACAACTTAATACTTTTGGTACAAATTTCTTACCTGTGCTTATCACTATCTTCTATAAGGTTATCTACGTTCCTCAGTCCACTAGTTTATAAAATAGAGCCTCCCGTGACAAAGTGAAGTATTCATTTAATTCTTCCATTGTTTCTGGTACGGTATCTGTCTATTCCTGCCATCGGCGTAAATCAGGTTGAAGGTGCTAGTCCCTAAATTTCAGGCTTTCTTGGGGCGAGGGTTCGAATCTCGCTTTGTCAGATTATCTGGTTTGACTTATTCAATTGCAAGACAAGTGTCAGGTAATCTATAGCGAATCTTCAATCTTATCTCGCAGAGTACCGTCTCGCTAACAACAATTCTACCGATGTTACATAACCCTGCAGTTGATACAGCTTCGTTAAAGAACTGATTTAAAATCTTTACTCCTACATTCTATAATACGAGGCATGTCCAAAAATAAGTTTCCCTGGGGCCTTTTAGAGAAAAAAAAACACAATTTCGTGGAAAGATTAATTGCAGCAGATACAGAATTGTTGAACTACCACCGGAATTGCGACATTTTTTCATACCGTGAAATCAACCTTTATATCTCTGTGTCGTAGATGTCTGCTGCCTGGGACAGAACCAGTGTATGAGAGCAGTGTGCATCTCTCTGTCACTGTGAAAATGCTGACCGGACAGGAATATCTTGAGGTGTAAAAAACGATGGTAACCGCTCGGCCAATACGCGGCGGCGCACAATAGATCTTCTGCAGGAGTTACGCTGGAAGGTGTTTCAACACTTACCCTACAGCCCGGATCTCGCTCTTACAGCTCAAGAAAATCCTGTACGGTCAGAATTTTCACAGTGCCAAAGAGGTGCAGACGGCTGTCACACACTGGTTCCGATTCCAGGCGGCAGATTTCTACGACACAGGGATACGAAAGTTGACCTCACGGTATAACAAATGTCTCAATTGCGGTCGGCAAAATGCTGAAAAATAGTTCAACAATTGTTGTATCTCTTCCACTCAATCTTCGATTGAAATTGTGTTTTCTTTCTCTAAATGGTCCCAGGAAAACTTACTTTCTGGATGCACCTCGTATGTCTTTCTTCATTGTGTTCTCTGGCGTATTTTTTGAGATCTTGATAGGTTCATAGAAACGAAGAATATGATCTTCCCATTGTTTATGCTATCGTTCTGCTTTTATATTCTGCTGATATCTCCTATTTGTTCTCTCTAGAAGTTATCCTCAATATCTTGTTTTATATTTCTCATCTTCCATTATAAGTCTGTTTTTTTTTTGCCAGTACAAGAAGGAAAATTAGAATTTAAATTGTATGACGTCCTTACTGTACCTCGCTTCTTGTTATGAAAACACACTGCTCGTTAGGCAGCTAAATGCAATATTAGCGTATACAGAATAAGTATTGAAGTTTTGAGGAAAAACTACATGTGATATCTAAATGGAATTCATAGGACGTAATGAAGCATTGAGAAGAAAAAACTTCACAAACTGCATTGTACTTGCTTCAATCCCTTGTTTTTCGTATTGTTACCTTCCACTTAGCCACATCTAATGGTCCCATAAAGAGTTATATAGACTACCAGGTGTTTCATACCACCCGTATCAGCCTTTCTTCTCGAAAACTATGTGATACTGGTTGTTCATAAAAAAATGATAACCGAAACCTATGCAAAGAATCGATTGGTGGTAGTATCATTTTCCTAACAAACCGGAAGTAGGGGTACCTGTGGTTAACTTCGAAATTTAAAATGAGAACATGGGTCATTGGAAACTAGCCTACTTTTAAAAAGAAACATCTTTCAATGAAACTTTTTTTCTAACTTTTATTATTTACTCAGAAAGCAACAAAAATGGTATTTTCTGACAAATGCTGTACGTTGTTTATATACGTACACTCTTCATAGTAGTGTACGCCGCCCTCTGCTAAACAATGTTCTGATCACCTCCTAACATCCGTGATTGCACTTCAGCACAGCTGAGACATCCACAGGCTTCTCTAATTCTTTGTTTCATGTCTTCAATTCTCTCCCACAAGAAGAAATCATTTCAAGCAAAGTCAGGACTTCGGGCTGGCCAAGCTACTGGTCCTCCTCGTCCAATCCACCGTAGGGGAAATAACTGGTTAATAACTCGTCGAGCCCTACGTGAAAAGTGAACTATACAGCCGTCCTTCTGAAGCCATATCACTAACAGAAGCGCAAGGGGAATATCATGAAGGAACTGGTGCATGATGTTTCGGAGGATGAATGCGTTCTACCATTGAAGTTCTCCTAAAAAAAGTATGGTCCTATGTCCCGGTGTCCAAAGAAGCCACACTATGGGATGAGGCACCACACGTGCTGGTAATCCAATTCACGTAGCCTATGTGGATTAACCGGAGACCAGTATTGAGCATTTTAGAGATTCACCTGACCATTACTTTTGAAAGTTGCTCCATCAATCCACAAGTTCTGAGCTCGAAATCACGGTCCATGTTTAGAAATCAGTTGCAGAAATAAACACGAGTCTGGAAGTCATGTCCCCCAAGTTCCTGATGGAGATGAATATGGTATGAATGAAATTTGTCGTCTTTCAGAGTTCTAAACACTGTATTATGGTGTAATCCTGAGTCACTTATGACTCGCATCAGACAAGAAATATATTGCATTGTGAGTAACATTTATATCATCACCAGATCAAGCAGGACATACGAATATGGAAGTTCTGACATTTTCGTCTGCATTTTTCAAGATGAATATCTAGAACAAATAAATTAATGAATGAATGAATAAACAAATAAATAAATAAATATATAAATAAGTAATTAAGTAAGTAAATAAGTAGGCCTAAATAGGTAAGTAAATAAGTAAACAAACACACAAACAAATAATACGCGTACTGCAGTTTAAAGAGAACTCGAACATGGCAAAATCTAAACCCGTGAAGGAATACTACTTCTAAAGCAAATGGGAATATGATTATTTTGTTGTTGAAGACGAAAGATTTGCTTGTTTACTGTGTCCCATCCAATTTATTTCCACTCGTTATTTCAATATTAAACCACATTTCAGCAAAGTCCATATTCAGAATTATTATGGAATGCACAAACTTTCGGGTAAGTTCATTATTACGACTGTATATTGATTATTTATTTATATACTGTAAAATTAAGGACGTCACTCGTTGTGTTCATTTTGAATTGAAATTAATAGTGACTTTCAAGGTTCGTTACTTAAATGCTATAAATTTATGTTTCCGTAGGAGGAAAGTTTTCGAAAATTTAAACCGGTTAGGTGCAAAGAAATCTCAAAGAAACCATCGACAGGAAATCTAGCATAATTGTAAACCTTGAAACGGGAAAACGCATTATAAAAACAATGAATTTATTACAATATTTTTTTTAAATTACATGCCGCCACTGATGGACCTTTGACGACAAGAGAAGGTAAATAACTCTACGCGGAAGTTGATCATCCCCAATAGAAGTGGAGTGAGGATGACGTCATATTTCCCCTACTTACGAGTTCTGCAGGCCTGATCTAGAGGAACCGTCGAACACAGCTAAAGAAATCACTTAAGTCTAGCCTATTTAACGTTACACAATATAGTAATACCGATGTGACATATAATATAAATATATATATAATAATATAAAGTGTATCCCTTAGTGTTTTAAACTATGGTGCACAATATTGCAAGAGTGCTCCTTCATTCACCTTGAATTTCAAAATGTTCGTATAATATTTGACATGTTTGTTCCTCATAAAATCAAAAAAGACCAACCTCTGTTTCGGCTAGCAAGAATGTCGAGAAATGTATATTCCTTCACCTCTTGTTCTGAGTGACGTAGAACAGTGTTCCGCAACCTTTTTATGCTCACTGCGCACCCTAGACGGACAAAATATTAATCCCCTCAAAAACATATGCTGTGGCTCTCTTAATATAATTACGTAATGTAATTGAATTTATTATTATCATTATTATTATTATTATTATTGTTATATTATAAAACAGAAATCGACTCTTGCATTTATTAAGAATTTGTGAACTTTAATTCACTGTAGAAAATACGCATTTTTATTGCTAATATTAAAGTAAATAACTTTACTCACACCTTCAATGCGATACTTGGGCCTGCTTAGCAGCACACAGGTGGCTGATCTGTGACGTAATCGATAATAGTGCAAGCCTCATTTATTCATCGATGGATTCGGGTCTCTCCCTTTTTGATGTTTTAATTTTCAGTTAACGTCGAATAGCCCAGTTCACACAAATTATGTAGTTTCCAAAGGCACTTCGAGTAGTTTTAATTTCAATATTCTGTCTGCTTTTAAATCTGCTAGTTCTTCTTGTACGAATATATCATTCGGAAGATGTTTCGAATCCACAATGAATGGATCACGAACCCAGTAAAAATCTTGAACACTTTCTCCGAAATAATTCTTGAACTTCTGCTGCAAGATTACTAAGTGTTCTTTAATTAAGTCTATCAACAATTTATTACCGTCAGTAAGGGACCATACAGTTGGGAACATCTCAAACGATTCATTTTCAGGCATCAGCAATGTTTCAGCTATTATGTGTGCTCTTTTTTTTTTTTTTTTGGCCTTTACGATAAGTTGGGCTACCTTATAGCTAGCTTCTTGTACTTTTTGTGAAACCTGTACCGACACTGTCATGAGCGTCACATGTTTCTTTTTATTTTGTTCAAACAACCGACGTAACAGAAAAGAATATTTTGTTACCAAATGTTTCAATTTACTGGGAACCATAGCATTACTGAGATTTTTCACCACACACAACACACTTGGGGATTGGGAATGTTTTGTCAACACACCATCACAGTCTAGTATATACAGTCACGAAGCTTAATACTTATTAATATGCAAACATAAACAGTTGAAGTATGCATCCATAGATAGTTGCTCACAACCAGGATCGCTACTATCGTCTCAACACAGACTATTTCCCTAGCAGACCATAAAATGTATTGTACTTTCGATATCGTGTTCTTTTGAAAAAAATTAACACCTTCCTTCCACTATTTATATATGAAATACATAAGGTTTATATATTATTTTCAAAAAATATATATTATATTCTATAAACTCACCTTACTGGATCTTTCGGAAGGATAACTCTAACCTACTTTTCTTACAATTTATAGTACTACAAACGTCTCCTTGTCACATATTATTATTCAAATTATTGTATTTTAGCCATTTACAGTTATTACAACCGATAACGAACTTTTCGCAAAAATGCGAAATACGGCACAGTCAATGCTTTTTCAATCTAGGCCAGGCCGTAATGTTTGTTCGGGTTTTCTATTTCAGTGTAGGGAGCTCAGTGAAACATTATAACTTTATTGCTTATCATTGCTAAGCTTCATTTAGTGTAATGTGTCCATAAGTTCCGTTTACTTCTTGTTACATAATATGTTGCAGAAATAATTACAAAACTGTGTTATTTTAATGTGAAGAGAATTTTAAATGTTAACATAATCTGTTCGCGTCAACATTTCAAGTTTAGAATGGAAGCTATTTTGAGGTTTAATATTGGGATTTCAATTTAGCACATCTACCTTCCTTAATTTTAGACAAAACATTTACCATACCACTCCTATGAAATTAGTGTACGTACAATTGTGTTACTTCATCTCTTAAGTAGTAGATAAATACAATAATTCAGTACTCATTTTAGTAATAAAATACAGTCAAATTGAATGTCTGGGGTATCATACATGACATTATGCTTAATTATAATGTATGATTGCGAATTTAGGAATATAAATTAAATATAGTAAACATAACCTTTAATTTTCATATGAATGGCAAGGCATTGGAGATCACTAAATTTAGACAGAAAGAGGCAACTGGTACAGTAAACATAACCTATAATTTCAACATATCTAAATATCCGTGCGGTGCAATTGAAAATTACTGAATCGTGCATAAATGAATGTACAAGAATTTCGCAATATTTAATCGAAATAAAGGAAGGTATTACACATTCGAACAACGTAATTTTCACACCATAAATAATATTACATCTTAACTCGCAAGTAAATTATGCCTGAAGTGTCTCATAATCATTGTTTTAAATTTTATTAATGGAATTACACTACATTTTAGAGAAACATATGTTACTGTTTATGCATTCCAACTAATTTATATGGTTGAAACACCGCCCTTCGTGATCGGGTTAAGCGAGTTACATGGTCTGCCTTACGGCCTGTATTAGATCACGATGGCTGTGGCACAGTTTATTGTTCCTAGTACTCACAGCGCTCCAAGCGGCTAGCATCTACCGCGAGATTTGCAAAAAATCACCCCAAGCTTCGTGACTGTATATAGTAGACTGTGACACCATTTTAATTTCAATTAATTTTCACGTCACACCTTTTAGCTTGTGAAGGCACACCGGTTGCGGAACACTGACGTAGAGTACTTACTATGTCTTTAACATACTCATATACACACATGCATTTTTTAAAAATGATGTTGGATCGAAGCAGAAAAGTATGAACATGAATAGAGACGTTAGGGAGAACAAATTGAATAAATTAGATTAGACACGGTAAACAGAGAGACAGACCGACAGACAGACAGAAATAAAGAGAGATAAACAGACAGAAAGCGAGAGATAATAGACAAACTCAAACTAGATAGTCAGGTAGTTAAAAAAATATGACGGGGAAAAAGAATGGGTGTTAAAAATAAATGCACACTCTAATTTATAGACTACTAGTATTCTCTGAATGTAGACGCTACCTTGTGATTATCAAATATAAAAAGTTGAAAATTAAACAATAGAAAATATAGACAATGGATATGAAAGTCAATTCAAAACTTATTTCCATAAAACACTTTGTGACAGAGTATCATATCCCCGTTCTATAGAACATCGGTGCTGTGTTTTAGCTGGTTATATTTGTTACAATTTATCCAGATTACATATTAATTTCCGTACCAGAGGATTAGTTCAATACATAAACAGATCGACAGTACTTAATGCGGCTGAAAACAATAGGATACGTGACCCGATTCGAAAGCTGCACCCCACAAAGTCACGTCCCTATCATTAACAAAACTCGTGTAATTTGAATTCGGAAATAGTCCATTTATAAGGACACCCAAGTGACCCCTGTCAAGAGAGCTTCTGTTGCAGATACATATACAACAGTTCAGCATTGCAGACATCCACACATAGTAGATGAAACGCTATTAATTTCCTTTTGATTACCATATACAATTAGTAACAACTTGTGAATACACATTGCATGGTGTTATCACGCAAATAAATGACACTTCCGTGCATATGAGAATCAAAAAAAGTAGCGTCAAAATAAAGTTCCTGTAATACACAAAGAAAGACACGATATCTCATTTACCGTGCCTGAACTCATGCATGACACTATGCACTTTCAACTTTAAGGTCTAACTTTGTCTCACGAAATAAAATTTGAACTAATCTAATTTACGGTATTTTAAAAGCGAGAAAAATAAATACAAATTATTTTGTCTTTTATTGCCATTAAATTCTACTATATACGTCAGAGTTCCTGACTTTTTTTGTCATTAAAAATAAAGCATTTTGAGTTTTGTGCCCTCAGGCCCACTGGGATACACATGAATTAGTTTTGTGAATAAATTTATCGTACTCAATATCTCCGTGACATTGTTATGTTGCCAGAACTTTCGAAACGTTAATTTGTGTCTATTATGCATATCCCATCCATATTTATAAAATCGGTTTACAGTCTTCTCTTAAAGGTAAAAGGCGATCGGAGCTTGTTGCCAACCACATCACCTCATTCTAGTGCCGAGGTCAAGAAAGAATGATGCTCTACCTCTGTGCCCACTAAGTGCCTCCATGCCTGTAGATATCTGCAACTACAGTGACCAATATTCCTCCTCCCAATTGAAACTACTCTTCTGAAAGCACATTTTTTCCATTTGAAACTCATTACCAGCACCTTTAAAATTCGTCTCAATATAGTCGCCTTCCACTTGAATTCTGTGTTGCAACACAGACAAAAGCTTCTTGCAGCTAGATACTATTTTTGTATGTATAAATAAAAGTCCTGGAGTATGTGTCTCATATCAGAATAGTCTACATTTAACATTTCGATAGTCTAGACCAGCAGTCATCAGCACAGTGCACCCTCGGGCTAGCGTCTCTTACCCGCTCATAGCGTGTATCCGTGGCTGCTGGCGGATATGCTTTCTCCCTCTCCCTTCTGCACGACGGTGCATATTCCGATACACTCCTTACCCGTTACCCATTTCAGCGAGTGCTGACGACCACTGATCTAGACTACATTTTTTCCAAGGTGTTGAGTATATACTTTCTTCTTCGCAATCTTCAATTTCATATTTTCTTATTCGTCATGTTGTGCTTGCCGAAGAAATAGAGTAGCCTACTTCTCTGGTCTTTCAGTAAACGTCATAATGGGGGCAGATTGTTCTTCCTCTTCCTCATCACACCACGTACAGCTCGATTCAGCGTTAATGGCCTCTGTCCTTGGTTGTTTGGCTAGTGAGCGAGCTATGTGTTGCGTCATAAGAAAGAAGACGAAAAAGGAAGAATGAAAATAATATCTATTTTTTTAGTATGCTCGAAGTAAGGGACACTCATGTCAAGAAAATGTAAGTCATTGTTTAGTCAACAGACTTAGTGGTTAGTAACGGGACGTGAGGAAGAATATTGTGTTTCAAGGCGGAGTGTACGGCGACATGATAAGAAGGAAGTGTTAGGTGTTATGACTGTGGGGCCTGACCTGTGTGACCCAGCCCGCCAGCAGTGATGAGTAACTCGCTCTTAGTCTATCTACTTACTTTTTGCAGGGGCTAAATTCCCCGAATCAAGCTGTAATTATAACTTAGTCCTTTCTTTACTATGAATCGTTAGTTCACCTTTTCTTTTCGCCGGCATATTATTTTAACAAATCTACACTAACTGCAACAAACTAACCAAATATTCAAAACACTAAAATTGCACTGAGAAAGTCCACCGCTCTGGAATAACGGTTAGCATGCCTGATCGTGAACCGAGCGGGCCTGGGTTCGAATCCTGGTTGAGGTTTTTCCGAGGTTTTCTCTCAACCAATTGAAGCAGAATTGCTGGGTAATTTTCAGCGTTGGACTCGCACACATTTCGCCACCATAATTACACTCCCCCTCTTTCATCATCATTACCATTTCTTTCCCATATTTCGGGCTCGCTCCGATGTAGAGTCGGCTCTGGGCAGCCACTCGTGGTATGTGGTCATTAGTTCCAGGTGGTAGTGCTATGTATCGTGGACTCTCCCCTGGGGCTCATGGTAACACGTGGGACCGGGATTCAGGGACCGAGGTGTTTCCTACGCAGAAAGCTAAAGAAATTCTGTAGGCTGTAGGGGAGTACGGAGGCGGCCCACAGGGGAATCTAAGAGCATACACATAATTCCATTCAGAGTAGTAAAAATGACCCACCCAAACGGCCTACGTGCGAGGGCAGTCGCCATCCCTTGCCCCCCCCCCTAAAAGTTAATGGATAGATACTACGAGAAATATTGCAATCAGAGTGCTGCATTGGAGTTAAATCGCTCGCTTGAACTCGGTCGAGTATCGCACCCTCGAGTGAGATACGATCGGTCGTGATACGCTCGTAATAAATAGAAGCACAGTACAAGGTCACCTCACCGACATGTCTTATCTTGTATGGAAGGCGACAGATAAGATACACATATGTTTTGCTCACACGGAAAAAATAAGGCTTTATTTTCTGCGTTTATGACAAACGTTTAATGGAACAGTCAACGGAACGTACCAAAACAGGAACATGAAGTTATAAATAAAATAGTATGAAAAACTTCGATATACAGTTATTATTGCCAATTAATAATTATTCAATATTTTATTTACCACATATATAATATGATAGCTCCATACATAGTGTTCCGCCTATATACTGCTACAATGTAGAAACGTTGTACAAAATATTATTGATAGAGCAGTAGATTAATAACAATATTAGTACAGAGATAACGTCACAGAAATATATAATAAAACGAATAATCATGCTGCACAACTGTTACAGACGCAAAGATTGATACAGTAATTGAGACTACTACTACTACTACTACTACTACTACTACCACCACCACCACCACCACTACTACTACCACCACCACTACCACCACCACCACTACCACCACCACCACTACCACTACCACCACTACCACTACTACTACCACTACCACTACTACCACTACCACTACCACCACCACCACTACCATTACCATTACCACTACCACTACCACTAGAAAACTTGATACAGTTCTTGCATTATCGTGATTGTGTTGTCAGCTTATAATAATTACATTTACATCCAATAACATCAGATGTGGCAAAAACAAAATCACTCCTGTGTGGGGAAAAAACATTTATCTACAACATTTATATTACATTTTAAAGCAAGTTTTGTAGTTGTACTATGGAGAGGTTAGTTAAACACTGCAAAGTTTTGAAATGATAAACATCTATGATGTTACTACACAGTTCATCACTGTAACAAGAACGAATGTCTAACGCTCGGCTTATACCGTTCGAGGATTTATCGCTCGTGACAATTTCACACATCATGCATGTGCGCTACCTATCGGATTATGCTATGAACTACTTGGCGCTCGAGCGAAAACGTCCGATGCAGACCTCTGAATGCAATACTGAACCTCAAAGATGCAGACTCTGTAAGCACGTGATACATTCGTCACTATCAAGTACTAATGTGTGAGGGACAAAAATATTCTATATTCCTTAGAAACGTATACTTTTGATTGGGTTAGCCGGTTAGCACATTTGTTTTTATTTCTAGAAGGTGTACTCTTAGAAACTGGAGAGGTATGTGGCAGGACTCTCGTGACGTGAGATCAACATACTCCTGGCCTTCGGATAAGGCGATATGGAACATCAAGGACCTTGTCTATGCACAAAAATATCTACGGCGATGATGGTATTCGAATATAATGAATAAATATGATTTCAGATCTAGTTGCAAGGCCGACTCAAATGCAAAACACAACTGGAGCTGGTCCAAGCATTTGAAGTCCGGTCTGGAGGAACACAGTAGCCTGTGCGTCACTCAGCTGTCATGCACAGACGCGCCGCCATTGTTACAGCGACGGGAGGGCGAGCTATAGATGCTAATATAGCACTGGAAGCTGCACAGGTCAAGGAATAAACAATGGATTAACTGAATACAGTGGGCTTAAGTCAACGAATCGTTGCGTATGAATAGTAATGATCAGTGAAAGAAAATATTCTTGAACTGTACTTATGAGGCCATAATAGATAAGTCCTGCGATGAGGATCAAGCGACAGTGCTTATGGCTGCCAGAGCAAAGGATCAGAGTTCGAATACCAGTAAGGAAGCGGAAATTCACATTCCTCTCACAGGGACTAGGTATGTGTACGTATGTATGTGCTTTGCCCTGTGCAGTCGTAAATTGTGACCTACTGTCTTGGTAACTGTATGAAAATTTGTGAATGTCTAGATCAGCCGTGGCGAAAATGTGACTCGCGAGCACATTGTGGCTCGCAATGATAGGCCTAGCTAAGCATTTCTCTTGCTCCCTACCTCCCCCAGTCCCCACCCTCTCACTCACTGGAGTCAAACTCCGTTCCATTTGTATTTGTCTCTGACCTGCGAGTGGCGTATCGTCACAATGTCTCTCTAGAAACCATGTACCTCTACAAAAACGATAGTTTCAAGTAGGAAGGAAGGACGCATTTTATTGCTGTCAATATTGTGAGAATATTAAATGTATGATTTGTTCACAAGTATTACTAGGAAACGGTTGTATAACATAAAACAGCATTATACTACATGTCACTCATGAAACATTAAAAGATTAAGTATTATTATTATTATTATTATTATTATTATTATTATTATTATCATCTCTGTACGTCGATCCATTTTCAACAGATGTACGAATAATGCGGTTAGATCTTCAATTTAAACTCACAGATTTACAATGTGATGTTAAATGAAAGCTAGATGTAAGGACTTGACAAATGTTGAACTTTCAAATCTTTGCCAAAAAACAAATATCCGAAGCTTCGTTCTTTCGCTTGCTCTGTTGAAACCATGTTCGCTACAACTTATTGTGAAAAATTATTTTCAACAATGAAAATAGTAAAACCAAATTTCGATCACGACTGACAGACAAATACCTTCGTGATCAACTACGACTGGCAGTAAGTGACATAATTCCTGATTTTGAAACTCTGTCGCAGAGACATTCTGAAGACAATTTTAGGTTGTGATAATGTGTCCTATGTTTTCTTATTCATTTCTTTCTTCGTTACACGTATTAAACATTAGTTTGTAACCTTATTCTGTATACAATTATATTTAAGTGCTTGACGTAAGGAAAATGAAAATCCGTTAATAAGTCAGACAGTTGCTTCACTTCCCCTTCGGGTGTCCGCCTCCCTCCATAGGTGCTATGCACGTTGTAGGTTACACAGTGGCTCGGCGCACGATCACATTTTCGCCACGGCCGGTCTAGATCAGGCATGTCAAAACCCTGCACATTGTGCACTGGTCTCTGTGCAATGTGCAGTTCCTATTCACCTGCCTGGAGGGAGTGAATCGGCTTGGAGGGGAACGCGACAGGGCTGTACATTACCTGTAGTAGCAGAAGAGCTTTGGTTTCAGTAACACAGATCAGTACGGGTGTGCACATTGATCTGTGATTGTGAATGCGTTATGAAAAATAAAGTGAGGAGTCCACAGATATAACGAAGAAGAGAAATCACGAATCATATAACATAACTGTTATGATGTTTTCCTCAGCCAATAGTAATTATTTTAAAATGAAAGGCTTTCATCATATCATGTGGACCTAATAGTGATGTGAGAATTTAAATCAGATTAGTAAAGTTCT
Organism: Periplaneta americana; assembly: GCF_040183065.1. NCBI lineage: Eukaryota > Metazoa > Arthropoda > Insecta > Blattodea > Blattidae > Periplaneta > Periplaneta americana. Next base: position 167,044,402 of record NC_091124.1, read on the forward strand.
CAAAATATGATATTCGCCAGCTCTTATTTCTTAATCAGTACTCTCACGGCAAAACAAACATGACAATGATGTTGTTTTGAAGTCTGTACTAACACAGCCATCAATGATTAGACGACTTACAATTTTTATTTGATAAGCTGATAAGTGATGAGAATATTGAGTGAGGAATATATGTGAGGGTCTTGAGGTTGTAAGGGAAGGAAGAAAGCAATTATTTGTAAGGCGGAAAATTTTTCTGGAAAACTAATACATAATGGCGAATTTTCCATCTCACGTTACTATATTGTCTTAATATACTTACGTAAATAAATCTTAAAAAATGACATAAAGAAAATGTCCTCGCTTTACAGCTTGTGAAGTACTCTTTTAACTCAATCCAGTTACGCTCCCAACTTGCTGATACTTGCTCTCAACGTTTTCCAAATAAGCTATATATAAATTTAAATTCAAGGTTAATTTATCCAATTTATTAATAATAATGTGAATTTATATTAATATACAGCAAGGAAATGATTCCAGTGTAAAAGCCTCACAATGTCCTATTGAATGTAATTGGGAGTAAAATAATTTCTTTAACATTTGTGCACCAATGGACCCAATAATGCTTAAGGAACAATGAAAGAGTATTACTTTGAAATAATCAGTACCTACTACTTAAAATGAAATACTGTGTTCGTTTTTGTTGTTTCGAAATTATTGCAATATTTATATTTTCTTAAAATACTGTATACAAATCACGTAAATAAATTATCCTTTACAATCGACTGCTTTGTGAATTGTAACTGACCCGCATATATATATGCTATAAGCCAATCAGGCAAGTCAGGGATTAAGATAGGCATATATTATGGACACTCAACGATGTCGAATTTCCTTTCGCCATCTATGGACAAATAAATAAGTAAATCAGAAACCCACACTCCATCTAGGCATGACCTACAAGACAATTTGATTACATAAATGCAAAATAATAAATACTGTAAATATAATTTTCGGCTGGCAATAAATGTAAGATAAACTTAAAAAACACTTTATTCGGTGTGTATTTTGAAAAACTGACAGGTTATTTTTGCCAATCCCTCTTATTCTCATATTTTGCAATTTACACAAACCTCTTCCTCTTCTTGACTAGTTGTAATCATGGGTAGAGTCGAGGAAGTCATCATAGCTTGTGCGTCCCAGCTTGTGTTACAAAAGCGAGAGAAGAGGAAAATTAAGAGGAAAAATGTATGGATTCATGATTTGTGGAGGGCACGTGATGAGGAAGGGGAGTTCCACACCATCTTTTGTCGCTTAAAGATGATCCAGTTGAGTGATCATGCCTTTGCACCATTATTCTTAACTGTTCTTCCAGTCCACAGTTCCAGCTTGCCCTTTAGAAACGAAGAGAAATGCAATATGGAAGCTCCAGATGTCTGGCGCTATACCCGAATGGAGAGCGGAAATACCCGAAGTTACCTGAAGACGGTCTGTAGGCGATCTCACACAACATTTTCACATAGAGGACTGTGCACATACTGTGCCGTAACCACCGGGGACCACGAGACCGAAATCGCCTCGCCAAGTGATTGCAGACAGTATAGTCCGCTTGCAGTCTCCTATGTGAAAGCCGAAAACAGCTTGTCAATATAAATTAAATGGAGAGTGCTGCTTATCCATCCACGAGGACACGACACAGTCTCCGTACAGTAGCCTACGTGAAACCCGGCCTTAAGCATATGCAACAGTATGTATGTATGTATGTATGTATGTATGTATGTATGTATGTATGTATGTATGTATGTATGTATGTATGTATGTACGTCAGAGAACTTATGACTACCGCGCCAACAAAATTATATGTACGTTAACACTACCACCACCAAAACACTACTGCTGACAATATTACTGCTGATAAGACTACTGCTGCTGCTGCTGCTGCTCCTACTACTACTATTTGAAATGTATAAATCTTCTCACTATTCGTGAGCTGCCACAAGGGACAAAGAGTACTTAACCATATAAATGTTTACAAGTTCAGTGAACCATTAATTTTGTTTTGACAATGACATAGCTGCAAATACATTTTGTGATTGGTGGACATATACCTAGTTTTAGAGAGGCAAGTGTTACAAAAAAGTAAAGAATGCTAATGAACTTGGTTTCATTTCGAATATAGGTGATGCCTCAGGAGAGCAATTGATCCTTTCAATGCAGCTAAAGTTACAATCGGAATAATAGATGTAGGTATTCCAAGCCTCTTAAACAAATCATTCATGAATAGAGTAGCGGTACCTCTTGCTCCAACCAGAAGTCCGATTACTTCAAGCTCTTTTAGCTGGTATTTTTTGAGGTAATATGGAATGGTAGGATTGTAGATATTCTTTTTTTCATTATCCACTTCTGCTGGTTGTTCCTCATACGTTTCGATACGCACAGTGGGATCAATAAGGGCAGTGGCTATAATTGATCGTACTTGGTGGTGCCGATACTACTTCTACTTCTACTACTACTACTACTACTACTACTACTACTACTACTACTACTACTACCGCTGATACTACTATAGCTGCTGATACTACCACAGCTGTGGAGTAAGGTTAGCCTGCCTAACCGTGAAACTAGCGGGCTCGGGTTCAAATCCTGTTTTGGGACATGTTATGTGGTTGAGAATTTTCAGGGGTTTTCCCTCAACCCATTAAGAACAAATTCTGGGTACCTTTCGACTGTGGAACCTGGACTCATTTCGCTGTCATTATCACCTTCATATCATTCAGACACTGGATAACCACAGCAGTTGATAAAACATCGTAAAATAACCCAACAAAAACAACTACTACTACTACTACTACTACTACTACTACTACTACTAGCAGTTACTAGTAATAGTAGGAGCAGCAGCAGAAGTAGTAGTATATTTATATTTTTATATTTATTTATTTAATACATTAGGTTTACACTACATTAGGCATTGCAGTCCGAAAGAGCAGAAGCTCGTGCTCGGGCACAGTTCAGTCTAGTTAGCAGCAGCAGCAGCAGCAGCAGCAGTAGTAACCACTTTCTCATAGATTCATGATTTTTTTTCATTAGATGCTTTCCAATATAAAATGTAAGATTGCCAAGAGAAGGCTTGAATTTCCAGCCACAAAAGACAACAAATTCTGGACATTCAAGAAAGAGATGGAACATTCTGAACAACCATCAGTTTAATCCTTGAATATGTTTAAAAAATTAGGGCGACGAAGTACTGAAGTAGTACAAGGGAAAGAGAAATAGTCGACGCTTTCTAGATATACAACACATTTCAATAAATCTCACTGGTATTTGAATCCGGGTCCCCAGAAATGGAAAGCTGACTATCCAGTCTATCGGTAAAAATTATTCGCTATAATATCTAATAACGGAACCACAGAGAGATAATATTTATATTCTAATAAATTATAAATCAATTTGTGAACAGAATAACAATATGTGCTTTTGACCTTTCGTTGACATAGTGCAGAAGCTGTTTAATTTGTAAATATGGGCAATCTACGCGTAATTAAATTCAAAATTAAATATTGGTATACTGAAATATAAAAAACTCGTTGTACAAATACACAATTTTAATATTACGTGAAACAGACAATGTACAGCAGAGGTCAATGCGCAATTTTCAAAACTCTAGAGTGTAAAAATGAAATGAGATTAATAGTAATATGCGTTACAAGAGCGGTGTGTTGAAGTTTTCATGTTCGAGGAAAAGTTTGAAAAAGCGAAAAGTAGTTGAGCTTTTTTAATTTCCGAGAATTGAAAGAAAACATACCGCTCGTGTATCGTACATTATTTTGTGCGAAGATCGTTTAGTACATACCTGAAATGAAATCTGCAATGAAATCTCCATCTTGGTTTCTGTTCAATGACGGCAAATTTGCAAAACAAAAATATCTATCTTCAACATTGTTGCTTTAAAATTTATTTTATTGGGTTATTTTACGACGCTGTATCAACATCTAGGTTATTTAGCGTCTGAATGATATGAAGGTGATAATGCCAGTGAAATGAGTCCGGGGTCCAGCACCGAAAGTTACCCAGCATTTGCTCGTATTGGGTTGAGGGAAAACCCCAGAAAAAACCTCAAGCAGGTAACTTGTCTCAACCGGGATTCGAACCCGGGCCACCTGGTTTCGCAGCCAGGCGCGCTGACCGTTACTCCGCAGGTGTGGACTTGCTTTAAAATGTTTTCTGTGTTTACTATACTCCAGCAGACCGTGATATACGTCTGTCTTTTTTTTTTTTTCCCCCAGTCTATGGAATCTTGTTGATTTTTTTCACGGCTTCCTTAATGTTACTTGCATCACGAATGCAGTAACTTTAGTGGAGTTGTAGAGTTTACTTAATTTTTGCAAATATTTAAAAACAATAATTAACAGTGCAATTTAGGTGAAATTGCAGTGGTAAGTTTCCAATTTATAATTATTACTATATTGAACGTCTCTAAAAATAATATGTTAAAAGTCTAAAGCAGTAAAATCAATATGTCACTTAAGCGGTAAGAAGAGGGAAATTGTTATGTGTTAGGTTGGGAATACTGAATGTGGAATTTTAGACTTACCGCGGATTGGTTTTGTGCGGAAACCAAGCAAATACGCACGATCTCGCACAAAAATATATAAGATTATGCACAATGCATCCAGTCCTATTCGTATACGAAGCCTAGTTACACCAACGGAAAAAAAGAAAACATATTTCAGAAATACTGTAACAGCAAAAATGCAGTTATGAACCCGTATGTAGTTCGTTCATCACTGAAAACCATAAATAACAAATTAACTGATACAAGTAACAAAAGTATAACAACGGAAATGAAAAAGTTGTTAATGAAAAATAACTCAGTCTTCCATAAATCACGTTTTCATTATGACTTACAGCTGGATGGAAAGCTCTGATACTTGTAACGATAACTGATGGCAGTTCCGGATTGCATGCGGCTGATAAAACATTAATACAAGCAAAGCTCATTCATTTGAGTAACCTCATTCATGGAGAGACATAATTGAAAATATCGAGATACGTATAGCCAGTGTAATTAAGCTAATCTTTCATTTTAAATTCAGAGAGCATGATTCTGCCTGCATTATATGAAAGTAATTGGAGTCAACAGAAAAGTTCTACATATGGGAGATAAAGTTAATTCTAAATAAAACAGGTGTCATGTATTACAAAAATTTTTACTACAAACTCAACTATCAGTACAGATGGCTGACAGCTTGACTGACATGGAGGTGGGATATACGTATAGGTACAGATTATGTCAGGACCTGATTACATTTATATCCAATACACTGATCTTGAACTTGCAGGCATCACGCCAGATGTTGCTGATAACAGTAAAATGTTGTTTTATTTACTCATAATGCATTAGTCCGAAAGGGATTTCAGTCGAATCGTTGAAGATATGAAAAATATGACATCACGTTTAAAGAGCATGATGTAGGCTACAACTCATTTTCAGTGAACTGTGCAATTTCGGAAAAACCTGTCATGTAGGAAGTCTTCAAAGAAACCATAACGTAAACGTCAACACTCCAAACTCAAACTCGTAAGCATAATATATACAGCGTGCCTCTAAAAAATGTTAGGGGAGAGTCGGGTAGTATCGGACATCGGGTAATATCGGACAGTGAGTTTCTTTCATCTACCACACGATGATAGTACCTGATTGACATGGTTACGTTTCTGTGATGTCGCACAGAGAAACGTAACCATGTCATTCAGGCACTTCCATATGGTGGTAAATGAAAGAAACGCACTGTCCGATACTACCCGATGTCCGATACTTCCCGACTCTCCCCTAACACTTATACGAGTAGTAATTCACACTTAATGTTTCAAAATTTCTCCACTTGTACAACATTTCTCATGTGGTATCGTCAACATTACGTGGCTTAGTTGCATACACACGGTCTTTCAGTATACTCCATAGTAAAAAATCGCAGGGAGCCAGATTAGGCGAACGTGCTCGCCACTGTGTTGGTCCTCCTCTACCAATCTATCTTCATGCGACTTTGTTTTCAAGGGAGAGGTACTGCACAATCTGCATATGATATGAGCGCATTCAAACATCTTTCCTCAAGATTTTCCATACAGTTGACCTGGAGAGGACAGATTCTGCACTGTATCGCCTTGTTCATTTGCTTGGACTATGTAAAAAAAAGTATCTTGTACAGCAACTATAATTTCAAGGAATCGGCCTTTATGTGATCGACCGTTGTTCGATTTGTAACTACCAGCCACTGGCAATAAGCTGATTTCGACGAACTTGTGATTTATGCGATAAATGGTTAATCTTAGTCCCATCATACGAACCATATATCTTAATGTTGTATGTCATCAGATATCTTTTTCTGCCCCGAAATTTTCTCCCGTTTACCATTCCTTCCAGTGCATACTTCAATAGGCAATTCTTCTCAGCCAGTGACCAGCCAATTTCTTTTTCTCTTCCTGAGCAGTTTCAGTATTATTCTTTCTTCCCCCACTCTCTGTAGGACAACTTCGTTTCTTATTCTGTCTGTCCATTACATACGCTCTATTCTTCTCCATATCCACATTTCGCCACCGGCGTGGTTCAGTCGGTTAAGGCGCTTGCCTGCCGGTCTGAAGTTGCGCTCGGGCGCGGGTTCGATCCCCGCTTGGGCTGATTACCTGGTTGGGTTTTTTCCGAGCTTTCCCCAACCATAAGATGAATGCCAGTTAATATATGGCGAATCCTCGGCCTCATCTCACCAAATACCATCTCGCTGTCACCAATCCCATCGACGCTAAATAACCTCGTAGGTGATACAGCGTCGTTAAATAATCAACTAAAAAAATCCATATTTCAAATCCTTCTAGTGGTTTTCCTTCACTTCATCGTAATGGACATGTTCCTGTTCCATATAATGCCACACTCCACATAAAGCACTTCACTAGCCTTTTCTTTAGTTCTTCCTCCAGAGGTCCGCAGAAGATGCACTTTTTCCTGTTGAAAGTTTCCTTGCCATTTCTATCCTAGTTCTGACTGCCTGGCAGCAGGTTATGTTACTATTTATACCTAGCCTAATACTTTATGTAATAATGTGTCTGTCGGTACCTTATCCAGACATTGAATAATTTTAGTTTTCAGGCGTTGCAAACAATTATCATCATTCCGTTATGATCTAGTATTCAGTAAGACATTTCATGGGCCATTACAATTTTAATTGCAGATAAAGTAGTGTAGGTATTTTTATTAACCACATTTCATGAATTGTATTATTATTCTATTGTTCTCGTCCCATTCGCGAAATAGTCCTAATAAATGGTACTCGAGGATCTGAGCTTCTTACATAAATTGTCTTCTACTTCGTGTAACTGGAGAATTTATCAGTAATATCAGATCCTCTCATGGTATTATCTATGATAATTCTATCAAACATGGCACTGTGTTGATAATAATGCTGGTAAAACAAAACTTTTCGCAGGAATCGTTAGAATTGGATTTTTTATTTTTCTTCGTTGAGAATTTCCAATGAAATGTCTCATATTCAAGTTAAAAATCTACCATTCGTGCAGGCGTACATGTATTTCTGATCAATTATTCTTGAAGCAACAGAAGCGAGGAAAGGAGGAAAATAGTAACACAGGAAAACATAGACATACAGAAAATACAGACATATGCATATGTGAAAGCCATATTTTTTTACAGAAGAGATACTGAAAACGGTGTTTTAATTAAAATATGATGAGTTGTACCATCACAAACCTATCACTTTCATTGTGTAATGAAATACAGGATTTTTTTTATTTCAATATTATTCTGTTATTCGAAATTGTACATAACTAATATATCTAAACGACTTATTGCAAAAAAGCTATATATGGCCATTAGAGAGGAAATATAAAACTCCTACCTCTTCCCTCTGCTCTCACTCCCTTCCTCACTACTGAAAGTTGCGTAATTGCAGGAAAGCTGAGTCCCGTAGTATGTGGTCCTTTTTAATATCGAACGTCACAAAATGTTCGCGATTGCTAAAAGTAGGTTATTAAATTTAATTTCTCATAAACGCCAGGACATGAAACCTAACACAAAGCGATAACATTACAAGAAAAACATCAACAATTAGTTCTCTGAAAGTTTCGTTTTGCTGCTTTTAATTGTGAAAACTATACAACGTTAATAAATTTTTCAGAAGATTTGAACTCATGTTTAAAGACTACATTTAATGCTGCTTCATTTCTTCTGTATTTATTTAATCCATTATTTTTACAGCTTTATTTTATGATTAGAAAATTTTAATTAAGAACATATAATGAGAATAATGCAGTGATGCAATTGAATTAATGGCTATAAATGTTAACACTGTATGGAAGGGTCGGTATTTGTATTGCACTGAATTTTTTTTTTAAATACATAAAACTGAGTGAAATTAGTCACTTTATTTTTTGTGGCCTTTTTCGCGGTTTGAGCCGACATCTAACTCTTTCGTCTTCTGACAGACAGCAGTGTCGCGAGGCAATTCAGCACGCTACTTTCCGGACAAGCGGCTAGTTAATCGCTAAATACGTCGAAACATGGTCATTAAAGTTTATAGGATGAGGCAGAAAGCGGGTCGTAGGCTATCGTAATTGGCATTATCCCGGCGTTTTCCTGCAGAGACTTGTGAAACCACGAAAATCTTGTCAAGATATCAGGCATTTGGCATCGAACTCCAGAACTCTCGTATATAAGGTAGGCGTAATAACTATTACACCATCGTGCTCGAGGTAGGCCCTACTAGTTAACTTAATAATTCCTTGTCAAGTTCATTAGTTATGTACAGGGAATCTTTTTATTTTTACTAACATTTCTAATATTAACCTGGCTATACCTTTGGATTAACGGTTGAGAACCGGAAACACCGTTTGCTACCCCCTTCCACGACTGGAGTTCGATGATACTGGCGTAAAATACAAACAAATCACTTTACTAGGTATAGGAGGGAAGAAAAGTAATTCATCCATTTGCGTAAACTAGGAAATATCGCAATTTTGAGTTTGACAATTTTCATTATGTTTAATCTAAATACAGTACAGTATTAACAATAAATGTGTTACTCACGAACTGAGTTATCCATTCGGACGTATTCATTATGCAGTGTATATTATACTGTTTACATCACATTAGCGTACAATATAGAGAATGAAGTTAAATTGAAAAACAATCATAATATGCATATTTAAACACATTTTTGAAAATGGTGGCCGTTCATTTCGATACAGGCTTCAGTTCTTTTGTGCATATTATCGCGCTATAGACTATCATATTTAATTACAAGTAACTCATGTTGAAATAATTCTGTAACTACTCTATAAAAGAGTACCTTACGTACTGTAAATTCAATCTTCACGTCTGCCCGATAAAAAAAACGCAGACATGCTATCTACTGTCCGTCCAAGTGGTTTTGTCGCATGGTCTTAGAAAGGGGGAAATCATGTGACAGTTAATTAAGTTATTTTAAACAGTTGTATAATATTACGTGGACGTCCAATTCCTAACAGAAATTAATGTTTTCAGAACAGGGATAATCAGCCCAGCCACTAGCCTTTACAGAAGGGCGAGCAGAAGCAGGTGGGGGAAATCGGGATTCGACGATGGAAAACGGACGATAATACCTGTGCGAAAATATGATTCAATATTGATAGCTCTTTCGTCACTGGAAAACGCGAACATATTTCTGGAAGGTACTATACTCACTACTAACTCACTGCGGTCTTGGTTCTGTGTGGAGGACAGTTGGAACTTCATTAAAAAACTCAGGTTAAATAAAAATTGAAGTAAAAATAAAACGATGTCCTTGTATAAAAAAGTATTTCAAGTGCACACTTAAAATGACAAGCCAACAATTTCGGAAACAATGAATATAGTCTAAGAAGATAAGTAACAAGAGTACCAAGTCATCATTAGACTAGCTATATAATCTGGGTAAATCAAAGCTTTTATTTTTTTATTTTACATATCCTATGGGTTCATTGAATTATTACGAATTTTCGCATGTACTGCAATAAAATTACATTATCCACTCACTCTTTGAGGTCAAGAAAGAGAATATTAGAAAAAATAAGTTATTTTGAGGATACAACTTGTGTGTGTGTGTGTGTGTGTGTGTGTGTGTGTGTGTGTGTGTGTGTGTGTGTGTGTGTGCTTGCGTGCGTGCCCCTAAGCATGTATGAATTCACGTAACTCAAACGGTAGTGTTTCCAAGTACAAATCTGGCGGAAACAAGTTCCATTTCCGGAAGAGTGAAAGAATATTTCTCTCGCGTTGCAACTAGGTGTGTTCTCTTCGTCTCTCATGTATAAGTTATTATGTGTTCTTGTAGGCGGAGGAACAGACAATTTGGATTTCTGATCGAATGATAATATTCTTCTTCTTCTTCTTCTTCAGCAATTATCTTCAGGCCTGTTGCGTCTCTTAGTTCTTGCACTTCTTTCCGGTCGCGTCAGACTTCTTTCAGTTTGTGGAAAGGAATGCATGATTTTTTTGCTTAATTCAGTATTTTTCTATTATATTGACGTTGGCTGACTAACTGTAGACAGAACCGTCAATATTTACAAACTATTTTTTAACTCTAGATTATCTGTTACTTTCTGTTAGACGTGGGCCTGTCTTGCTCCTCGATTTATATTCCTCGGATATTACAGCTCAACTTTTTAAATTCAATTTCTTTATATGTCTATCATTGTACAAATATTTCGTTATAATAGAAATCGGCAGTTATTGTTATTGTAGTAATTTTGTAATTAAACATAAATTGTAATTTTTGTCATTGTGTATCCTCCTTATACTTACCCTTTTTATGATTGTCGTAAGCAGTATACTGCATCCAAGCAAGTAGGACTATTATTACAAAAGAATTTCCTTGCGGAGGGACTCAGTCTACTGCTTCTAAACCCATAAGCTTTTACTTGATTCCTCTCATACCAACTTCTCAAGGAAAAGTGAGAATCCACGACGGATATTAACATTGTTCTCTAATAGGAAGCTGCTAGATTGGGATTCTTTGCCTCGTATTCTCTAATTAAATCAAGAAAGCGCTTCCAGCTCCTTGTAAGGGACTTTTAACTTAGAATAAACCACATCAAACTGCAGTGCGAAGTATGAGATAAAATGATTTCATCTCATTTTAACTGCTCCACCGTACTCGGTATAAAACTCTGAGAAGGAAATTTGAAAGCTTTATGGCTATAAAAATTTTAATTAGTATTAGAAAGAAGAAAGAGGCTTTTAGCAATTCCTATCTTGCAGCATCTGATATTTTTTCATCTTTAGTCTAAGTTGCAGTAATAGTAACAATATAACAGTAGTAATAATATACCTCTCACATCCTTTTTCATTCTGAAGAATCAGCTGCCTTGATTAATGGATTTAAAAGTATGGAAATTAAAGCCGGTTTCTAACTTAAACTACAACTTACTAGACATTTAAAGGTCAGAACGTCACAGTAGGAGAAGGATAACGAATATTTATGCTAGAATTCTCTGTTTCGATCTGAATCTGCCATTACGTTCTACAGGGACATCATTTTATTTTTACTTCAATTTTTATTGTACCTGAGTTTTTGAATATACTTCACTCTCACCTCTTCTACTAATGAAGTTCAACCGTCCTCCACATAGATCCAAGACCGCATATACAGTTATAGTAGCCTTACGGTCATAGTAAACAGTACGTTCCAAAAATATGTTCGCGTTTTCCAATGACGAGAGAGCTTTCAATATTGAATCATTTTCGCACAGGTACTGTCGTCCATTTCCCTACGTTAGTCTTGCGATGGATACTAATAATTGCGGGCGGAGCTCTTTTACCTGTAAACATTGCTAAAGGATGTACAGATCTTAGAACACAGCGCATCATGACGGAAGGGAAGCGCTTGAAGCTTCGAAGGAAGAGTGGAAGATACAATTTCCCTCGAAATTATTCAAATCAACTTTACAGGGAGTTATACCTGAAATCTTGATTTGCATAATACACGTCACTGTTCGTTAACAGAAAACCACAATTTAAGTCACACGGAGTTAGTGTGCACTCGAAGTTGGTTGCTTGACGGTTGTCAGCCCACTTTGAGGTCTGTGGATATAAAGGGAAAAATTCGATCGGTGTCGGTTAGAGTTCCCGGGTAGCTCAGTGGTAGAGCGTTGGTACGTTAAACCAAAGGTCCCGGGTTCGATACCCGGCTCCGGAACAATTTTTCCCTCGAAATTATTCAAATCAACTTTACAGGCAGTTATACCTCAAATCTTGATTTGCATAATACACGTCACTGTTCGTTAACAGAAAACCACAATTTAAGTCACACGGAGTTAGTGTGCACTCGAAGTTGGTTGCTTGACGGTTGTCAGCCCACTTTGAGGTCTGTGGATATAGAGGGAAAAATTGGATCGGTGTCGGTTAGAGTTCCCGGGTAGCTCAATGGTAGAGCGTTGGTACATTAAACCAAAGGTCCCGGGTTCGATACCAGGCTCCGAAACAATTTTTCCCTCGAAATTATTCAAATCAACTTTACAGGGAGTTATACCTGAAATCTTGATTTGAATAATACACGTCACTGTTCGTTAACAGAAAACCACAATTTAAGTCACACGGAGTTAGTGTGCACTCGAAGTTGGTTGCTTGACGGTTGTCAGCCCACTTTGAGGTCTGTGGATATAGAGGGATAAATTGGATCGGTGTCGGTTAGAGTTCCCGGGTAGCTCAGTGGTAGAGCATTGGTACGTTAAATCAAAGGTCCCGGGTTCGATACCCGGCTCCGGAACAATTTTTCCCTCGAAATTATTCAAATCAACTTTACAGGGAGTTATACCTGAAGTCTTGATTTGCAATATAAATGATGATTATTATGCAAATCGATGACTTCAGTACAGTGGAGGATATCATGTCCAGGGTGATGTCGGGAAATTTTAATTTTCGGAAGACTTCTAAGGACTCCCGCGGGATTGTGTCTCTAGCGCCAATGTATAAAAGAAACAATATTTAGATACAACATTTAGGAAACAGTATTTTCTATTTATTATAAACCCAACTCCGTACTACTAAGATTTATTTAAAATCATCCGTCCTCAAGTGAGGTTGACCACTAGGATCCGGAATTAACAAACATAAAAAGATAAAGGGAAATGAAACGAGTAAAATAATTATTCGATTTGTACATTAAAACAAAAAATTATGTGTTAACATATAAATGATAGTTTAGAATTTGAAGAGAGGCCTCGTTATCAAGGAACGAAGATAATATTATATTTAAATTGAAAATAACTAAAGTGTTCCATTTAGTAAGAAGTAAAAATGAAAGTTTTGTAGGTTAACTTAATAACAAAATAGGGTAACGTGAGAATCAAATGAATTAAAATGAAGTACCGGTATCACAAATTAACAAGATAACTTATTAAAAATATGCAGTATGTTAAATATAATAATTTATTAATAGTAATTTAAATTATGTATCTAAATATCTCCAATTTCTAATTCGGATGTATACAGTATGATTTTTAAATATAGATACCGGTACTTCAAAATCATGTCATTATAAATTTTAGTCCATAATTAAGGCTGTATTTTTTTTTTTTTTTGCCACCAATACTGTGACGCATTTTGCCATTTCAAAATACACCTACTAGGTTATAAGGTTTTTGTGGAAGGAATTTAATAATGTATATGTAAAAAAATTTGTTCCAATTGAATTTCGTTTCCGACATCGCAATGACTTCATGTAGTCCCAACTGTCCCAGCTTTAGTTCGAGTATGTACGAAACCTGCAATCAGACCGGAAAAAGTAAACAAGTTCTAGCCCATAGATGTCCAATTGTATAGTGATGGTCACATAAGAACAGTTCCTAAACAGCAAATATTGCCCTCTTGTCAGTGTTGCCAACTGTTACCAGATATCACACGGTCATACGTACTAATTGACTTATTTACTTACCAGTCCACATCTGTGGAGTAATGGTCAGCGCGTCTGGCCGCGAAACCAGGTAGCCCGGGTTCGAATCCAAGTCGGGGCAAGTTACCTGGCTGAGGTTTTTTCCGGGGTTTTCCCTGAACCCAATACGAGCAAATGCTGGGTAACTTTCGGTGCTGGACTCCGGACTAATTTCACCGGCATTATCACCTTCATTTCATTCAGACGCTAAATAACCTGAGATGTTGATAAAGCGTCGTAAAATAACTCAATAAAGTAAAATAAAATTTACTTACCGTACTTTATGTTGGAAGCTTATTCTAAATAATTCAATAATTTGTAACATATTTTCATAGACAAACTATACGAGAAAGGGATCAACATGTCAAGTATTTTGTCTAGCAATACGAAATTCATTGGTTTGACTAAACAATTGACTCACGAGACCTAACTTAAAATTGTATATTGTTTGACCACATGAAATTATTAGTACTAACTCCGAAAACTTACCTGACTATAGTCTTGAATTATAACCACAACGCAACATATACAATAACTATTATGCATTAATATTAATACTGATATTAATTAATATTAGCTTGTTCAAATTTCTCTAGCTTCCAGTAATCGGCTCAGAAATCTAGTACAACTTACTTACAAATGTCTTTATGGAACCCGGAGGTTCATTGCCGCCCTCACATAAGCCCGCCAATGGTCCCTATCCTGTGCAAGATTAATCCAGTCTCCATCATCATACCCCACCTCCCTCAAATCCATCTTAATATTATCCTCCCATCTACGTCTCGGCCTCCCTAAAGGTCTTTTTCCCTCCAGTCTCCCAACTAACACTCCATATGCATTTCTGGATTCGCCCATACGTGCTACATGCCCTGCCCATCTCAAACGTCTGGATTTTAAGTTCCTAATTATGTCAGGTGAAGAATACAATGCGTGCAGTTCTGTGTTGTGCAACTTTCTCCATTCTCCTGTAACTTCATCCCGCTTAGCCCCAAATATTTTCCTAAGAACCTTATTCTCAAACACCCTTAAGCTATGTTCCTCTCTCAGAGTGAGAGTCCAAGTTTCACAACCATACAGAACAACCGGCAATATAACTGTTTTATAAATTCTAACTTTCAGATTTTTGGACAGCAGACTGGATGATAAGAGCTTCTCAACCGAATAATAACACGCATTTCCCATATTTATTCTGTGTTTAATTTCCTCCCGAGTGTCATTTATATTTGTTACTGTTGCTCCAAGATATTTGAATTTTTCCACCTCTTCGAAGGATAAATCTCCAATTTTTATATTCCCATTTCGTACAATATTCTAATTTTAATTTCATGGAACTCCAGTACCGACAGATACTATCACTATTTGTCTCAGCTGCCAACATAACCGTTAAAAAATCACTGTCATTTGTAGTATTTGTCAGTATCGAAATTCGAAACGAAGTTGGCAAAAGAAAATTCAACCAGCAAACTAGAAAATCACCACAATCCACTAGCATATGTAGTAATGGGGGAAAAATGGTTAGGTTTCACCCTTAGGGTATGAAGTAAGCTGATCCGGACTATAACTCGTACGAGGTAACCCCTGGCGTAAACAACCCTCAGCACATATTCTTTAAGGTCGTTTTTCCTATTTTATATGGAAAGTTATTGACCTTAGCAGAGCATGCTTGACGTGCAATATCTCCTGGTTCTATAGGCGTTTCGACATCCATGCAGTCTAGCCTGTTCCCCCACCTCTGTCCAACACTCCTCTATCAGTTAACCTATATCTCCCCCATCGGGAAGCGAACTTCGTAGTGTAATCATTACAGACTTGTCTAGGGTTACCATCCGTCCGTCAAAAGGAGGACATGTTCTCTTTTTTAATCATTTTATCCTGTCCGGCAGGCACTTTAGAAAGATTTCAAATATCCGGCATTTCGCATTTCAACTACAATTAATATGAATATTGAATAATGTGCGATATTATGCATAAATAAATGCTGAAAACTCATGAACGAATTTAACTGCTTTCAATGGTTGAAGCTGGAGCACATAAAAAACATAAAATATGATGACCTATTGACATGCATTGAATTCTTACACTCTAAAAATGTCACTATTCATGATTCTAAGCTATTTTATCAATTTTATTCTGCAACTAGCCGTACACGTGCGCTCCGCTGCACCCGTTAGAAATAAATATAAAGTAATTACATAATTAAAATAGGACATTTGATCCAGGGAACATTCGTGTTTGATAGAAGGATAAATCGTTTAATATGTTACTTAATTTAAATTGCATCCAAATAATTAAAATGCGATCATTTTGATTCAGAGACACTCATTTGGTGCAATGACAATTCCTTTAACATGTTTCTTAATTTTTATTACATGCAACCATAGTTTAATGAACATTGACATCATTTAGATTTAATGTGTATATTTTATTTTACTTGTTATAGGTTTCCATTGAATTATGGTAATAACTTAATTTTAATCTTGTTTTCTATGTATTTATTAAATGGCGCTTGGCCCACTATGGTTCTGAACCCTTCAAATAACTTAAATTATATTATATAATAATACATCTTATATTATATTATGTTATATTATATTATATTATATTATATTATATCATATCAGAAGTTACTGTAATAACATTATAGCATTATGTCCATCTAGAGAAACTACACTTTCCAATGGTGAAATAATAATTAATTATATAAATCGGTTAATTTAGCTTCCGATATTACTTCATACAAATACAGAAACATTATCTGTAGGCTATCTTTCATAGCTTTCGATTGATGCTGTCCAAGGCCCCTTATAGACGAAGTCATTTGTTTTTTAATTCATTACACGGCCTTAGATGGCAGTTATTTTAATTTTAAAACTCATTTATCTCATTAAATATCAGTCCTATCAAAATTTTCCAAGGAATAATACTTATCGCAAATTATTTTTAAAGAAACTTTCGTTATGTAACATTGTTCACAAAAATCAATAATAAGCGAGATATTTCGATTTATTTAATTCAGGCCCCCTTATAACCCCTATTTTAAATAATGTATTTTGAATGCCATATAGCCTAAAATCTAAGTTAGAACGAATTAATTTATATTCCAATTTTCATCGAAATCCGTTCAGTCATTATCGCGTGAAAAGGTAACAAACATACAGACAGACAGACAGACATATAGATAAAAATTTCAAAAAAGCGATTTTCGGTTTCAGGGTGGTTAATTATAATATGTTAGGACCAATTATTTTTGGAAAATCGAAAATTACCAGAAAAATTTCGGCTACAGATTATTAGCATAGCTAGATGTACAAAGATATGCCAATCAAGTTAATTTGGACAAAGATTTAAGTTTAGATAAACAATGGTGCAAATTCAACTCCAATAGTTCTGCGAGCACTGAAACTTTCTCAGAACTCTTAAAAATATGTCAATTCCATTTATTTATAAGTCACAATGGAAGTGCTGGGAGAGTATTTTCCTTAATATCTGCGCAATGGACAAAAGAACGAAACGGAGACAATCAGAGGTATTATCATGGTGAAATATAATTTCAAAGACATGTCTTATGAACAATTCGATAGTTATTTGTTACAAGATATAAGTTAACCCCTTTAGGCTCTTGTGCACAAAGTGGGCTCCACCGATAAGTAGGGTACAGATCTAATACTGATCCAGCAACTAGTGAGAAAACTGACTAAGGTGAGCCATTGTTTTTATCTTTAATTTTGTTCATATCAAATTTTAAAAAGTCCTCCTTTTTTCAGCAATGTCCTCTTATTTTAGATTCCATGTCCTCCTATAGAATTTGTTCTCATGGTAACCCTAGACTTGTCCAAACCATGCTCGGAATAAATACAGAATTTTCTGTAAGGTTAGTGCTAGTAATGACGATTGCGATAATGATCACACTAAATTAGAGGGTGGGGAGATACCAGAGCACATCATGCTGGTATGTTACAAAAGAGGAAGCTAATTTACATTTTGTGGAAAAAGGCAAAATAAAATCCGAAGTACGATACCAAAGCCAGATCTAATAATTATACTACCATTTGTCTGATTAAACCGAAACGGTGCGTCACTAATGATTAACGTCATGTAACTTGAGGCACGGCAGGGAAAGTGAAATTAGAGTGACACGAAGAGGTTGCAGGGAAGAAATACTCAAGCAGAAAATAACCATGGTTAGTAAATTTCATTATTCTTAAACTGTAAAAACACAAAAATGGAGTAAATGGAAATAATGTTTCAAGAAGTTTCAAGTCTCTTTATGTGCTCATGAGTTCTTTCATTCGATGCACTCTTAAATACCATGACTGTGTCCTGTCCTCGGTGGTCTAACGCTTACCAGCTTCCTGATAAAGGACCTAGGCTATTGTCTGCTATTTCTCACTCACGTCGAAATCTGTGGTGACACAATGAGCCTATACAAGTGGCCTAGGTGGATGTGGGTTTGTTCCTACCTCTAAAAAAAATCCGTACCAAAACTGTATGTACATATGTTTCTGAGTGATTTTTGCTGTCATTTATGAAAATTTTATAATTATTTACAACAAAACCGATAGTTTTAATAGTAATAATAACAATGATACTACTTCACAATATATTTTATGCTCGACCATGCCGAAATGCAGTAATTATACACCTGGTAGCAGTCCTTTAATGGACCTCATTAAAGTACACCTATTCATTAAAGTTCAGGTGTTCCGCCAATCAGAAAGCACCATATGAAAGCGCAAGTATCGATTTCACCAATTGCACAATAAATAACATACATTTGAAATAAAGTCAGTTCAGTTACTATAATAATTAGCGTTAATTGTAAATAATATTCAAATAAATTCAATTTGTCATCTCGTTTTTCAATGTATAATTCAATTTCAAGGTTATATCAAGATTAATGTTTCTTTATTCCCTAGATTATATCAAGGTCGTCGACATCTGTTTCTCGGAAAAAGTCAATACTTTCGCGTCTGCGCACATCTGACAATTTACGAGGTAGGCTATTGCACAAGGTCAGTTCCGCTCCTCACTTAGATAACAATAACATGAATACTTATGAATAATTTCAAGTTAGAAATATGGTCGAGCATAATATATTTTATTTCATACACTCACACTAAGGTATACTTTATTATTATTTCATAAATTTTAAATAAGGACACAAACGAAAACAAAGGAAACAGGGATATTTGAGTCATCAGAAAACAACAACTTTTCTTTTGTTGATATACTCGTATTCATTATGGACTGTGTACTATGGCCAATGTAGTACTTACATGTAGCCTATGTTAAGTATGAAATATAATTTATCCAATGCTGGCTTTACTAAAAATAAGAACATATAACAGACATTTGTATGAACAATGCGAAACAAAATATGAACTGCAGAAAAGGAAAAGGAAGAAGTACACCAGAACACTGAAAAACAGAAAGAGGAGAAGCACAGAGAGAAGAAAAATGAAGTGGAGAAGAAAGAGATATTAAGAAGAACGAGAAGTAAAGATGAAGTAAAATAAAGGCTAGATAAGATAGGCCTAGAGGAGACTAAAAAGAAGCAACATATAAATAGGATAAAGAAGCAACGAGGAAAGAGGGAAGGAAAAAGACAAATGAAGAAGAAGGGACTAATATAATGAGAGGGATGGAACATACTGTATGGGAGCCAGCTCTGAAATCGCGTCAGGAATGCGGCGCAGAAACGATAAGTGGGTGCTGAGTAAAGGTACGGTCACACGTCGCAACTTTTGTACTGCAGCTGCAAAAGTTGCGTGTCGTGATCACACGTAAGCCAAAAGTAGCGCGCTGCACGCTACATTTCGTGCTGCGCAACACGAGCGCTGCAAAAGTTTCAATTGGAGGTTGCGAGTCTGTTCACACACAAGGTGCTACTTTTGCAACCGCAGACTAGCTGCAGGTTTCCATCTCCGTGTTGACTTCTCAATATACATTTTGTGGTTATGTTCGCATTATTATGAAACTCATTCGAAAGCTTACTTATCTATTATTTGCTTTTCTGTCCTAACTAGTATTCAGAAATTGGCATTATTTTTACTATAAAGCTTTTAAAAACGCCTATATACTTAAATGATAACCAACAGTATATTCACGTAATCAATGTTGGCAACCCTCCTGTTTGAAACTACGCTACGGAAAATTACAAAAATGAATTATATCGTCAGCAAATGTACTCAGACTGTGTTGTGCATTTAGTAACTGTTACAAATAATTTATTTTCATCACATCTAACATTAAAATATATCCAAACAATAAAAGTATCATTGGCACATTTGGATGGCAACACTGGTTGCAACCGCAGCAAAAGTTTCAACAAAACCGAAATCAAAAATGCTGCGGCTGCAACCCTGAGAACCCTGTTCACACGTCGCTACTTCTAAGCTGCGCTCAGCATGAAAAAGTAGCGGGCAGCAGGTTCGACAGCCGCTACTTTTCGGATTGCACCGTTGTTCACACGTCGCGGTACGAGAGTTGCGCAGTTTTTTGTACTGCATCGCTGCAAAAGTAGCGACGTGTGACCGTACCTTTAGACTGTACTATACGTTCTAGGCTAAAAATATACACTGTCGCAGGAATGTGACGTAGAAGTGATAAGAGTGTCACGGCGTTAGACTCAAGAGCTATGTTTGTACTACGGAGGGAACACCCACACACTCCCTAACTGTAAGAAAAATCCTGATGTAAACATAAACACGTTGCTGTCATACCCGTGATTGGCTCCCAGTCGAAACACTCACATGACGCAGGAAAATATAGTTCGTATTTGGAAACCATGATCTTGTATTATTTGAAAATAAAAAATTGAATCCTAGTTGTTAAATACGATGAAACATATAACTTCACTCATATGTAAAACGCTATGTAAAAGAAAAGTGCTTTTATATTTTGTTATGTACTATGAACGAGGATGAATACCAACAGTAATACTGAGGTAGTCTGTTCTTGTAACAAGCTGGCGTCACTTGAGCTCGTAGTTGTTCACGTAAGCAAGTGGTACTGAAGTATGGCTTCTGCATCCTCGGTATGTGTGTTTATTAATCATAAGAGTGGAAACCCTCTCAAACGCGGAGAAAAACAAATAGTCTTAAATGTATATAATAAGTTAAGTGAGTTTTAATTACAGTAATTATAAAGTAAATGTTTCCTAAGCAAACGAATGCATAGTAGTGAGGTTAGGCCTACTTGACGAGTAACGGGAAATGTTCAACATGAAACAGAATGTACAACAGTAGGCGGGAACACGTACTGAGAATCTATGACGCCAAACAGCGGCCAATGAAGCCTCACTTCAGTCACGTGCTATTATTTACATAGGATTTTTCTTACATCAAAAAGATTATAGCCGTGCTGAGTCACGTCCCCCCGCTCCCCACTTCCTCATACCGCAAGGTTTCAGAGCTGACGCTCAGACATTAGAAGGAGAAAAAGAAAGGGATATCAAAAGAGTGCGAAAGGAAAGGAAAATAAAAAGAAATAATGAGAAATAATAAGAAAGAATAAGCAAAAATGTTGTAGTAGGAGTAACAGTAATAGTAGCAGGAAAGTGAAATACAGAAAAGTAAAGCAAGGAAAAGATGGGAAAGTAGTAGTAATAATAGGAGAGTGAACTGCAGAGAAGGATGTAATATAAGAGAAGAAAAAAATAGCAGTAAGAAAATTGGACGGGGAGAAAAAGGAAGACGCCGCAAGATTCATAAATAGTAATTATTGTGACATTCATTACGAAATTCCATACACAGGTTATGACTGCAGGGTCTCTCCCCGCTGTGTTTTAAAGCCAAGAATAACGTCTGCACAAACTACCGGTCTGGAGTCGAGAAATGCACGCAAACACTTATTATAGCTCCTGGAATCGATCCATGTACTCTTACGTATATGAATTCACGACAGCGTGTCTGCGTGAAGGGGAATTTCGTACCATCGCACACAAGGAAAGGTATGGAGGACTTCTATGTGTTGTGGGTGAAATATCGGAATTGAGAAGAAAATACTAGAAGTCAAAATCTGATGAGACGGCTGGGTGCAGATTAAAAGTTCAGAAGTTGCAGAGCGTCATGTTGAGTTTCAAACAGCCATCTAGATAGAGAGTCTGTAATAAGATGTCAAAACTGTGGCAAGAGAAACGACGGGAGGAAATAAAACCTGCGATGTAATTTGCATTCGGCTTTTTTTTTTCATTCGTTGATGATAAGATACCGGTAATTTAAAAAGAAATGCAGTGATGAATGAAAGCACTGATACGAGGAAGAATTTTTCCAGAGATAACTATAACGAACTATTATCAAAATATCTTCAAATGGAAATGAATTATTATTTGCTGGGAACAATCTCTACAACATTTATACAGTAACCCAGTGATGTCAAAGCAAGCGCATTTTTCTGACCTTGACGACGTGCGCGGGCAGCAAGCGCTAAGTATGGAAAGAGGAAGGGTTGTATATATGAATAAGAAACCTGTTGGATTAAGAAAATAGTGGTGCACAAACTTCAAACGGAACGTGAAATTTTATGTCGTTATTTTTATATGGCTTCTTTCTGTTTAATATTATCCTTAAAGTCTGTAAAACAAAAGTACTAATATCAATTTCTTAATATTGCAGTTGTGTTTTAAATGTTAACATAATAGAGAGTTAAGAAGGAATATTCACTTAAATTCCATAGTAGTGTAATTGTACTATATTAAGTGAATGAAACACATCATTCATAAAGAAAGTGATATTCCAAAGAAAGAGCTTGAGTATGACTTGATAAGTTTGAATTTATATTGATGGTATTTTTAGCCTTACAAAAGTAATCAATAAACTAATCAAAACAATATTACAGTACAAAGCAAAGTTACCTAGGTACTGTATCTGTTTTAAGTGTAACTAATATTACATAACAAAACTCTTATCGCATTATGCTTTTAAGGTAATATTTGTGAGCATATCATCAGAATATTAAATTATTTTCTCGAAATCTGCTGAAGCTATAGAGCTGACATTTTTACAACACATGGGCAAGTATCTTTTGTTTATGATGTAACAGTAGTTGCTTTGTTAATTCATTTCCTTACAAACAATTTCCATGTGAATATTTTCAAAATGTTCAATAAACTATCTTCAGTAATACGTATATACGGTATATTAGATTTACGAAAACATTCTGTAAGGCTACTAAATAAATAGGCCTATACCTGAAAATTTCACTTTTCTATACGAAAAGTTGAGAAAATATTTATTTTGAATAAAAAACTCAAACTTGTGAAAAATGAGCATT
The DNA here is from genome assembly GCF_040183065.1 of Periplaneta americana. NCBI lineage: Eukaryota > Metazoa > Arthropoda > Insecta > Blattodea > Blattidae > Periplaneta > Periplaneta americana. The sequence goes on from NC_091124.1 coordinate 167,067,609, forward strand.
AAAATTAAAACTTACATTCTTATAATGCACTTATACTTCTTAGGTAAATCTAAAAATTAACATGGACACACTTTTAAGAAGTTCTCTTCCCATTATCTATTGAATCAGTGCTCGCCATCCCTGAACACCTCTTTCGTCTGTCTCTTTCCTTTCCGCTTGCTCCTATGGGCATCAATTGACATGCCTGCGTAACCAACTATATTCAACATGTAAACATGCTGATTTTCATTTCAGAATTTCGCACACCTCACACTTTCAAAAGTGACAGTTCCAATTGTAAATAAAATATAACTTTTCGCTTCTTTGCCTATGTTATTATTATTATTATTATTATTATTATTATTATTATTATACTGTTCTCCAACCAGGAGATTAACCATAAAAAGGAATGTGCTTACTATTGCGTCATCTATTGGAGCGAAGTAGATAGATAATATTACCGTTATAACGTCAGTTTAAAAAACATGCGCTCTCCTGCATATGTTATTTCCTGTATGGAGGGATTACAAGACCAGGAAATTAACCGTGACCTAATTTTGTAACTACGGTTGTATAAATATGTATCAGTGTTATCGTTTGTACTTTGACAATCAGCCAATGGAGATGCGTGTACCCACGTGTGACCTTATGACATCAACATTCATTCATAGCACCATCCCGATGCCTCTCATTCCCCTGAGACTTTCTTCTGGTTGGAGTACAGTATACATACATACGTGTATAATTGAATGTCATTTTACTTTGTATTTTACTTTTACCGGAATATATATCAATATTTTAAATGAGCTAACTTTGCTTAAATTGTAAATAAATGTAGCCTAGTAATACAGGGACATCATTTTATTTTTACTTCAATTTTTATTGTACCTGAGTTTTTGAATGTACTTCACTCCCACCCCTTCTACTAATGAAGTTCAACCGTCCTCCACACAGATCCAAGACCGCATATACAGTCATAGTAGCCTCACGGTCATAGTAAACAGTACGTTCCAAAAATATGTTCGCGTTTTCCAATGACGAAAGCGCTTTCTATATTGCACCATTTTCCATTTGCCTAGATCGCATCCCGGTGTCCCCCATCTCCTTCTATTCGCCTCTCTGTAAATGCTAGTGGCTGGGCTGTCTTAGCTCTCTTCTGAGAACATTAATTTCTGTTAGGAATTGGACGTCTACGTAATATTATACCCAATACAATTGTTTAAAATAACTTAAATAAAAGGGCCTCGTTGAGTAATTAACTGTCACATGATTTCCTCCCTTTCTACGACGCTGCGACGTAACCACTTGGACGGACAGTAGATAGCATGTCTGAGTAATTTTATCTTTTCGGAGTACAGAATTATTTCAGTATGAGTTACTGATACGAAGTACGAACCCGGTAATTGGAATTACGTACAATAGTCTATAGTGCGATAATATGCACATTAGAACTGAAGCCTGTATCGAAATGAAGTGCCAGCATTTTCAAAAATGTGTTTAAATATCCATATTATGATTATTTTTCAATTTAACTTCATTCACTATAGTGTACGCTAATGTGCAGTAGACAGTATAATATACACTGCATAATGAATACGTTCGCATGGATAACTCAGTTCATGAGTAAAAACACTCATTGATAATACCGTACTGTATTTTAATAAACAAAAACCTAATGAAAATTATAAAACTCAAAATCGCGATATTTCCTAGTTTAAGTAAATGGATGAACTACTTTTCTTCCCTCCTATACCTAGTAAAGTGATTTGTTTGTATTTTACGCCAGTATCATCGAACTCCAGTCGTGGAAGAAGGTAGTAAACGGTGTTTCCGGTTCTTAATCGTTGATCCAAAGGTATAGCCAGGTTAATATTAGAAATGTTAGTAAAAATAAAATGATGTCCCTGTACAATTTAAAGAAGACTGTATAAATATGCAATTTAAAGTGAAGAACAAAATTGAGGCCCTGTTGCATTAACAGCTTAAGTTGAAAATCTATGTTTTGAGGAAAATGATGTCAAAGTTCTAGAACATTGTAGAAATTGTAATAATACAGGATTATTTCCGATCTCTGATAACGAATTTGAATGACATCATGTGCGTCAGGAGTCACACGACGCGAGGTGACAGACCAGTAGTGAGTAATATCAAAGTCAGAGTGCACGGCGACTCACAGCTGAAATTCCCAAGAAAATCGAGCCTTTTTGTCAGGCTTTGGCCCTTTCCAATGCAAGTACAGTTAAGTGAAAATAAAAGAAGCCTGCAATAAACGAGGTTTCGTTACTTCCAAGAAAGGCATCTTCTGTGTACTTAATAAGATTGGTAAAGCTTGAATGGAATTAATTTGCATCATCTCGTTGAGTGCGGCGACTTGTGACGGGGGTATGGATTTGCTTGCTTTTTCCAGTCTGGAATTAATCCCATCCGAGCTTTGCCAGTCTTATTAGGTACGCACAAGATGCCTTTCTTGGAAATAACGAAACCACGTTTTTTGCAGGCTCCTATGATTTTCTCGTAACTGTACTTTGCATCGGAAAAAGCTGTTGTTAATGTACCCCTCCCAAAAAGGCTCGATTTTCTTGGGCATTGCTACTGTGATACACCGTGCACTCAGATTATGAAATCACTCACTACTGGTCTGTCACCTCTCGCCGCAATTCAGCTGTCGGGTCGCCCTCGGTAGCGTAGTTGGTATAGCGCTGGCCTTCTATGCTCGAGGTTGCGGTTTCGATCCCGGCCAAGGTCGATGGCATTTAAATGTGTTTAAATGCGACAGGCTCATGTCAGTAGATTTACTGGAATATAAAAGAATTCCTGTAGGATAAAATTCCGGCACACCGGCGACGCTGATAAAACCTGTGCAGTTGCGAGCGTCGTTAAATAAACCACTTTTTTTTCAGCTGTCAGTGTGATTCCTGACGCACATGACGTCATTCAAATTCATTTTCAGAGATCGGAAACAACCATGTATATGTTGTTGTTTGGTCAATTGTACGAAGACAAGTCTGAACCTCACAAGTGATACCAAGAAGATACCACTTATGAGGCAACTAGGTAGGAGATAATGGGGTAGGGTGGCCAGTTACTTTTCCCTTCCATTGCATACATCGCCGACTAGCTACATATTACACTAATCAGTCCTCAGATTTATACAGACAATTGTTCTTCCTCTGACACATATCGTCAAGTGAGAGGTACTGCCTGATAATAGATGTACATATCAGCCAGAAATGGATTAACTTACATAGTGAGAAGATGTCTTTATGTTACTTATTGGAATTGACATTTCACCCACACAGGCAGGGCGAGACTGGGCAGCCCAATTCCAGAAGCAAGCACTGCTTGAACTATTGCTATAATATCTGCTGTCATTTTAGTATTTGACCTTTCATGTGTTACAAACAGGCCAAGAGAGGTTCACATGGATGACTAGAGTATATTACAAATACTGCCATGGTTGTGTCCTTATGTTTGATTTGACCAACAAAAATTCTTTTGTAAACACACACAAATGGAAGAGGGATGTCGATGCCAAATGCACGCTTCCAGATGGGAGCCCCATCCCGTAAATACTTCTTGCTAACAAATTGCGAGAACGTAAGAGTGAGTGTGATATGCTTTAAAGTCTCCGACAAAGGCGTAATTTATAATTTAGGAAATTTTAAGGTAACTCTTCGACCCCTTACAGGTACCTACCGGTATAGATATTTATTTCTATTTTGTGTATATTTTATGTTTGTAATAAAAGATTTACGATCTTTTGTGAATGGTTTTGTCGGTTTAAGAGGTTCGTCAGATAGTATCTTCAGTTTGATATTACCTTCAGTTTAGGAGAAAGCTCTCTTCGGCACTAAGCGGTAGATTTTCATGTTCATACACTCATGCTGTTCCCGGTACTGTGTAACTCAGGCTATTTTAAAGGTACTGAGTTGTCTTATAAGTAGGGAAAGGAAGTTCATGCATTTCTCTATCGTTGTGTGAATATGCTGAAAGATTATCTACATGAATCACAAATTTCTGAATACATTGAATACATTACTTTTATTGTGCATAACAACATTTCAATCGTCCTCAACTTGGTGAGGTTGCCAAAGACAAAGAATGTTAAACAGTAACATTTAAAATGACATTAAAAATGTCTTACAAGAAATTTGTTTACAAGAACCTAAAATTTGCAGTAGATAATATTTCACATAATGAAAATAAAAAAAAAAAATACAGGTTAAAAATAGACTGAGAAAATTCAACTGTAATGTGAATTGAAATACAAGTGTCGCCGTAAAATCTGCAGAGAACCCTTCAAAGATACAACAGAAATTTCCTTAATTGTTGTTGCTGGGACTCCAAATTTATGACAGAATGACACAAATTGTTTCATTATGGTACCTCTATATAGCAATTGTTGCGCTATTTGTCAACATATCCCCCACTGAAAATGAGACATTTGTCATACCATGGGATCAATTTTTGTATCCTTTTGTCGTAGAAGTCAGCCGCCTGGGATCGGAACCAGCGTTTTACAGCCGTCTGCACCTCTCTGTCGAGCCCATGATATGACAGATGTATCAATTCCGGTGGGGAATATGTTGAAAAATAACTCAACAATTGCTGTGTCTGTTTCAATAATTTTTTCCAGTGAAATTGTGTTTTCTTTCTGTTAACGGCCTCCGACGAACTTATTTTTACGGCCCTCGTAATTGCGGTCGAGTGGCCAAAATTTGTATAAACACTTCTTTTGACATTATTAACATGGTGGAAGAAAAAAATTTATTTTTTTTTATCTGCCCCCATGAGAATGTTTCCTTGTCAGCAGGTAGGCTCTGCCGTCGTACAAAATGCTACTTGATCCAGGTGAGGGAGTCGTACACACAGTATTTGTTTAAGATTACTCATCCTTTTTATGTGACTGTTGCTTACTAATACTATCTACTTATGGCATGGTGGTTCACTTATGTTTTTTTCTCGTGGTTTTTTTTTCTCGTTTTTTTTTCTCTTGTTGGTAACTCTATAGCACCTGCTAGATGCTTTATGGTTGTGCTAACAGATGGAGTTATTTGTCATCAATGTGACGCTGAAATGTGTGTTCAGGTTACTGCCCAGCGACAGTCCTGATGTATTTTATATTTTTTATGATTGTTTAATTAATATTAACCCGGCACACTAACAATCACACTCGCATTCATACAAATTTCCAGACTCTAGACACCCAGGTAATTTTTTTTCTTGAAGAAAAATTCACCGAGAGACGAGCCCGGGAATCGAACCAGGGACCTCCACATCTGTAAGCCAGCACGCTCACCAACAGACCACGGAGGCAGTCGGTTCACTTATGTGTCTTGCGAAAGCCACCAAATTTTATGGGTGAGATCAAGTTAAATCAATTTCATTTAATATAGAAAAATATAAGCTACGTAACCGTATGAAAGAAATGTACTGTGTATATAATAAAAATTTTACAACATTTGTATAATTTTTACCTCTTGCGCATAGTCCGGATATCCTACCTTTACTATATAAACGAATTTTTATAAATGCAATTTTCTGCCACCAAATTTTATGGGTTACTTCATAGTTAAATCGATCTCATTTGATATAGAAAAATATGAGATACGTAAACGTGTGAAAGAAATATACTGTATATATAACACAAAATTTGCAACATTTGTGCAATTTTTACCTCTTGCGCATAGTACGCAATATCCTAATGTTACTATATAAACGAATTGTTACATGTTATATTTCAGCCAGGATGTGGATAGTACTCCACTGTAAATGAACCGGGGAGGAGAGCTATATCGTAGATATCATAGTCTGGGTTATGGCTTCGAACTTGGTCAGTGGTTAGAAGTCCACTGTAAACGTACCGGGGAGGAGAGCTATATAGTCGGGGCTATGGTGGCTTCGAACTTGGTCGGTGGCAGAACTCCACGTGAGACTTGGCGTTATTTTCTTGGTTGTTTTCTTTATTTATGATAAAAGACTGTCCGGACGATGGCGAATACATAACTGATCGATCACAATATAAAGAAGAATCAGTAGGGACAATTAGTAATTTCGTGGGAACGAAGTCTTAGTGCGCATGTCACGAAAAAGAGTCTAATATCGGAATCTCCACCAGATGTTTCTCCATCTACATAAAGAATCTGACAGGGCTGGCATAATTAATATCAACTGAAAACATATATTACTCATTTTTTAACAATTTGAAAGACATGAAGCAAAGGGATAGCAACATAAACATAATAATAATAATTCCTTCCGTAAGTAAACATCTTGAAAATATTAACTAAATGACGCTAATGTTCAAGTCATGGTAGGTAATATTTTTTATCCATGACCATAACGAAAAACATGCCTTTACTAAATACTTTTGCGTTTGTAAAGTAGGCTTTTATTCAACATTACTTTATTTCACTAGTGAGATAAAGACTTTACAGAGATTGATAAATCTTATTTTCTTCACACTGATTCTCAATCAAGTTTACAAGCTCTTCAAGATATATTCTCTACCAACGCAGTAATTCAAGAAATACATCAGCTCCTCACTGACTTGATGAAACAAGGACGAAAAATAACTCTAATATGGATCCCTTCTCATCAGGGCATTCTTGGAAATGAAACTGTAGATGCCGCAGCAAAAGAAGCTACACGACTGCCATTGCATTTTTTCACATCTATTCCTCATACAGACGCCATTAAATACATAACCAGAAAACTGCACAACCATTGGCAAACATCATGGACAGAGTCATCATCCAGCAAACTTCACGAAATAGTACAGCATTCCAGAATGAAATATTCACTACAGAATTTTAAACGTCAAGATCAAGTAACAATCACCAGATTGCGAGTTGGCCACACCAAAATTACACATTCTTATTTTCTAGACAGAACTCCTCCTCCAACATGCACCAATTGCCACAGTAGGATCTCTGTGCGGCATTTAATTTCTGAATGTCCACTATATCACCTTCATCGAGAACAATTCCATATACCAAAAAACTTATCAACAGTTCTAAACAACCCATCATTCAGTTCAAACTTAATTAAATTTCTGAAAGCTATCAACATTTACAAATGTATCTAAATGATTACTGTAATACAGTACACTCTGTGTAAACTGTAAGAATTGTTTATGTACGTATTGTCGCGATATGACTTCCTAAGTTAAAGCGACATAAAATAAATAAATTAAAAAAAAAAGATTTACCTCACAGTTTGAACTTTATCTCACAGTTCATTAATATTTCCTAGTACCCGGGTACACACGTATACTTTTCCATTGAACTATTACTCAAGAAGTTAATATATTAGTTACTAGATGTCACTACCTCTACTTCTTTATTACCATTCCTTAAATATACATACACTCAATCTCCTCTTTTCTCTATCTGCTACGTCTCAATTTGTACATTACATCCTTATCTAATATGCATCTTTTTAAAATGTTGTAATAATTTACCTTTTGGGATGCGAGGAGACTTGAACCTACGAAGTTGGGTTTATAGGATTTTAAAACTTATAAAACGACACGCGTTAGCCGACTGAGCTAAACAGACACGATGATTAATTAAGTTTTAATATTCCTCTTAAGTTTACAGAAGTAAAATGTGAAATTATTTTAATGACTTTAGTTCCGTGAACATTTCTAAATAATCCCTGAAACTTCAAAAAGACGAAAATACACGTTTAAAGTGAAAAAATATATATTAAAATTGTATAATTAATTATAATTTGTTATTTATCCAACGCCTCAGATACCATTCTTTATTAATCATGGCCTCCTACATCATGACCTACCTAGTACACGTATTGATTCTAAAATCCATGTCATGGTATGTGATTACATGAGGACTTATTTTCAACATATTTTCTTTTATAAAACATAATTTTTCGTTATGGTCATGGATAAAATTACGTATGGTACTTGTGAGCGTGATCTTTATTGCACGAGTGGAAAGATTTAAGCACGAGGCGTCAGCCTCGTGCTTAAATTACACGAGTGCAATAAAGATGCACTTACCTCACAAGTACCATAAATAACTATTTCTTTTTTTTTTAACAGCAACCTTTTTTTTAATTATATCGTTCTCACACTATACATAAAATTTGAATTAATACAACATTAACATAAATTAATGTATAAGTTTAACACTTTCCCTGTGATCTTTGAACCGTCACTATTATTAGAAATCACTGATCTACAATGAAAATGCCCATCATAATCACTCATTACTGGTCTGTAACCTCTCGCCGCAACTCTGCTGTCGGTGTGATTCCTGCCTCACATGATGTAATTCAAATTTGTTATCAGAGATTGGAAACAACCCTGTTATAATTTAAACACAACCCATTTTGAAATATTTGTAAATAAAGTATGGATAACTTACATCATTATTCCACAGAAATCTGAGAATTCTTAAATTAGAGTACCTAGGCATTAAAACCAGTAGAAAAGTATTATTTCAGTAACATATTCGAACTTTATTGAATAAATAATAAGAAATAATACTACATTAAGACTTCAGCTTATCAAAGTGATACACATAAGAATTTTTAGCCGATAAACTAACATTTTTATGGAAATATACTGAAGAAATAAAATAACGTTTGTTTTAAATTTCTAATAAGAAAAACAGAAGGTATATTAAGAAAATCAATTCTGAAACTATGTTACAGATGAAAACGCCTCTACTATAGTGTCAAATATTCTTATTCATGATCACTGGCTTCACTTTCAGGATGATTTTCGTCCAGCACTGGTTCAGAATCCAAAATATTTTGAAAAGAGCATGCATTCTCTGCTTTTAAGAATTTCAATAATAAAATATTAACATTTTTCTTTGATATTTTAAGCCAGGAAGAGGGGGATTTTTTAAATTAAGTTCTTTCTTTAGCGATATATTATGTCCTACTTAAAAACTGAAGGCTGGAAAACGGTATTGTAAGCATATGATACTGCCAAAGACCCTGATGTATAATACATGCGTTTAACATAAGTTTGTATTCCGAATTTTAAACCTTTTGACTTAGCACAGCACTCACTAGCATGAACTCTCCTGCTATAATCCGGATCAGCTTACTTAATACCCTAAGGGTGTAACCTAACCATTTTTCCACTATTACTAAATATGCTAGTAGATTATAGTGATTTTCTAGCTCTCAGGTTGAATTTTCTTTTACCAACTTCGTTTCGAATTTCGGGTACTGACAAAGACTACAACTGGCAGTTATTTTCTAACTGTTATGTTGGCAGCAATTATTTCGGTTTACAGTAAAGCAAACTGATGAAAAATGCAAGTACAGTAAGTAAATACATTTATAGGTTAGGTTTCAAGAATCGTAAACTCAATAAATGCAATAAATTTCATGTTGCCTGACAAAATATGTAATATTACATCATACTAATCCTAATTACCAACATAATATGCGAGAAGTCCAGGAAGAAAATATACTATTTTATAAATAAATTATTGAACCATTTAGGAAACACCTCGCAACATAAAGATGAGACCAAGACATTGTTATTGTTAACAATGTATTATTATTATTATTATTTTATTTCAGTACGTATCATTGTGATTTTACTCTCTTTGATGATATCTGATATTAGTTGGCAACACTGAACAGATGGCCAAATTAGCCTTTTAGGAACTACTCTTACGTGATCCTCACTATATTTAGAGTTAGCGAAATTAAATACAACTTTAACAGTCGATAGGGAAGACATGGAAAATTAGGAAAATGCCATCGCGGGAATAGCGACTTAAGTAAAGTTAAGCTGTTATTGCATCTAGCGCCTTAATTCTCAATGCACTCACTTCTGTTTTGGAAACAAAGCTACATCGCTAGTTTCGACACATGCTGATTAATGCATTTGCTCCTATTTAAAATTTTGTCAATGGGTCGGGTTCTTGGGTCTAATATGGTCAATAACTTATTTTTATATACGCCTGATTCACTCTTAATACTTTATACTCGGTCATCCAATTATCGTCTGACCAAAGCTGCGGCAGAGATTGTGTCGGCCGATAAGCTATCGCTTTCCGCAGGCCGGGAAATACATGAGTCCGTGGTTCAGCGGTTACTTGTTATGCTAGAATGACTACCTAATAAATTCTAATGCACTTCAAAAGTTATGTATTCACCAATATTACGTAAGGAGATGCTGAAACTGCCAGCCTCAATTTTCCGCACATTTCTGGCATCTGCTTAAGAGATTTCTTAGCGACATTTTCCAGGCGTTGTCAAATATCATCAAGAGTTTCTACCGTGAACAGTGTAAGTTGTCTTCTTCGCTTCTTATCTTGAACACTTCCCATTTCGCCAAATTTATTAACTATAGTCGCGACGCTGTTATTCCCGGCGTGACTCCTCCTCTTTGCTTACGTCTTAGGAAGTGAAGGCTCTATAAAGTCTAGGTAGGTAGTATCGTTCGCCATTTTAGTTCTTTCATTGCCGAGCTACCATACGAGGAATCTATTTGCCGCACCGTTAAACATTATCACGTCGTAGCTCCTATGATAATAAATCAAATGCAATGTAATTCAGCAAATAATTGAGCGACAAATAACGTCTTCGTGTGCTTTCTGCGAACGCCAACGAAAGAGCCAAAATGGCGAGCGATTATATTAAGTATTTATCGAGCCTTAAGAAATGAATAACGTCTTCATAAGCGAATCACAAGACTCATTTGTCGAAAAATTCGGATTTCTAGGACTTTTTTGTACTGATCCTGTCGCATAGAGTCCTACAGAATTATTTTGTGGCCAGTAATTCATGATATTATGAAAATGTAAAAAATGTGGTGCTGAGTCTAATAATTTGCACACGTCTGTAGAATGTGCAACAACGCGTCTAGCTTAAGAGGAGAGGACGATATTTTTTTCGTAAAAAAAGAGTAAATTAAAAAAAAAACAACTCTTCTTTAAAATACTCTGTGATATATGTGGAATACATTGCATGATATTGTGACAGCGACGTGAGATTCGAACTCACGACCAGCGTCCCGCGAGAGAGCATATCGCGCGGGCTTCACGGGGAAAGGGGAAAGGCCCCTACACGCGAGGGGAGGCTGCGCGCGCAGCTGCTACTTAACGCAGTGAATGTGGAACGACCTTCCCGACTATTCCAGAAGTCCGTCGAAGTGGAGATATCGAGATAATTCTCTAGACACCTGTAGAAATTTCTCGCAACTATGATTTTGCTATAAAAGAAGAAGCGCCAGCGAACTCGAGCAGAGTTTTCAGTTATTCAGTCAGTGAGTAAGCCAGAGCAAGCAAGCCAGACTTGTGTGCCGGAGTTCGACTAGAGTGTGCGTCCGCATCTGCGTCAGCATCCGAAGGCCTGAGTTCGAGTGCAGTGGACCGCAGTTGGAGGGACCTGAGTTCGAGTGCAGTGGACCGCAGTTGGAGGGACCCGAGTTCGAGTACAGTGAACTGTCTCTGAAGGTCTGTGGTTCGAGATTCCGTGAACTCGAGTGACTGAGATAGAAGAACTGAGAACTGGTAGTTCTGATTTGTAAATAGTACTGTGTAAATATTAGTTAAGATTAACAGTTCATTGTTGTGCGTAATAGTCCAAGTAAGTTGTCATTGTCGTCGGTGGAGTGCTATAACGAATACTGTGTTGAGTGAAGATCCAATTGTTGACGAGAGCGTTTAAGGTGGATTGTAGAAAGGAATTATTGTGGCGAATAAATTACATTGTTGTTACTAATAAAATCCACAATATTTTGTGAGTATTTGTGCCCTTATCGGATGTTGAGAAGCCATTTTTAAAGTTGCTGCGCTCTAGGTTTTTAAATCACACGCCCCCTTTGATTGTTTTTCTGGTAACATCACTTTTTGCTACATTGCCAGATAAAAATGGATATAATTTGTGAACTATTAAAGATACATTCATGAAATTTATAACAGACATTCTCTAGACTATTAGAAAACTTTTCACTGTAACAGAGTTTTTCTAATTGGTTTTATTTTTAAAATATGCCTGTCTGTTTGCAAAAAAAGGGAATTAAAAAAGTGTTAGTAAATTTTAATTGTTTATTTTACAAATATAGGGACTAATATCAAAATTCTGTTACAGATAGTTTGTAGAGCATGTTTTTACAAGTAAAGTAAAAAAACGGTTTGAATTTATCTTTAAAAATGACTTAGATATGTCGGTTTTAATAAAATCCTGTATTGGGTATACTTTTATTCAAATCTGGGTCCCCAAATAATTTTTTCAAAATATTTATGTTTGGTTAAGCGCTATAGCCATGAGCTCTCGACAAAAAAAATTAATATTTTGCACCAAATAGGAAAAAAGTTAAAAAAAAAAAAACGCCGTCCTCTCCCCTTAAGACGTAAATAAAGAGGGGCCATGCCGAAAATAGAGATGCGGCTTTTTTTAAATATTATATATATATATATATATATATATATATATATATATATGCCGTTACAGCTGTTATTCGTGGCCCGTTCCAACATCTTTTGTGAGAGACTTATATGAACACTATATGATGATGAAATGTAAAATGGAGTGCAGTAAAATACTGCTTTCGGTCTGAAGATGACGTTATAGATCAGTAGTGTCAAAGTTGTAAGCTCCAAAACCGGTTGTGGAGCTAGATCGGAGCGTGAATTTGCTTAATGTCTGTGGAAACACCGGAGCACCCAACGAGTCTAGTGGAGCGCTCCGCTCCGTTTAATCTCTGTCAGACTACGCTGTTAGAGATCAACGTGAAGAATATGTCTGTCCTTGTCTTCTCCACAATCCTTCAGTCTTGTACATTAACTACTAATTCTAAAGTTAACCGGCTAGCGGAATGTCTTTCCCTGGTTTGCAGACAGTGTCGAGGTAAGAACCTGAAAATTCCGAAACACGGAGTAGTGAAATTGCGGATGAAGGCGTATCGTGTGGCGCAAAGTGTAATATGATGTTAAGTACCCAACAAACAAAGCAACTAACAGATACGAAGTTTTAATGAGAGCTGTACGTGAGGCGGCTTCCCCATAAAGACAGAAAAGTAAACACGTCCAAGATAACGCTTTTCTGGGAAACATCGTACTTCCCACACTGTTCAACATACTCTTGTAGTTGCAATTAAGATAAAGGAAGTGTCTCATATAAACTCAGGAGAATAATTAAAAGTCTGTACGCCATAGTAAGGAGATATTCTCGATACCTCGATCGATATTAACAGTTCGACTGGCATGGCGATACTACTGATATTAATACAGTCGATATAGCGACAATATCTTTGAAAATGGTATTGCAGCAATTTCGATATATCAGCACTACAGATATTATGTAGAGTTTTGGCGTTGTGGTATAGATTAATCGATGCTTGATAATATGTAAGATTGGTAATATGATATTCTTGTCTCTCGATGGTATCAATAGATGTATATCAACATTACTGTTTGATATGTGATTGGCAAAGATATATTTTTCTCCATCTCTATACCATACATGTATATAGGCACTACTGATACTGTGTTATATTATCGATATTTCGTAGGAATATCATAATGATGTTCTCAATACTCGAACGTTGTCCATGCAGAACGGCAGATTACTTCTATCGCTATCTCAGTTCTATTGAAAGTAGGTGGCTGTGAAAATAATATGTGATAACTTACCTCTCCATAAGGCAACCGTGACGAAAATGTGACTCACGAGCACATTGTGGCTCGCAATGGTAGGTATGTAGCTATTTCTCTTGCTTCCTACCTTCTCCAACCCCCACCATCTCACTCACTGGAGTCAAACTCCGTTCCATTTGTATTTGTCTCTGACCTGCGAGTGGCGTATCGTCGCAATGTCTCTCTCGAAACCATGTATCTCTACAAAAACGAAAGTTTCAAGTAGGATGGGAGGACGCATTTTTTTCTGCCAATATGAAGAGAATATTAAATGTATGAATTGTTCAGAAGTATTACGAGGAAAACGGTTGTATAACATAAAACGGCATTATAGCTACTACATGTTACTTATGAACCATTAAAAGGTTAAATAGTGTTGTTGTTGTTGTTATTATTATTATTATTATTAGTATTATTATTATTATTATTATTATTATTATTATTATTATTATTATAATCTCTGTACGTTGATCCTTTTTCAGCAGATGTACGAATAATGCGGTTAGATCTTCAATTTAAACTCGCATATTTACAATGTGATGTTAAATGAAAGCTACATGTAAGGACTTGACAAATGTTGAACTTTTCAAATCTTTGCCAAAAATAAATAAATATCCGAAGTTTCGTTCTTTCGCTTGCTCTGTTGAAGCCATGTTCGCTACAACTTAGGTTTGTGAAAAATTATTTTCAACCATGAAAATAGTAAAAAACAAATTTAGATCATAACTGACAAATACCTTCGTGATTAACTACGACTGGCAGAAAGCGACATAATTCCTGATTTTAAACTCTGTCGCAGAGAAATTCTGAAGAGAGTTAATTTAAGGTTGTGATAATGTGTCCTATGTTTTCTTATTCATTTCTTTCTTCGTTACACGTACTAAACATTAGTTTGTAACCTTATACTGTATAAAATTATATTTAAGTGCTTAACGTAAACAAAATTAAAATCCGTTAATAAGTCAGACAGTTGCTTCACTTCCCCTTCGGGTGTCCGCCTCCCTCCATAGGTGCTATGCACGTTGCAGGTTACACAATGGCTCGGCGCACGATTACATTTTCGCCACGGCTGCCATAAGGTTTACTATACGAATTCCGCAATCACTTCAATTTAATTTGATCTTACTGCGGATATGCAGACTATGTATCTACATTTTGAAAGATAGTCGACAGAGGACGCCTTCTCCCAAACAATACATTAAGGAACTACAGCTTCCACTTTATTTTATATTCATTTTACAGTTTTACTCAATAACACAAAAAAACTCCTTTATTAACCTAACCTTGCGCAATTAGCCGAGTTCCCCCTATTTTGTGTTGTGTGTCTTTCTCACATTATCGCAATACTATCGATATGTATACAGCGTGTTCAATTCAAAGTGTGTCATGGCTCGCCGTATGCCATCATCTGGCTAGCCGATGAGCCTAGAGCAGCCGTGGCGAAAATGCGACTCACGAGCACATTGTGGCTCGCAGTGCATTTCCCTTGCTTCCTACCTACAACCCCCACCCTCTCACTCACTGGAGTCAAACTCCGTTCCATTTGTATTTGTCTCTGACCTGCGAGTGGCGTATCGTCGCAATGTCTCTTTCGAAACCATATACCTCTACAAAAACGAAAGTTTCAAGTAAGATAGGAGGATGCATTTTTTTTGCTGACAATATGATGAGAATATTAAATGTATCATTTGTTCACAAGTATTACTAGGGAAACGGTTGTATAACATAAAACGGCATTATAAGTTACTACATGTTACTGATGAAACATTAAAAGGTTAAGTGTTGTTATTATTATTATTATTATTATTATTATTATTATTATTATTAGTCTATTATCTATGTACGTCTATCATTTTTCAGCAGATGTACGAATAATGCGGTTAGATCTTCAATTCAAACTCACAGATTTACAATGTGATGTTAAATGAAAGCTAGATGTAAGGACTTGACAAATGTTGAACTTTTCAAATCTTTGCCAAAAAATAAATATCCGAAGCTTCGTTCTTTCGCTTGCTCTGTTGAAGCCATGTTCGCTACAACTTAGGTTTGTGAAAAATTATTTTCAACATTGAAAATAGTAAAAATCAAATTTAGATCACGACTGACAGACAAAGACCTTCGTGATCAACTACGACTGGCAGAAAGTGACATAATTCCTGATTTTGAAACTCTGCCGCAGAGACATTCTGAAGACAATTAATTTTAGGTTGTGATAATGTGTCCTATGTTTTCTTGTTCATTTCTTTCTTCGTTACACGTACTAAACATTAGTTTGTAGCCTTGTACTGTATATAATTTTATTTAAGTGCTTGACGTAAGGAAAATGAAAAACCGTTAATGTAAGACAGTTGCTTCACTTCCCCTTCGGGTGTCCGCCTCCCTCCATAGGTGCTATGCACGTTGCAAGCTTACACAGTGGCTCGGCGCACGATAGCATTTTCGTCACCGCTAGAGAATTCAACCTTCCTACACTTCCGCAAAGGCGTATTACCTATGTGCCAGAGAAGTTCCCTAGCAAGTACGGCGTTCATTCTGAAAAGTACGTACCGATACGTACGGTAACGCCGGTAGTGGCAGGAATGTGAACTGTTTGGAAACACGTACTAAGGTGAGTTTTTTCTCTTACTGTCGGGATATGGCGAGAGGGTTAAGACGATTACTTACGTATTTGTTGACATTAACTTGGGCGGTCAACATGGACATAGAGCATTTGATTTGTGTTGTGGAATGTTGCCGTACGCAACCGATGATAACAAATACCCTGCGTACGACTTTCCGGCGCAAAACACAGTTCTAAAGGGGTTATGGTAGCACACAGACTGTACAGGCCGCCATCTGTTGCTACGACGTTCAAGTTATACCGTACACGTTCTCAAGATCAGATTGAACGCCTTGAATAATAGGCAACTTCTCTGACATAAAAGCTTAAACTCGTTTCAAATCGCTGACTCACAACAGTGACGTTATGACACATTTTGAAATGAACAGCCAGTAGAAGATGACTTGAAACACTCAATATTTAGATACTATCGATACATGTGTAAGAAATAGGTGTTTTCCTTCCAATATCTGAAGGCTAGTTTTGCGCGAATTGTCATTATGATATTGTCGATACTCCGATACTACTTTACTTGTAGAATTAAGTAGTAGATCAGCTTCGAAACTCTCGAGAGCATCGATATTTAACTCCAGGAAAAGAATGTTCGTTTGTACATGCTACTGATAACTGAGAAGAGGAACAGGATAGCAATATCCTCTTTAAAGTCGATTCTCATTATACGGAACCATCACCGTCACGACCAATGGCAACACATTCACATTTAACGGCGCCATCAAGATGGTAGGAACTGTACTCTCGAACAACACCGATATTTAGCAAAAAAAAAAAAACAATTTTATAAAAATATAGAGGGATATTTTTCAAATGTTACAATACAACAAATTTCTGTTTCAGATAAAAATGTCCTAATACCCTAACGAATGCGTTCCAAGTACCATGTATATACAGGGTGATTTCGTTCAAAGTGTACAAACTGCAGGAGATGATTCCTGAAAGAATAAGGAACAAAAACTGTATAATGAACGTAGGTCGGAGAATGCATGTTTTCCTCACTAGAGAGCGGTACTGTTCCCCATGACGGTAGCGAGCATTTGTATCGGTAACATTACGTAGACATCCGCTTCAGTGGTAGTGCCAACTAAACCTAACGTGGACGTGTTTGTCTAGGACCGTAGGCATCTCAACAACATCTTCCCCGATCGATGGATCGGACGAGGAGGTCGAGTTCAATGGCCTTCTCAGTCACCTGACCTCAACCCGTTAGATTTCTACCTGTTGGGGCATCTCAAAGCATACGTGTATGCTGAACCCATCCCGGATGTGCAGACACTGGAACAACACATTCGCGCTGCCTGTGACGCCATCTGGATGCAGCCTGGAATATTTGCACGTGTGCAGCAGTCTCTGCTATGGCCAGTACACGCATGACTTAAGGCCCGTGGGAGTCACTTCGAACGCCTCCTGTAACTGTGGCCTCATGACACTGTGTCGTGCATTGCAATGTAGTATTGTTGAAGGAATGAATAACTAAATGCTTATAGCACAGAAGCTATGCATTTCCCGACGTATGTTCATTATACAATTTTTGTTCCTTATCCTTTCAAGAAATCATCACCTACAGTTTGTATACTTTGTACGAAATCACCCTGTATATATAATAGTTCTTCCGAAGGTATGTAACTTTTGTTTGAGAATGAAACAAAAAATTTAAGTTACAAGAAATTGCAATCAAAGTTTAAAAACCCTGTGCACCAGAGATTCAAAAATGACGGGACAGCAGCTAACAAATCAATAAATCTGCAATCACTTTTATCTAATATATTTTTCACATATCAAACATTATTTTAAAGCATTTTTTAATTCACTGGTTTTCTACTAAATTAAAAACATCCTCTCCCATTAAAATTCACCCGAACTTAAACGCATTTCGGCATTACTTTACTTTCGTTTAATCTTTACTTTTCCACCGCACAGCAAACATCTGTCTCTCTTCAGGACCGTCAGAACCAATTAAGAGAAATTAGATGGCTAGCGTCAACTGCAGACAGTCGCAACAATGAGAGATCAATCTGGGAGACCAGCTACAGAACGAAGCAGAATGCTGTGGCTTTTCTGTTCACCACTGCTCTGTAGAGAGGCATCTTTCATTGTCCGCAATCTGCTATGATGTACAACTTCAGAGCACGGGGCGTCGATTCTCAACAAACACAAGCTCCCCACTGCCATTCACTAATGGGTTGCAAAGTTTAGCAATCTCCAGCAATTAATACTAACACACTAATTAATCTCTGAAATAGAGGCGCTAAACATCTTTAATCGCGTGGTAGTCATGTTACATCAGTTTTCAAAGCGCAGTTCATTCGTTACACAGGCGCGGTAGAAAAAAGTCCAAAATAAGTATCCAAATTACAGTTAGTTATTCAGATAAAGAGCAATTTAAATAAGCAACTTTTCTCAGAAAGAATCGACCAAGCGATTCCGAACTGGTTCCATACTTGAGGAGTTTCAGTTTAATTAGGATGTAGAAACTGATATTTAAACGTGTTTTGCTGTATTTTTAAACTGTTAGAGGAAAATTTCTTGTATCAGAACAATGGAAGGAGTCCATAATTGTACATATTTTTAAGACTGGGGGCAAGACTAACTGTAGTAACTGTCGAGGAATATCACATATGTTGACGTCGTACAAAATTTTGTCGAATATTTAATAATTTCGAGGGAAAAATTGTGCCGGGGCAGAGTATCGAACCCGGGACCTTTGGTTGAACGTACCAACGCTCTCCCACTGGCTACCTGGGAACTCTACCTGACACCGATCCAATTTTTCCTTCTATATCCACAGACCTCAAAGTGGGTTGACAACCGTCAAGCAACCAACATTTGAGTGCACACTAACTCTGTGTGACTTTAAATTGTGGTTTTCTGTTACGTACAGTGACGTGTATTATGCAAATTAAGCTTTCAGGAATAACTCCCTGTAAAGTTAATTTGAATTCTTTCACTGCAAATCCAGTATTCTCCAAACTCTCTTATTTGCTGCCTTCCTTTTTGTCTCCTCATATGATCCATATATTGTGGCACCCGTCTGGAACGTTCTGCTGGTGTCGGGTTTCCTCGGGAGTCGCGCGCGCGTCCGGCAGAAGGGAGGGCGCAGGAAGGCGAGGCTTCTAGCTTCTGTGGGCACTGGGGCGCGGTGCGAGGCGAGTAGTAGGAAAACTACGAGACGCTAGTCGTGGTGCGAAGTGAAGGGGAAGAAAAGCGACTGCGACTGAGCTGAGAAAGCAGGGGAAGCCTCTAGAAGCTCAATCCTCTCGACGTTTCGCAGAAGCTACGCGACGAAGTACATTCGAGAACGTGTGATTTAATAAATAGAAGGGACAAGTGAGCCGCAAAAAAAGTTTACTTTGTCAGCTGTGAGAGAGCTAGCTAGTCTTCAAGCAAGGTGAACTTGAGTAGGTCCGCAACTGTGGCAGCGTCCAGGCGAGTGCGGCTTATCCGAAAGTCTTCGGTTCGAAGTGCAGTGAACTGTTATCTGGAAGGCTTAGGGTTCGACGTACCGTGAACTTTAGTGAGTGAGCTAGAAGAACTAGCCAAGGCGAACGAACTGTGAACTGAGAACGACAGTTTTGTTTTATAAATAGTGCTTTGTGAACATTAGTTAAGATTAGGAGTACACTGTTGTTCTTCTCAATAATCCACGTGAATAGCCATTGTCCTACTGTGGAGTGCAATAACGACTATGCAGTGTTGAGTGGAATACCCATTGTTGACGGGTGTGTGGTTGTTTTTTAAATAAAAGTCACATCATTGTTGTATAATAAAAAGTTACAATATCTTAATGTCGTCTATGATCTGATCTCTTCTTCTGTCCCGAACTCTTCTCCCGTTCACAACTCCTTCTAGTGCAACCTTCAGCCAGTGACCCAACGAATTCATTTTCATCTTCGTGATCAGTGTCGGCATCATTGTTTCTTCACCCAATCTTTGCAACACAGCTCATTTTTTATTCTGTCTGTCCATTTCACACGTACCATTCTTCTCCACAGCCACATTTCAAATGCTTCTCATGTCTGCAGTTTTTCTTGAGAAAAATAAATGCGGAGGTGAGGAGGGTAGATTTGACTAATTAGGTCCTCCGAACTTCACCGAAATTCAGCGCAAGAGTTAATATCTAGTTCTAGCAGGATTTTTGACCCGATCAGAGACGGGGGAGGGGGGGAACATATATATATATATATATATATATATATATATATATATTCTACATACACACACTGATATCACAAACTTTTTCCTTACATTTTTATCATAGTTTGTTTTTTCACTATACCATGCAGGCTTTGCTTAAAATGGTAATATTTTATGCTGCATAGCTACAATAGTTAATACTGCAAAGAAAAAATTGCTGATGTCACTTTATATATATATATATATATATATATATATATATATATATATATATATATATTCTACATACACACACTGATATCACAAACTTTTTCCTTACATTTTTATCATAGTTTGATTTTTCACTATACCATGCAGGCTTTGCTTAAAATGGTAATATTTTATGCTGCATAGCTACAATAGTTAATAATGCAAAGAAAAAATTGTTGATGTCACTTTATATATATAAATTGAATAGTTATACGATAGAAAATTCGTTATTAAATTGTATATTTATTGTGTATAATTACTACTTGTGTATATGTTAGCTTTAATTAATAAGTTTATGTACTATTTTGTGAATTTACTTACTTACTGGCTTTTAAGGAACCCGGAGGTTCATTGCCGCCCTCACATAAGCCCGCCAAAGGTCCCTATCCTGAGCAATACCAATCCAGTCTCTATCATCATATCCCACCTCGCTCAAATCCATTTTAATATTATCCTCCCATCTACGTCTCAGCCTCCCCAAAGGTCTTTTTCCCTTCGGCCTCCCAAGTAACACTCTATATGCATTTCTGGATTCGCGCATATGTGATGTTCCTAATTATGTCTGGTGAAAAATACAATGCGTGCAGTTTTGTGAACTATTAATAAATACTTTATATATATATATATATATATATATATATATATACATACATACATACATACATACATTGATATAGCTTAGAGTTAGAAAAATGGAATAAGAAAAACCACTGATAAGTTCAAATGTAGATAAAGTTAAAATAATAAAAAAAATCAAAGGAGGAAAGAAATTAAAGATGAAAAATGTAACATAGACTACATGAAAGGAAAGCCAGTAAGGAATAAAGAAAGGATGAATGAGTGAATTAATTAATTAATGAAAGGAAAATATGAGAAAGAAAGAAACAAAGAACAAGTATTGCCATTACATATATTATCAGTTCGTTATTGCGACGCTACCTTCCTTTTTCATCAGGATATTCTACGCAGTCCGAAAGGTCATTACACCTCTCGTTCTGTAGCATTACAATGTAAAACCATTACTTTTTAGTACTCTGAATACATTTCGTATCTCGTGGTTATACGACCTGTCTTTTAATTTCGGTGCGGGAGTTCATTCGGCCAACTCTGGCGACCAGACAATATGCTGCTTTTCACATGACTTTATGACTACGCATTGCAGCTACGAACTCTAATAAACACAACAGAAATAATTTACAGCATGGTTACAGCATGCAATAAATAATAGCAGAGGCGAAAGCAACGTTGTTAATACTTCATCTGACCTCATAACACCTTCCAATGGACGAGTTTGAAAAATACGAGTACTAGGGGAAGCTTACGGTCAATACAAGAAAGCATTCCATTGACTTCTTTCGACTTAATCATGTACGTTGACGTAAGTTCAGAGATTACAAGTAAAGTAGCAAGTGAGTAAAACAAGTGAAATATTTAATGAAGTTTAAGGTTTTATTAAAAACCTTTAATATTTGAAAACAAAGCATAGATTTGGTACCCAAAACTTTTAACTGGTGTACTTTTTTTAAGGAGAATCGACCGGAAGGTTTGCAGTGAAACCTGAGGCTTATTGTGCTTATAACTCCTGTTCTGTGAATGAGTTTTGTCGCCAAACGGCCGCGCTCTTGTACAAGTACAGCACGCTGCACCGTGAACTTAATGACAATGACTTTTGAATTAACGACGGTGATTTGAGTCCGAGGTTCAACTGGTATATTAGTGAATATTTGTTAACAGTTTCTAAAAAGAGTAATCTAAACTAAGTTACTTTAATAAATTACAATGCATGTTGGGAATGTTCAGCTAAGCCTCGTGTTAATAACATATATCAACAAATGAATGATTATTTATTCCGTCAATATGTCTTAAGCAATGAATTACATATGAAAGAAAAACATATGAAAGAAAACTATTGATGTATTACATCCTATTTTATCTTGATACTAACGTTTCCGTCCCTAGTGGGACATCCTCAGATACAAGATAGAAGTATCATCTAACAGTAATATGCGTTACAAGAGCAGTATGTTGATGTTTTCATGTTCAAGGAAAAGATTGAAAAAGCGAAACGTAGTTGAGCTTTTTTAATTTCCGAGAACATGAAAACAAACATACCGCTCGTGTATCGTACATTATTTTGTGCGAGGATCGTTTATTACATACCTGAAAGAGGAATTTCTAATTAGTTGCAATGAAATCTCCACCTTGGTTTCTGTTCAATGACGGCAACTTTGGAAAACTAAAATATCTATCTTCAACATTGTTTCTATAAAATGTTTTCTGTGTTTACTATATTCCAGCAGCCGTGATATACGTCTGTCTTTTTTTCCCCCAGTCTATAAATGCGAACTTAAAACAAACGGTAAGGTTATGTAATTATTTATTTTTCATTTTAATATTTTAACAATATTATTTATATAACATATTGCAGTAATAACATCGGCATCTGGAATCTTGTTGATTTTTTCACGGCTTCCTTAATGTTACTTGCATTACAAATGCAGTAACTTTTGTGGTGTTGTAGAGTTTACTTAATTTTTGCAAATATTTAAAAACAATAATTAACAGTGCAATTTAGGTGAAATTGCAGTCGTAAGTTTCCAATTTATAATTATTACTATGTTAAACGTCTTTAAAAATAATACGTTAAAAGCCTAAAGCAGTAAAATGAATATGGCGCTTAAGCGGTAAGAAGAGGGAGATTGTTATGTGTGTTACGTTGGGAATACTGAATGTGGTATTTCACACTTACCGCGCATTGGTTTTGTGCGGAAAGCAAGCAAATACGACGATCTCGCACAAAATTAATTACAAACAAGTTTTACATTTGAAAATTCCATGACTAGAATAAAATGGTGACAATATTATCCATACCAACATTAAATGTCCTGTCAAATGCCAAAAACAAATTTAATTTAAAACAATGTGAATTTACATAGTTATATAAAGTAGATCCCCTTCTATGGATATCTCACCTTATTGACAACAAAATATTAGAGATATCCATACAAGGGGAACTACTTTATATAGCTATGTAAATTCACATTGTTTTAAATTAAATTTGTTTTTAACATTTTGACAGGACATTTAATGTTGGTATGGATAATATTGTCACCATTTTATTCTAGTCATGGCATTTTCAAATGTAAAACTTGTTTGTAGTTGATTTTAGATAATAAGCTTACTTCTATCTTGTACCTGAAGATGCCTCACTAGGGGCGAAAACGTTAGTATCAAGATAAAATAGGATATAATACATCAATAGTTTTCTTTCATATGTAACTCATTGCTTAAGTCATATTGACGGAATAAATAATCAATCATATGTTGATATATGTTATTAAGTTACTTTAACGTTGGATTAACGTTTACCTACGAGTCTGCGCTAGACACAAAATGTTGAGTGAAGCTGATGCATAACACTGTTAAATGCCAATAATTCAATACCTGTAAAATATAGCCAATAGAAATCTATAAGTAAATTAAACTCTCAATAAAGTTTTTTAAGCCTCGTTAGTCTATATACATATATACTGTACGTACATATTATAATTTATTGTAATATTTGATAAAATTCGAAACTTAGTCCTACATAAAATACAATACATTGCATAACGGTATTAAACTGTAAGTTAGCAAAGGAGGTTCCCCTGTTACTTTTGTACCATGAGATTAATAATAATAATAATAATAATAATAATAATAATAATAATAATAATAATAATAATCCATGTATTGTGGGTCCCTATCACCACGGCATGGAGCGTCCTCAGGTTGCGGATAGAGGAGACGGCCTCCAGATATGGAGGGTAGCTGCGAATATATTGAATAAGCAGTCGTGGACAGCCGTTAAGGGGTGGTCTTCCAGCTTGGTGGTTGGGCGAAAGGCTAACAACCCATCACCGTAAAAAACAGCTTGTTACGAATCCCTACAATAAGCCTCGGAATAGGACTGATTCTCTGGCACGACCACAGCATATAAAACAGTTATATTACCGGTTCTTCTGTATCGTTGTGAAACTTGGACTCTCACTCTGAGAGAGGAACATAGGTTAAGGGTGTTTGAGAATAAGGTGCTTAGGAAAATATTTGGGGCTAAGCGGGATGAAGTTACAGGAGAATGGAGAAAATTACACAACACAGAACTGCACGCATTGTATTCTTCACCTAACATAATTAGGAACTTAAAATCCAGACGTTTGAGAAGGGCAGGGCATGTAGCACGTATGGGCGAATCCAGAAATGCATATAGAGTGTTAGTTGGGAGACCGGAGGGAAAAATACCTTTAGGGAGGCCGAGACGTAGATGGGAGGATAATATTAAAATGGATTTGAGGGAGGTGGGATGTGATGATAGAGACTGGATTAATCTTGCACAGGATAGGGACCGATGGCGGGCTTATGTGAGGGCGGCAATGAACCTTCGGGTTCCTTAAAAGCCATTTGTAAGTAAGTAAGTAAGTAAGTATATATCTTCGGTCCTGTAGTTTAGTACATTAGTAGGTTTAGTAGTAGTAGTAGTAGTAGTAGTAGTAGTAGTAGTAGTAGTAGTAGTAGTGGTGGTGGTGGTGGTGGTGGTGGTAATAGTAGCTTTATGTCTGCAGTGCTCGGGAAAAGTGACATGTCAGTTTCCACAAACCTTCTTTGATAATTTATTGACAACTTACACTTGTTTATGTCGATTTGATTTTTTTCTGTATGAATTATTGTAATGGGAGGAATACTTAATGTATTTTTTTCCAAGCGAGGAGATGTTCCGTAAGTTGTCAATAAATTATCAAAAAAGGTTCGTGGAAACTGACTTGTGTCACTTTTCCCAAGCACTGCAGATTTTGCATGTAATAGTTAAGACCATACTTACTTACTTACAAATGGCTTTTAAGGAACCCGAAGGTTCATTGCCGCCCTCACATAAGCCCGCCATCGGTCCCTATCTTGTGCAAGATTAATCCAGTCTCTATCATCACACCCCACCTCCCTCAAATCCATTTTAATATTATCCTCCCATCTACGTCTCGGCCTCCCTAAAGGTCTTTTTCCCTCCGGTCTCCCAACTAACATGCTATATGCATTTCTGGATTCGCCCATACGTGCTACAGGCCCTGCCCATCTCAAACGTCTGGATTTTATGTTCCTAATTATGTCAGGTGAGGAATACAATGCTTGACACGAGTATCAAGTTCATTTTAGTTTGATCATCCATTCCTTAACCTCAAGCAACACATGTTAAGACCATAAGGCTTTCTTCTCCACTCAACCAGGTTCAAAGCATACATACGAAATATATAAAACACAAAGAGAATACAAAGCACATAAGTAGACACTTAAGATGTTACATAAAATAAAGCAGACAATAAAATTACATAATATAACAAAATTAGTCACACAAGATAAAATAAGGGGACATGTACAACTTATAAGACATGGAAACTGCTCGAGATGAGCTCGGCGACTACAAATCACAATAATGACCGCATAGGATACATAATGAGAATATGAACAATTGGATGACATACATGTGTCCAAATTAATGTATACACATTTTGAAACAATATTTCTCTGCAACGAGATGAGACAGAAATACGATTTTTGCGGTTTTGTATTCCTTAAGGCCGTACAGTACATGTTCATAATGGCCCCCTTCCGACACAGTACACTCTCAATAACGACGTACAACAGAGCGACATACCTGGCTAAGTGACTAATTGTGATTTAAGATGGCGCTTATTCCGTCGGATCCCGGCCACTTAGTCACTCATAACGAGTGCACCTCTGCACTTGCGTGTAGACATGATCCCACTGTCATACATCTCTATGACGCAGTGCATGAGGCTAGGCCACTAGAGGGAACCCAAGAGGTGGAACTTAAACTGAGAGGATTCGATCCGGCATCGGGATGGGAATCCGGTGTGGCATAATAGATAAAGCATCAGAACGTAGAGCTGAAAACCCGGGTTCAAATCCCGGTGCCGGAGAGAATTTTTCTCTGTTCCATTCTTCTATCATCATTAGCATTCAATGTTTTTTTTTAATATTCTGCGTTAGATATAAATGTAACGGAAATAAAAAAACATGCATTGTTGAATAATTAAATTAAATATAGTGAATATAAGGAAAGATTCGATCTTAGGACGTCATGCATATCAGTCCGTGGTGTTTGCCACTCAGCTGGTCCATTTATGATATGCGAGCTGAAAATCGTCATAGTCAAGGAATATAAGAATACCGTTTTAAAAATTAATATTCCGAAAAAAGAAAGGTTTACTGTCTATATCTATAACCTCATATTCAAATCTACTCTTCCTATTTTACAACTTATCGATTTCACTAAAAATTGCGTTTGTTGTTAGCGAAAACTTATTCAGTGTTTCTCTGTAGTTTAATGAGTATACATTATTTTCAAAGTTATACACCCTCCCTGAATTTTTAAGATAATGCATAGCAATTTGTAGATTATGTGTAGAATCACTTCAAATGCTGTCAAAACTGTGGTTTCCTAATATACAGGGTGGAAATGAAATAACACTGTCTATTTTTAGAGCGAATAGCTAATGTTGTATGTTACAATAAAGTGTAATACCATATTGGTGGAAATTCCATAGTTTTCTCAGAAAAAAATGTTCCCCCCCCCAAATGTTTAACACCCTTTAATCGGTAACGATTCAAGTAGGATCGCAATAGTAGTCTATAGCGATAGAAAATGTAATAAAGAATCATTTATCTCTCTGGCGTATTTCAATAGCGTGGACGGTTTTCGTGTAAATTTAATTTAAAAACGACTAATTTGAAGCCACTGACCGATGCGAGCAGCTTGTAACATTGTAGCCAGAAATGGAAATGGGAGGTAGTTCATTGAGACAGACAGACCTGATTTCGTTGACCTCTTACATCTGAATTTATTTTATTTATTTGTTTATTTGCATTGTCATCAACATTTCTACCAGTTATGGTGTATCACCACATTTCTGTATACGGGTTTCACCATAACTTCTATTACATTTACCTACAATTATATGCAGTCTCGACAGTCTATTTAACTAATAACTCTTCTACTCACGCTATTACCTTAACTCCCAAAACATTCCATTTCTTGTTATTCCTCTTAAAATCTACCATCTGTTAATTCCATACTTTACTTACGTTCCTTCCAACATTCTATTCTTACTAACATAAATTTATATATCCTATCTTGCTCGTTCTACTTTACGGTATATTCTATTGATCATTATTACTCTTTCAAAGTATCATACTTAAATTTTAACTGCCTATCCAATTTAAAATTACTATACTAACATTTCCTATTTAACACTTCCAGCGTTTTACTCATTGGGATCCTCTTCTTCCTAATACACATCATTATAATAATCTTGCTAAAGCTTGACATGAGTACCAAGTTCATTTTAGTTTGATCATCCATTCCTTAACCTCAAGCAACACTCATAATAAGCTATTCTCACTAATATCATCTTTCAGAACTTCCCTACATCACTTTCTAAGACTTACTTCTTTACCATAAATTTTTACCGATATCTATATTAATTAACTAGACAATGTTTTAAATTTCCCAACATCCATTTCAATTCTGTAACTTCCTAACTGATCTTTATATCCAAGATATTCTAAACAAACTTTCATCACACGAACACGATATACCAACAGTACATCACCAAACTACTATATTACAATTGCTTTCTAACATTTTATATATTTCATACCGCTCATGCACCAACTTCTTAAATTGTAACTTTTCTGGTTTTTAATTCTACCCGTCAGCGATAAAATACTGCCGTGTGGTGACGAAAGCATCGTTATCGAATCCTGACATCTTCTCTGATAGCTATCCGCACCTTCCCTTGATCACCCGTAAAGTTATCTTGTTTCTGCTTCTTGATGACTCATGTTGCCTAGACTATATGTGTTGCTGCGTTGATCTGCTCGGTCCACTACTCCACTTGGCTCAGCAGACACCTGACTCTTACATCTGTATTACGAGAAGAAAGAGGGGTGTGTTGGCGGTGATGTTGCCAGACTGCTGAAATTCTAACTCAATTTTCTAATTAACCGTGCATTTAATCACAATACATAATATAGGTTTTCTATTATTTAAGTGTACCCAATAGTCCCATTCAATCTGCAGGATTATTTCACTTCAACCTTGTATTTCACTTTATTTTCTCTATACAATAATAAACTGTGTTTACTCCTAGAAGTTCTACTACCTCTGTTCTTCATGCATATTACCATGGATAAATATATAATAGGATGCGAAACTGCGGTCAGCACCATATGGCGGCGGGGGGCTGAAATAAGATGTTCAGCGCCCAACGTCGTACGTGGTGAACATTAGAACCACGTGGTGGGTACATTACCCAGAGTTCTCTAATCCGTTCGAGATATTGCTCGAAGAGAGAAGATGACAGACAGAAACTTGCTAATAAGTGAACATAAAGTGGTACTACGTGTGTATAAGCAGTGTATGTTAAACAGTGATGTTTATGGACGTTGTAAAAATAGTATTTTTGGATGTATTGTAAAGCAATAGTAATATAATAAATTGAACTATCTAAGTAGTTCTTGCAGACTTTTCCATTGCGCTGTACAATAAATACCCAAAAAATACAATCCCAATTATCTAACCTTTTGCTTTATTTTTTTGTCTCTCTCTGGTTATATTTTAATTGGGTAATGTAAACTAGATCGTCTTTTTCATCTTCCTGTTTGCTCCGGTAAGAATTTTCAGTAGAAGATGCTGTGAGGAATAAAAATGTAAACGTTTTATTTTAAATTAGATTAGTTTTGGATATCGATGAGGGTGGGAGGGAATACTTTCTGCACAGTTTAACATTTTCGTCACCAGATGCGCTGCTAAATGCATGGAGTAATTAGTTACTCTTTTCGCTACTTGGTGCGCTGCTAGATGTAATAACGCCCCTCCTCCCAACAGGTGGCAGCAAGATCAATTTGTACAACAGCGCCTATAGTATGTGTTACGGGAAACTCAGTAAGTTTCGCATCCTATTATATATTCAGCCATGATATTACCTAACAGCCTCTTTGTTCATAGAAAATCTCGCTAGCTACCTTGAAGACAACAAAGATCCTTTTTATTGAACTGTAGATGAATCGAATAGACCGTTAAGGCGATAAGTAGCGAATAGGGAATGAGATTATTTATTATTATTATCATTATCATTATTATTATTATTATTATTATTATTATTATTATCTTAGTTGTCATCCATGGTGCTGGACACCTTTTAACACGTTTAGTTTTATGGGGAGCGTGTTTGTCGTACAGTGACATAATGTCCGTTAAGAACGTCCACTGAGCTTGTAGTCCAGACCAAGATCACACACGTCCAGAGAGCGTGCCAAGGCAGCTGCACGGCATCCTCATACAAACTAATCTCGTCAATGCGTTATAAGGCGCGGAATGTTATTGTATTTGGCTTCATTTTAGGGTACTGTAGTGATTATGTGAGGTAAATTATGTCATGAGCTGCTATGCCTGGTGCAGGTAATTGTCCGTATGACAATACCCTGTCCGTGTTCTTAGTAATAACACAGTTTAGTATATACAGTTGCGAAGCTCAATACTTAATAAATATGCATACATAGATAGTTGCTGACCACCAGGATCGCCTCAGCACAGACCTTTTCCCGAGCAGACGATAATGTATGTTCGGGTTTTCTATTTCAGTGTATGGAGCTCAGTGAAATATTATATTATAACTTTATTGCGTATCATTGCTAAGTTTTATTTAGTGTACAGTAATGTGTCCATAAGTTCCGTTTACTTCTTATTGCATTATTTGTTGCAGAAATAATTACAAAACTGTGTTATTTTTATGAGAAGAGAATTTTACATGTTAACATAATCTATTTACATCAACATTTTAAGTTTAGAATGCAAGCTATTTTGAGGTTTAATAAAAATAATTTATATTGTGATTTCAATTTAGCACATCTACCTCCCTAATTGTAGATATAAAATTTACCATACCACTCCTATGAAATTAGTGTACGCATGATTGTGTTACTTCATCTCTTAGGAAGTAGATAAATACAATAATCAGTACGTACTCGATTGTAGTATTAAAATACAGACAACTTGAAAGTGCAGCGTATCGTACATGACATTATGTTACTTATAATGTATAATTGCGAATATAGGAATATAAATTATAACCTATAATTTCCATATGCTGTAACATAGCCCTACATATGTAATGGCAGGGCATTGAGACTTTGTAAATCTAGTTGCTCTAGTAATAGCGCTGTGAGGTTACCGTATTCCAATATAGTCAAGTGTCCGAAGGCAGCACTCCTAAAGCGGTGGAACTAGCGTTGAGGTAGTTCCTGCGATTTCGGAAGTGAAAATCGTTGAATTTATAAGAGATATTTTGTGGAGGTGCAGGTGATCGTATAAGCAAGACATAATAAAAGCGAAAACTAACCAAAACTAACCTAACACAGATCCGTATATGCAAGGAGTATGAGTACGAAGGAACTACCTCTGCGCTAGTTTAGCCTACTACATAGTATATTAATCAGACTTCAGATTGGAGTACCGTAAGAAACGAATAAATACAACTGAAATAGAGACAAATTCCATTTACAAGTTATCACACGTAACTTTATGCTTAATTATAATGTATAAATGCGAATATTGAAGTATTGGTACAGTAAACATAACCTATAATTTCAACATATCAAAATATCCGTGCGGTGCAACTGAAAATTACTGAATCGTGCATAAATGAATATACAAGAATTTCGCAATATTTAATCGAAATAAAGGCAGGTATTACACATACGAACAACATAATTTTCACACCGAAAATAATATTACACCTTAACTCGTAAGTGAATTATGTCTGAAGTGCCTCATAATCAGACATCGGATTCTAGGGCAAATGCCTATTTTGTTTCTTTAGGAGAAAAGTAAAAATAATTATTAATATTTGTGTTTCATGGAAATTGAAAGGTATTCAAAGAGTTTTATAGTGCCCTAAAATGCCCTAAAACGGTTATTAGAGCCTAATTTGTTAATATTCGCCTAAAAATGCCTAACTCACTGTAAAGTTTCGCATTTTACTCTTACTTTTTATAATTTATACATGCATTCATTGCGAAATTTAAGGCATTTAAAAAGTGGAAAGTTTGCTTCACACCGGCCATGAAACCATTGATAAAGGAAACAAAATGTTTTGAATCTCACGACACTCGCAATAGATTTCACCGAATTTAACATGTTTGGAGGCATAAATGCCGACAAAGAACCAACCTTAGTTTTGAAGCAGGCAACAATCACAACATGTGCTGCTACCGATTCAGAGATATACTATACTATAAAAATGACTGTTTTCGGTCTGGAACCGATTAGCTGTACTGCCCTTCAGAGTGTCATAAAACCACAATTTTTGGAGAAAGAGTGTTTTTGAAATATTTATGAAAAGTCGTAAAACTGCGAATTAGTAGGGTAAACCGTTACAAAATATTTAAAAGAATGGCCCTCCTAGTGTTAACACTACCAGGAAATGCAACGATAAGTGGAACTTTGTATTTTTGTCCAATTGAATCTCAATAACAACGGTTCATTTGAATGCTCGTTAACAGTTGCTCTTTCCCTCACCTTATTTGTGTTGAGAAGTTTTGAGCGGTAGGACGTTTTGCTGTGAAGTTTAACGCGATAATGCCGAAAAATATAAGTGCAAAATCTACATTGATCCGGCAATGGCTAACAGAATATTCAGAATTCACTTATGATGGAAAAATAATATTCTGCAAGATTTGTAGCAAACAGGTATGTAACAATAGTTGAAATATATAAATTCTATTAATTTTAATGAGTAGGCCTATAATATTTATACATTGACTGAGCTATTCTGAGGTATAATTCTTTTTAAGACCACTACACTTTAACCTTTTAAATTCCGATAGTTAAAGTATTTGCAGTCATTAAAATTTTGATTGTTCGAACCCACTAACTTTGTGATAGAAATACGGCAATACAACAATTAGGATTTTATTTTAATTCAGTTTACTTTACATTTTTAGATTTCGCAAGAAAAGAAGTGCCACCTAAAGCAGCATGTGCAGGGAGCGGCTCATAAGGCTAAAGCTCAGCAGAAAAATCAACTGCAACAAACTTTACTAACACAGCCTACTTCATCCAATCTCAGCAGCAATTTCTATGCTGATTTAACCACAGCGTTTGTTGCTGCTAACATTCCCTGGAATGCAATTGAAAATCCGGTTTTAAGACAGTTTTTACAAAAATACTGCAAACAAAATATCCCATCTGAGTCGACCCTAAGAAAAAATTACTTAGACAGAATATACAATGAAACTTTAGCTTCCATTCGGGAATTTATAGGTGATTCTTACATATGGGTCTCTGTGGATGAAACCTCAGATCCTATGAATAGGTATATAGCAAGTATGGTAGTAGGAAAACTTAGTCCTGATGGACCTTCGATTCCACACCTCGTATGTGTTAAGGAACTTTCGAAAGTGAATAGCCAAGCCATTGCTTATTTTGTAAATAAAGGCCTACAGTCTTTATACTCAGGTAATATAGACGACTCTAAAGTTCTGTTGTTTTGTACTGATGCTGCCTCATACATGGTTGCTGCAGCTCCACTTTTTAAAACATTTTATCCTAAACTCACGCATGTAACCTGTGTAGCACATGGCCTTCACAGGGTTTCTGAAACAATCCGGAATGAATTTCCTCTTGTCAATTCGTTTATTTCTAACACAAAAAAATGTTTTTGTAAAAATGTTTTGTAAAGGATTTCAATATTCAGAGAGAACTTTTCAGATATCCCACTCCCACCTCAGCCGGTTGTTACACGATGGGGAACCTGGATTCAGTCAGTGGTGTATTATTCTAAGTATTTTAAAGAAGTGGTCACAGTTATTGATAAATTACCTGAAACTGATAGTGCAGCGTGTGTGAAAGCAGTGAAAGATTGTCTGAATGACTCACGAGTGAAAAACGATATTGCCTACATAACATCAAACTTTTCTTTCATACCTGCAAGCATTGAACAATTAGAACGTGAAAAACAATCTCTTTGTAGCCAAATAGCAATAGTAAAGGAAGCTCAAGTGAACATACATTCTGCTTTGGGCGAAACTGGGAAAAAAGTTAAAAATAAGTGGGACAACGTATTAAATAAGAATGTAGGATTTTCATTGTTGGAAAAAGTATCAAGAGTGATATCGGGGGAAAATGTAAATGTTCCAGTAAGTATTGATGTTTCTATTGTACCTAATTTAAAATTTGCGCCTCACACATCAGTTTCGGTTGAAAGAAGTTTTTCTGCTTTCAAAATGATTCTCAGTGACAAAAGGCAAAGGTTAACTGTGGAGAATTTAGAAAAAATTCTGGTGGTGTACTGTGCAGATAATTATAATAAAGTCTGAGCATGGAACTGAATTTCAATAACTTAAAATGAGTAATCTTGATATCAATAATCATTATTTCATTAGTTTCAATATATTAAATTTGTGCAGCTCTGTTTATAAATATAATATAGTATTCTTTTTTAATGTTTAAACATACTTTTTTGTGCGTATTTTAGTGTATAACTAAAAATTTCAGTGAAAGAAATAAGTATGATACCTTGATGTGCCTAAAATGCCTATTTTCATTAAAATAGAGCCTAATTTTACAAATTTTGAGCTTATTTTAGGCGCCTAAAACTGCAATTTTTAGTGCCTAAAATCCGATGTCTACTCATAATCATTGTTTTAAATTTATTAATGCAATTACACTACATTTTAGAGAAATATATGTTACTCTTTATGCATTGCAACTAATTTATATGGTTGATCGTTGATCCGTGATCGGGTTAAGCGAGTCACATGATCTGCATATATTAAATCACGATGGCAGTGACACAGTCTATTGTTCCTAGTACTCACAGCGCTCCAAGCGGTTAGCAACTATCGCGAGAAATGCAAAAAAAATCAACCCAAGCTTCGCAACTGTATATACTGAACTGTGGTAATAATCAGGACTATAAAAAAAAGTAACGTCTCGTATCTTGCAGCGTGATGCGTGGGCAAAAGGAGTGAAATAGTCTTATTATACGAGTCATACATTGTCAGAATTTCTCGAGTAGCAGAAGTCGATTTATACTGCAGTCTGTACCGGAGAGTGTAAGCTATTTTCATGGTTTCTGTAGCAACGTAGCCAACAATGACTATGAAAGTGATTACAAATTTGGAGACGGGAACATTGACCGGCTTGTACGCTTTTCCTCTCAGCCAGATGTAGGTCACTCTTATGCTGGCAGCAATCGATTGTTGTGGTGTACCTGTGAAAATGGCGCAGATTAATATCTATTGCGACTCTGATCATACGTAAGTCTAGTTAGTCATCACAATTTCATGAAACGTACTAAATACATTCGTTAATACGTCGTCGTCCTCATCATCATCATCATCATCATCACCACCACCACCACCACCACCACCATCATCATCATCATCATCCAGGTAAAATGCTATTGAAATGCGTACATACATTTCGATTATCAAGACATATCAAACAAGTCACATTATCTCGATCTAAGCAAGCAGTGTATTGTAAATGTAAGTTGATTTTAATAGTGTATTATTAAGCCTCCTGCTACCAACCGTTTTTTTATAACTTACTACTACCAAGCGGAGTAATACAATTTATTATCCCAGTCTAAATCATAACAATCTTTGTTAAGTATTTGGAATATTTATAAACGTATATATTATTAACATGGACTTCAGAAAATGTAAAAGTTGTAAATAATTTTCCCCTTTTTAAAAGTACAGTATGATTAAAAAATCTCGTTCCATTTTGTTGAAAGCATATTAATGAACTTAAAAACATATTATTGGTGACATTATGAGAAAACATATCTGTAAAGTTAAACTTGCATCCCTTCCATTTCAAGACAAACTTCTCAAGGCTATATAGTAGTTTTGACAGAGTAGAAAACAAATTTCAAGAAATGAAAGTCACAGTATTATAAAATAAATTGGAAAATATTCAAGATATTTGTTGGTATTTAAATATTCAAATAACATCTATACAACCATGAACATCTCCAAGACATTTGTTTATAATAGAATAAAATCCTTAAAAAACCGTATAAAATTCTAAAAATAAACAACTAAAAACATAAATCTAAGGATATTAATTTTAGTTTTTTTTAATTCAAATATATGAACACCATCTACACCACAATGAACATTTCTAAAAAAATCAGTTTTAGAATAACTATAACAGTCAGAAATAAAAATTTAAAAAAGATTGGAACATTACACCTGATAATATAAATTACAATCTGAATAATGATATAAATAACACAAAATAAATAATTTGGAAGGAGACAAATTCAACATATATAAAATGAAGCTTAAAGTTTAAATTCATATCCTGGAATTTTCCAGGCAAAGACTACCAAGGGGGGGGGGGAGGGGGTAACAAGATCACCCCACTTCAATAATGCGGATTACTTTTTAAAGTAGAATAATTCTGTGTTGTTTGGGTAAAGGGAGATAAGTCATAAAAATCAGTTTTGAGATAAATAAAAATTAAACTTCGGACTCTTATTGCAAATAATTTTTACACAAATCAAATAGATCTTTTGGTTTTTGCACATCCACTTGTATAATTTAACTTGTGTTCATCTGGGGAACAATATTCCATATGCACAAAAAATGACTTAATCACCTTTACCCGAACACTACAGAATTATTTATGTTACTCATATTTTAAAATGTTAGTAGGACTTTGTGTAATGAATATTACTCACTTCCTGTATTTTTTTTCTTCTGTTGCCTGATGTCACAACAGTGCATTTTGTATCTCCATTCTTATCCTCTGTGCTAGATGTCTTTATTACATCATAATTACAATATTTCATAAAAATAATGAAAATGATAAGAGGAGAATACTGAAATTATGGCAGAAGAAACGAGAATAGGCCTATCGTACGAAAGCTTCTCCCAATACTTTTTTTGTCGGCCATAAATTTAACTTGAATTCGTATAGATTTCAATCCGTGTTCCCGGAGTGCAAATTACATAGCTTACTATACAGAGCGTTAACTAATATGTGGGAAGCCTCTGGAGAATGGACAGTGGACCTAAAGCAAACAATCTACTTCCTGAAGACTGTAATGTTAGTGTAAAACCCTAAATCTTATATACCCAGATTGCTCTGCGTTATAGGCTTTGACGGTAACAACTTCTGTCCGGTTTACTATGCTGCCATCTAGTTGTTACATAAGGAGTCACGTCATAACTAGGGACCGGATTTTCATGTAATATCAAGGTGTGAAATATGTATATATTTATGTAAAAAAATAAGCTGAATATGTACTGAAATATGTATTTTAAATGAATGGTTTATTTAACGACACTCGCAACTGCAGAGGTTATATCAGCGTCGCCGGTGTGTCGGAATTTTGTCCCGCAGGAGTTCTTTTACATGCCAGTAAATCTACTGACATGAGCCTATCACATTTAAACACACTTAAATGCCATCGACCTCGGCCGGGATCGAACCCTCAACCTCGAGCATAGAAGGCCAGGGCTATACGAGAAAAATATGTAAGATCATGAAACTATTTAATATCAATATCTGCGCTGTTTTGTATTGTTAAGCCTAGATATTTGTAGTCTGGTACAATTTTTAATTTTCTGTTCTTCATAACGATTTCTACTGTTTCTGGTGCTTTTCTGCCGTTTCTGAGTATCATAATTTCTGTCTTGTCCACATTTATATCAAATTTGCTTTATTGCACCATTTAGCATGATGTTTATTGTTTCTTTTAACTTAGTAAGGTTTTTAGACCCTGTACTATGTCGCCCGTTTATGAGTATGAGCTTATTCTCTTCTTGATTTTTACAATACAAAGTAGTTGTATGAGAAAGGTTGCCTTTTGTTCACTCATATTTACAGTGGGCGGTAAGGGGTGAGTGCCTCTTTTACTTCCTGGAACTAAGATGTTATGTAGTGTCCCAAAATATATCCTTTCTTGGGTAGGTAAAAAGGCTTTTTAAATCTGTGTATTTCAAATTGTAAACATCCCCAGAAGAAATTCTCTTTTTCCTTTTAAAGAAGTAAAAATGAATAAAACCCCTAAATATGTAGATTTATGTAATACCAAGCCATAATATGTAATATGGGGTAAATATGTAAAACTATGTAGTATCAAATTTTAATATATTAATGGTAATTACAAGATTCGCAAAGATTTGTTATTTATATACGGTTATATTGAAAGGAATATATTAATTACATAAAAATCCGGTCCCTAGTCATAACTCCCATTTGAATTGCATTAGCGACTGTACCGCTATCTCGTGTTCGTTTACGGCGGACGGGTGGCGATCCTCGCGGTTGTTCTCTTCAAAGTACAACCGATTTTAACTTAGGAATGAGCAATCTATATGTGATCTGGGGTAAAACATAACTGTTCAGCTGTTTATGGAGGGCCTAATGTTTCTGTGAAATATGATTTCGATGCTACTTACTCAAGGGTCTAATGTTAGTGTCAAATATTGATAAGTCTAATGTTTATGAAAAGAAATGAATAACATTTCAGGCCATTTATAGAAAGATGTAATATTTGAGTTATTTTCAGATTATTTAGGCCTACTTATTGAAGGTTATATGTAATTTTTGTGTTGAAAAAGAGTTCTAAGTCTATTCGCCGAAGGAGCTAATATTGTCTACGAATTTATTTATTTATTATTTTGCTAATGATTGTAACATAAAATATAATATATACAGAGAAACTTTAGCTCGCCCCTGAAAGAGTACAACTCGTGCTCAGGGGCGGGCTTCCCTCACTTAGGGTTCATTCCTGTGCCGACACGATCCGAGGCCTTATTTCCCTTTAGAAAGAAGTCATACTAAAGCTTCTTAACGCCTTTTAAACTGTCGTCACTAACCACTGCAGATTTTAATTAGAGTTATTGATAAGTTTGCATCAGGTCTCATTTGTGTTTGACGTGAGAACGTTATTCACTTCTCCGTCCACGTCGACTAGTCTGTGGATTAGTTTTATTAACATATCAGACTCCGTAGACCACGTGCTCCCAATTCAGCGGAAGCTTAATTTGAAATGACAATTGACATTACGTCCCCAGACGTCAGACCTTTCCTGCTCTCTTCGCCACTCTCCCTTTCCACAGTAACACGTGACAGGTCGAACACATTTAATTGGCTTGTAACTCGCTAATTGGTTCTTAGAATTCACTTTGCAGCGAGTCCCAGATGTGGTCCATGTCACGTGGTTTCACGTTTTAATGATTCAGGAAGTCCTAATGAAGTGCGGATCTATGCATGAATTGCTGCTGCCTTCTAGTCAACTTCGCCCCCCCCCCCCAGTCGTAAAGTACAGACTCGTGTGCCTGTGCCACGAAGATAGGAATTTATACACTGGCGTGAAATACTGACTTAAACAAAATCTGGAGGAAAAATACACTGAGTAAACTGATCTTTCCACAAAGAAACCGGAGTAGCAGTGACGATAACTAAACTCGGGCTCAAACGCTTTCGATTCTGTCACGAGGTTAATGTTCCTAAAAAGAGTGATGTGAACTTGTGACGAAATAAAATGTCAGGTTTCAGGGCTGATAGCATATCTATTTGACAAGCCATTGTCCTATAAAGATACACCGTACGATTGCTAGTTAATTACACATAGGCCTAATATCTCCTGACCATCACTTGACAGGCACACATTACACGGCACAGGGGAGCTGATGAGACAACACAGGACAAAGAGCAAACACTCACAAGCAAACATTCTGATGGGGGTAGATAAAAAATTTATTCTTTTCTTTCGCCATGTTAATAATGTCAAAAGAAGTGCTTATACAAATTTTGGCCACTCGACCGGAATTACGAGGGCCGTGAAAAAAATAGATCGCCAGGGACCGTAAACAGAAAGAAAACACAATTAAATTGGAAAAATGTATTGGGAGAGACACAGCAATTGTTGAGATATTTTTCAACATATTCCCCACCGGAATTGAGACATTTGTCGTATCAGACAGAGAGGTGCAGACGGCTGTCAAACGCTGGTTCCGATCCCAGGCGGCTGGCATCTGTGACACAAGGATACAAACATTTATCCCATTATTTTTTTTATTTTTTATTTTATTGGGTTATTTTACGACGCTGTATCAACATCTAGGTTATTTAGCGTCTGAATGAAATGAAGGTGATAATGCCGGTGAAATGAGTCTGGGGGTCCAGCACCGAAAGTTACCAAGCATTTGCTGGTATTGGGTTGAGGGAAAACCCCGGAAAAACCCTCAACCGGGTAACTTGCCCCGACCGGGATTCGAACCCGGGCCACCTGGTTTCGCGGCCAGACGCGCTGACCGTTACTCCACAGGTGTGGACTGTGAATGAATGTTGATATCATAAGATGTCATAAGGTCACACACGTGGGTACTCGTATCTCTATTGGCTAAGTCTCACAGCACAAACAATAACACTGATATACACATTTTTATACTACCCTAGTTACAAAATTAGATCACGGTTAATCTCCTGGTCTTTTAATCTCTCCATACAGGAAATAGCACATGCAGGAGAGCGCATGATTTTTAAACTGACGTTATAAGTCTAATATTATCTATCTACTTCGCTCCAATAGATGACGCAATAGTAAGCACATTCCTTTCACGGTTTATCTCCTGGTTGGAGAACAGTATACGGCACAGGGGAGCTGATGAGACAACACAGGTCAATTCTTTTCAGGTCTTTCAATTCTCGGAAATTAAAAAAGCTCAACTACGTTTCGCTTTTTCAAACTTTTCTCGAACATGAAAACTTCAACATACCGCTCTTGTAACGCATATTACTATTTCTTGTTCGTTTTATGTAGCAAAGAGTAACATTCTTAAATGTAATATGACCTAAAAAGACCTAATTCGTAGGTAAGGACTTAAAGTGTCCCAAAGAGTGGCAATCTTTACCAAGCCGTTGTAATATATTAACAGTGTGTTGTTTATTTTTATTTTTTTCCCGTAAAATCATATAAATTTCTAAACATAAGATTTAAAATCCTAAAACATAAATTGGAAAACCTAATTTTAATTTCTTAAAATCTATAAATTCTGCGCTTGGTAATGAGGTACGTCAGAGGCCTTATATTTTTATATTCTCATCAATAGACATCGAATTTTTAGGCACTAAAAATTGCAGTTTTAGGCGCCTAAAATAAGCTCAAAATTTGTAAAATTAGGCTCTATTTTAATGAAAATAGGCATTTTAGGCACATCAAGGTATCATACTTATTTCTTTCACTGAAAGTTTTAGTTATACACTAAAATACGCACAAAAAAGTATGTTTAAACATTAAAAAAGAATACTATAGACTATTATATTTATAAACAGAGCTGCACAAATTTAATATATTGAAACTAATGAAATAATGATTATTGATATCAAGATTACTCATTTCAAGTTATTGAAATTCAGTTCCATGCTCAGACTTTATTATAATTATCTGCACAGTACACCACCAGAATTTTTTCTATATTCTCCACAGTTAACCTTTGCCTTTTGTCACTGAGAATCATTTTGAAAGCAGAAAAACTTCTTTCAACCGAAACTGATGTGAGAGGCGCAAATTTTAAATTAGGTACAATAGAAACATCAATACTTACTGGAACATTTACACTTTCCCCCGATATCACTCTTGATACTTTTTCCAACAATGAAAATCCTACATTCTTATTTAATACGTTGTCCCACTTATTTTTAACTTTTTTCCCAGTTTCGCCCAAAGCAGAATGTATGTTCACTTGAGCTTCCTTTACTATTGCTATTTGGCTACAAAGAGATTGTTTTTCACGTTCTAATTGTTCAATGCTTGCAGGTATGAAAGAAAAGTTTGATGTTATGTAGGCAATATCGTTTTTCACTCGTGAGTCATTCAGACAATCTTTCACTGCTTTCACACACGCTGCACTATCAGTTTCAGGTAATTTATCAATAACTGTGAACACTTCTTTAAAATACTTAGAATAATACACCACTGACTGAATCCAGGTTCCCCATCGTGTAACAACTGGCTGAGGTGGGAGTGGGATATCTGGAAAGTTCTCTCTGAATATTGAAATCCTGGATGGGGCTTTACAAAAACATTTTTTTGTGTTAGAAATAAACGAATTGACAAGAGGAAATTCATTCCGGGTTGTTTCAGAAACCCTGTGAAGGCCATGTGCTAGACAGGTTACATGCGTGAGGTTAGGATAAAATGTTTTAAGAAGTGGAGCTGCAGCAACCATGTATGAGGCAGCATCAGTACAAAACAACAGAACTTTAGAATCGTCTATATTACCTGAGTATAAAGACTGTAGGCCTTTATTTACAAAATAAGCAATGGCTTGGCTATTCACTTTCGAAAGTTCCTTAACACATACGAGGTGTGGAATCAAAGGTCCATCAGGACTAAGTTTTCCTACTACCATATTTGCTATATACCTATTCATAGGATCTGAGGTTTCATCCACAGAGACCCATATGTAAGAATTACCTATATCCTCCCAAATGGAAGCCAAAGTTTCATTGTATATTCTGTCTAAGTAATTTTTTCTTAGGGTCGACTAAGATGGGGTATTTTGTTTGCAGTATTTTTGTAAAAACTGTCTTAAAACCGGATTTTCAATTGCATTCCAGGGAATGTTAGCAGCAACAAACGCTCTGGTTAAATCAGCATAGAAATTGGTGCTGAGATTGGATGAAGTAGGCTGTGTTAGTAAAGTTTGTTGCAGTTGATTTTTCTGCTGAGCTTTAGCCTTATGAGCCGCTCCTTGCACATGCTGCTTTAGGTGGCACTTCTTTCCTTGCGAAATCTAAAAATGTAAAGTAAACTGAATTGAAATAAAATCCTAATTGTTGTATTGCCGTATTTCTATCACAAAGTTAGTGGGTTCGAACAATCAAAATTTTAATGACCTGCAAATACTTTAACTATCGGAATTTAAAAGGTTAAAGTGTAGTGGTCTTAAAAAGAATTATACCTCAGGATAGTTCAGTCAATGTATAAATATTATAGGCCTGCTCATTAAAATTAATAGAATTTATATATTTCAACTATTGTTACATACCTGTTTGCTACAAATCTTGCAGAATATTATTTTTCCATCATAAGTGAATTCTGAATATTCTGTTAGCCATTGCCGGATCAATGTAGATTTTGCACTTATATTTTTCGGCATTATCGCGTTAAACTTCACAGCAAAACGTCCTACCGCTCAAAACTTCTCAACACAAATAAGGTGAGGGAAAGAGCAACTGTTAACGAGCATTCAAATGAACCGTTGTTATTGAGATTCAATTGGACAAAAATACAAAGTTCCACTTATTTTTGCATTTCCTGGTAGTGGAGGGCCATTCTTTTAAATATTTTGTAACGGTTTACCCTACTAATTCGCAGTTTTACGACTTTTCATAAATATTTCAAAAACACTCTTTCTCCAAAAATTGTGATTTTATGACACTCTGAAGGGCAGTACAGCTAATCGGTTTCAGACCGAAAACAGTCATTTTTATAGTATAGTATATCTCTGAATCGGTAGCAGCACATGTTGTGATTGTTGCCTGCTTCAAAACTAAGGTTGGTTCTTTGTCGGCATTTATGCCTCCAAACATGTTAAATTCGGTGAAATCTATTGCGAGTGTCGTGAGATTCAAAACATTTTGTTTCCTTTATCAATGGTTTCATGGCCGGTGTGAAGCAAACTTTCCACTTTTTAAATGCCTTAAATTTCGCAGTGAATGCATGTATAAATTATAAAAAGTAAGAGTAAAATGCGAAACTTTACAGTGAGTTAGGCATTTTTAGGCGAATATTAACAAATTAGGCTCTAATAACCGTTTTAGGGCATTTT
Organism: Periplaneta americana; assembly: GCF_040183065.1. Lineage (NCBI taxonomy): Eukaryota > Metazoa > Arthropoda > Insecta > Blattodea > Blattidae > Periplaneta > Periplaneta americana. The sequence continues at coordinate 167,111,133 of NC_091124.1, forward strand.
AGGGCACTATAAAACTCTTTGAATACCTTTCTATTTCCATGAAACACAAATATTAATAATTATTTTTACTTTTCTCATAAAGAAACAAAATAGGCATTTGCCCTAGAATCCGATGTCTGCTCATCATTCACGTCTGGGCCTCCTCAACTTTCAAACCCACAGTCCGCTACTGGTGCAAAGAGAAAATTAAAAACTGCGCACCAACCACGTTTGCATCATGTTATAGTCTACCTCTTCAATACATGTGCTGGATACAAAAATTGATCCCATTGTATGACAAATGTCTCAGTTCCAGTTGGGGATATTTTGACAAATAGCGCAACAATTGCTGTATCTGTTTCAATAATATTTCCATGCAATTGTATTTTTTTCTGTAAACGGCCCCCGAGGAAAATCACTTTCTGGACGGCCTCGTAATTGCGATCGAATGGCCAAAATTTGTATAAGCACTTCTTTTGACATTATTAACATGGTGGAAGAAAAAAAAAAACGTTTACTGCCCCAATCAGAATGTTTGCTTGTCAGTCCCATGGACAGAAAATAAATTTCCTCCGAACCATGGACCGTTTGACTATACACAGAGCCAAGGGGCTGGACTCCGTTTATAACACGGTGGGAACAACTGGATAATACGCACGGCAGACCAATATCGATAGTCGACTCTACTCGCTGGCCACTAGTCACCGGGCCGTACCGAGCCGTATCAAACAAAATATAATCGAAATGGTGGTAGTCAAATTCGCGACTATATTCTTAAATAATTCACTCCATTAGTCAAGTTCAAGGTTTTATGTAGTACAACGGCGGTTTTTTGAATGCATTAAAAGAAAATGAAGATGTAATAAGATAATAAACTAGGTTATCACAAGGAAATTAACAGGAAAAAAGTGTGTTTCACGGAATACAATTAAAATGACGGAAAGTAAATTTCCGGTTAATGTTCGCCAAAGCGTAAAGTACGTAATTATGACGGCGTTGCTGTTTTATTTCTGGCCTATAGAAAAATACCTAGCCTTTTACGAAAAAAAAATTTAAGGACCATGAAATTATTCACCGCTTTCATTATAGGTCTATTATTTTTTAACAATATTACGAATCAAAAACTGTCATATTATATAATTTTAACTACTACATGGACGAATCAAATCAAGCTAACCTAACCAAAGCTAACCTAACCTAACCTAACCTAACCTAACCAAAGCTAAGCTAACCTAACCAAAACTAATCTAACCTAACCAAAGCTAATTTAGCTAAGCTGAGCTAATCTAAGCTAACCTAACATAACATAACCTTCGTAAATGCAAGGCCTGTAACCGGAGCAAGAAGGGATCTCAATCATTTAATCTGCAAGAACACGCAAAAATAAATTCAAGTAAGGATCACGCTCCCACTGCATGAGAGGTCCGCGCATGCGCTACAGCAAAACTGTTTCTGTCCCGAGCCTCTCATCTAAGGCACTCGTCATAATTTACTCGCAATATTTACGCAAATACACATTGTCGCTAACAGTGGTGCTGTCTCTCAATAATGTTCAGAACAAAGGAGGTAGAGAGAGAGAAAAAAAATTTCTCCCGCCAACTACGCCACACACCAACGTCATGTTCTTATGTTGGTGACATTGTGTATTTACTTAAATTTGGTGGTAAACGTAACGGCACGGTTCAAAGTGACCGTGCTAATTCTCCAGTATAGCGACACGGTGTAAAGAGAAAAATAAAAACTGCGCACCAACCACGTTTGCATCATGTTATAGTGTACCTCTTCCATGCATGTGCCGTGTATGTAATTAGTATTACAATAACAGTCCCCTTGCTCAAACATGAGTGCGTGGATGTAGTAACATTTGTTTACAAAATCGAAAAGAAATATAGCGTCACCGCCCATTAGTTGCACAATCGAGTCACGTTATATACAGCGTCAACTGTTAATTAATTAACCCAGTTTCCGTGGATACAAGAACGTTGCACGGACGTTGTCATGGCATGAAATACATTGGCGACCACACACAATAACTTTTGAGTCTTGAATTCACCACGCTATCCAGATAACATGGAGTTTAACAAAACATGGTGTCATTAAAAGATTTATATCGTCCTATTGTGCATATTACATAGCAATTAAGTGAAGGTTTGTCACATCAGTCATGGCCACAAACATTATAGATCTCCTCATTTTAACTTCCGCATTGTGTAGCGTATAAAGAGAAAGTAATGTTATACTGCAAAATGAAAACTTCGAGATTTTTCACGGGGATACATTTCATTTTACATCCCTGATGCTGAAAAAATGCCTCTTCGTGTACAGAGACTTGGGTAAAATGAAGTGAGATTTTGATCCAGTTTCCTAGTTTCAAATTGTGATAGTTATAATATCATCATATGATTTCGTGAGTCACTTGTTCGTTTACTTTTAGGAAAGTGTGATGTAAATAGCTGTCAATTTAAGCAGGAAAAATGGCATTCACAGTGCAAAGGTAAGTGATCACTGTTCCTTAGGGAACGGATTTCTAGTTCCGTACATATTTTGTTTGCTACGTCTAGACTGTTATTCAGATATATCTATGTTTCGTGTACACAAGATCCTCCAAATGTCTAGATGAACCACAAACTCCTATAAATGCCTAAAAACTAGAGGTGGGGAAAAATAACGTTTTTCTTTTTACAAGCGGCTGAGAGACGATTGGAAGCAATTCACCATGGAGAATGTA